>NW_004955408.1:11089277-11093956 GCF_000276665.1 Chinchilla lanigera | reverse complement strand
AGAAAGAAAGAAAGAAAAAGTGAGAGAGAAACAAAAGTCAGTCAATCTTACCTTTTCAACCAATAATAATAATAAGTGCAGGAAAGCAGAAAATAGATTTTCATTTGAAAACCTTGCATGTGGTTAGGATTAATGCTTAGTAGTTCCACCACTGTGTTTTTTATGCTTAAATTCCTTTTTAGCAAAGGTAAGGGAAACATAATTCTTTTCATTTTTTCCCTAAAATATCCTAGGCTACATCTGTGACTTTGTAACATTTATACCATAGTCTATTAAAGTATAACCCAGAAAACCTTTTATACACCTTAGATAGTTTAAGACGTTAAGGCCTCCACTAAGTGACCGTGACATTCGAGGAGTTTCATGTGTGTGACCGAGCCATGGGGATGAGTAGGTCGGCTAGGTCTTCTTGAAGGGAGTGGTCTATGGTAGTTGTTTTGGAATACAGTGTTCCTGAGATCGGGGCCGATGGGCATCTTGCTTGCTGCTCTGTCTGGTACCTGGTGCAGAGCAGTACATGCTCACTCACTAAACAAGCAGGTGAAGCAGTAAACAAATACATACGGGGAAAGCTGCTGAGTGGCAGCTGAGCACTGTGCCCCTCCTCACAGTGGTGGCAGTGCCAAAGGGAAGGGTGCTCAGGCTGTGTTGGTCAGAATGTGTGTGCAAAGCCATGTCGCTGAGTTGGAGGCCATTTCTATCACTCACTAAACTGTGTGACACTGAGTAAGTCACATCTTGAATTCTCAGTTTCGTCATCTGTCTAGGGGAACACCTGTCCCACTTCATGGCACTAATTTTGATGGATAAATGAGATACTTCATTCTTGAAAAGAGCTTTGCACAGTGCCTATTTCCTGGTGCATTATACCTACAGTGTTATTTTTCTTTGAAGGCAACCAAATACCCTGTCTTCTTCCTACTGAATAAATACTAAACTTATCCATGAAAATTAATGTTTGTGTAGGAGTTGTGCCACTGCAGGAGTAATTTGTACTCTGGAAAAGTGTTAACGTGTATCAAATTAATGGAAAATTTAACCTCCTTGACTTCTTTGTTTTAAATGTGTTCACAAAGCTGGGCATGGTGATGCACACCTGTAATCACAGCACTTGGAAGGCTGAGGCAGGAGGATTGTTGGGTGTTCGAGGCCAGCCTGGGCTACAAAGTGAGTTCAAGACCAGCCTGAACAGCCTAGTGAGACCCTGTCTCAAAAACACAAAAAGAAGTGTTCACTATTATTGCAAAAATGTTACTAATATTGGAACTGAAATTCTAAAAAGTCTTTTATGAACTCTCAGTTATCAAAAATCTTATTAATTAAAGAAATAGCAATTGATTTCCACTATTGAGTGAGCATATATCATGTACTACACCAAATACTAAGAATTTTATATGTATCACCCTTCTGAACAACCAGTGTGTCACAGGTAAAATTTAAGACAAAATTAGACATTTTCTACAAGTAAACAATAATGCCACTGCAACATACTGGGACTTATGGGACACAGTGAAAGCAATCCTATGGGGGAAATTTATAATGGTGAATACCCATATCAGGAAAACAGAGTGAGCTCAAATAACTTAATACTGAGCCTCAATCTTGTAGAAAAAGAAGAGCAGGTCAAGACCAATGTTCCTATGAGGGAGGAAATTATAAAGATCAGAGTAGAAATCAATGAGATGCAGAGTAAGAAAACAGTACCAAGAATCAGTGAGTCAGTTGGGTATGGTGGTGCATGCCTGCAATCCCAGCACTCAGAAGGCTGAGGCAGGAAGATCGTTGTGAGTTCGAGGCCAGCCTGGGCTGCAAACTGAGCTCAAGGCCAGCCTGAACTGCATAGCAAGATCCTGTCTCAAAAAAAAAAAAAAAAAATTAATGAACCACAGAGTTGATTCTTTGAAAGATTAAATAAAATTGACACTTAGCCAATATTATCAAAAAATTAAAAAAAGACTCACATCCATGCAATTAGGAAGGAAAAGGGTAAAATCACAATGGACCTTGCAGAAACCCAGAAAATCATCTATATCCACTTCAAAAACTTGTATATTCTAATAAGATGGAAAATGCACAGTAAGTGGACAGATTCCTTGATACATAGGAATTATCAAAGCTGAATGAAGAAGATGTAAACAATTTTAATAAATCACTATCAGCCAGTGAAATTGAAGTTGTAATTAAAGACCTATCACAAAACAAAAGCCCAAGCCCTAATGGATTCACTGCTGAATTCTATAAGAAATTTAGTGCAGACAGATTCAATTGACTTGGCTAATCCACACATGGGTCATTCCTTCTCAGTTTTGGGGTATTTTGTGGTTGAGAAGTACTGGTTAATCTCCTTTGAAAGTTGAGATAGGTGATCATGCACCAGCTGGCAGAAACAATTTCCTGACTGTCTTGGTTACTTTTCTCTTGTTGCTGGGACAAAATACCTGATGCCCAAAATTAAGGAAGGAAAGGTTTATTTCGCTTACAGTTTGTGGAGGTTTCAGTTCGTACTTGGCAGATTATAAGGCAGAGTGGCACATGGCAGAGAGCTACAGCTCATGGTGGCAGAAGACAGCAAAGCAACAAGCACTCACCAGGGCAGGCATGGCCTCAAGCACCCTCTTCCTCTCCCTTACATATGCAAACTATCCACCCCAGGGTGGGTGTAGGTCTCACACCCATAATCAAATGCTAAAAGCCTGCCCCATGGCCGCATGAGGCTTTTGAAGGACACCCAGACACAAACCATAACACTGACTCAGTCTCTTTCAAAATCTCTTCTAATGTTTGAAAAGTGTCAGAATCCCAACCTTCATATGTTGCCCCAATAGTTCCAGTTTAACTTTCAATGCATCTACTTTCTCTGTTGACTTAACACAGTTGTTTTCCCCTGAAGTGACAGATTGAGTTTATTGAGCAGGTTGAATACAAGGAAGCAAGTTTTGTAACACACTCTGTGTCACTGAAATGTGCTGCCAGTGGTGCTGATTTTTAAGACAACTGTAGAGCAACTTTTGTAATTCAAAAACTTGCCAGTGATCTACATTTAGAAAGCCTTCTTACCCCTGTGTATAAGACAAGACATGTGCTCTGTGTCCATCTCCTCACAGAGCTGCACAAACAGATATGAGTTAAGGGCATGTATTTTAATGTGGTTGGTGATTAGAATTACATTCTGGAGAATGGTGTTAAGTTTATGTGACATTTTATCACTTGCAAACCTTTCTTCACGGATGATGCAGTGTAGACTCACACAGAAGTGACCTCTTTGACCCAAGTAGTGAAACTAGACAGCCATCAAGTCATGCCAACTGTTTGTACATATATGGACACAAAATGACCAATTCAGTTTGTCTAACATGTAATCATTCAAAGACTTGGATAGTTCTACAAGCTGTAGAGTTGGATGGCACCAAAAGCACATATAACGTTCCTTCATGCACTTCTGCCTGAGAAAGAGATCACGCAAAGACGAGCACTGCTGCCTTGTCCACCTCAGTAAACTTGTCAGTGCAGATTGCATACTGCAGTGACTTGTTCGTCCTCCTCAGCGGTGCCTCAGCATCCTCGGCTATTTCACTGAAAGAGGAACATGCGCCACATTTTCAACTGATGCTTTTCCTAAAGGCTCATGACAAATGTTCTCCACAGCACATGGGACCAATTCTGCATTAACAGTAAAAGGTTTGTCTTTAGCAATGTGGTGGGCCATTAAGAATGATGTTGTCAGTGCAGACTGTGATGATTTGGTGGCATTCAGTGATCACTTTTATTGCTCCTGTTCACATATTTTTCTTCTTTTGAGAAACTCCAAAGGCATGTCTTCTAAATCAGGATGTTTGGTGTCTATGAAAGCAGTTTTGCAGATTTGAAGGTTTCATGGCTTTGTTGGGTAGCTGGTCACCACAAATTACACAAAACAAGCCGAGATGATGTGTATCACCTATTGTAATTCATTTATAATTAGAGAAATATTTTTGATGTTTTCTTTAAATATGACTTAATTTTTTGGTCCTTTTTTGCCTCAGCTCCACCTCAGATCAGCAAGTGTCAGATTCTCCAAAGGAGCTGCAACCTAGGTCACTCACAGGCAGAGCTCTCAGTACAGTTTGTGCTAGAAGAATCTAACAGCATTACTGATCTGACAAGAGGCAGAGCTCAGGCAGTCACTGGAATGATGGCTGGCAGCTCTAGCTTATACATGAAGCTTCACTTGCCTGCCTGCTTCTCAGTCCCTGCTATGTAGCCCAGTTCCTAGCAGGCATGGACTGGTACTGGTCCAAGGTCTAAGGCAGCGGTGGTGACCTATGGCATGCATGCCACAGTGGGCTTTTTGTTGGCATTGAAAGCTCTAAAAGCTATGCCATCCCTGTGTAGGTGTTGGACACTCCTGATACAGGGTGTAGGCCTGGCTTGTCTCTTAGACTGGAGGCAGTCTCTTACTCTAGCAATTTTTTGTCTCAGGCAGTCATCAAGATCTTTGGTAAGAATTCCCTGTTCTTGTCCTGCTGCCCCTGCTCTTGATGTGGCTGACTCATTCTCAGCTCTCAGAACTCAGTTTAAAGATCATCTCTGAGCGATTCCCTGACCACCTTCTGTAGTATCTGCTTCATTGTGATATCGGTTTCTTTCATAACACATCACAGTGTGAAAATATCTCATTTGTCTACTTATCTACTCCCCTC
>NW_004955408.1:11074421-11088561 GCF_000276665.1 Chinchilla lanigera | reverse complement strand
TTCACCTCTGATTGAATATTAGAACCATCTGAGCACTGATGTGCAGTATGCAGGATCAGTGCCAGAGCAACTGAATCAGAATCTCTGCGTTGAGACCAGAGCAAGTTGTTTATTAAAAGCTCTCCAGATGGGGTGTGTGCTTGTGTGCGCGCGTGTGTGTGTGTGTGTGTGTGTGTGTGTGGTGCTGAGGATTGACCCTGGGGCTTCACATGTGCTAAGCAAGTACTTGGCTACTGAGCTACATCCTAAGCCCTTTTAATTTTATTTTGAGACAATCTTGCTAAACTGATCAGGGGAGCACTGAACTTGTCATCTTCCTGCCTCAGCTTCCTGAGTAGTTGGGATTATAGGATGCACCACAGAGCCTGACTCTCCAGGTGACTGTAATATGCAATAGGACTGAGAAGTACAGATCTATTACACATCCCTGTCCCAATCTCCGTGCTTGGTTCTGCACATACATTCATTCCTCATGAGCGGAGCCTACATAATCACTGTAGTTTTAATTTTTCTGACAGTTGATACATGAGAATAAAGAAACTATTGAATCATCTGAAACCATTTTAGACTAAGTAAAATATCATATATTATAGACACAAAATAATATGCAGTAAAAAGTCAAAGTCAACTGGGCATGGTGCCACATGCCTGTAATCCCAGCACTCAGGAGGCTGAGGCAGAAGGATCCTTGCAAGTTTGAGACCAGTCTGGACTACAAAGTGAGCTCAAACTGGGCGTGGTGGCACATGCCTATAATTCCAGCACTCCAGAAGAGGCTGAGGTAGGGGGAATCATTGTGAGTTCGAGACCAGCCTGGGCTACAAAGTGAGCTCAGGGCCAGCCTGAACTGCATAGTGAGACCGTGTCTCAAAAGAGACAAAAAATACAAAAATAAACTCCTCATCTGGGAGCAGCTTTTCAGCTTCCTCTGTTTCTCTATATGGACCATGATTTTTACTGAAGCAGTTGTAAGGAAGTTACAGGCATCCTGACACTTCAACTAGACTCTTCACCCTGTGATTTCTGAGAAAAAAAAATGCAGTTTTTATATCTACGAAAATTAAGATTAGTCCAAATTTTCATAGATGTTCACCAAATTATTTTAGGGATTTCCCTCAGTCAGTGTCCCACCAAGGATCAGGCACTGCCTTTGCTTGCTACCTCTTCAGAAAAAGCCTGCTCTTCCAGTCCTGTCCCACAAGCGTGTTACTTGGGAATGTTTCAGTCACCTACAGCACTTTTCTTTTTCACAGCCTCATCGCTCTGGCCAATCTCCCCTCGGGGTTCGC
This sequence comes from Chinchilla lanigera, assembly GCF_000276665.1. Classification (NCBI taxonomy): domain Eukaryota; kingdom Metazoa; phylum Chordata; class Mammalia; order Rodentia; family Chinchillidae; genus Chinchilla; species Chinchilla lanigera. The sequence goes on along the minus strand of NW_004955408.1, from coordinate 11,087,272 downwards.
AAATGCAGTAGCAGGAGGGATTCGCTCAGAGAACATCTACACCATGGAAGAGAACATCTGTGAAGTGGAGGATCCAGACGACCACTACTGCTCATCAGCAGGGGGCAGCGAGCCTGGTTACCTCTGGCTTCTTACCTTTCCATGCTGTTGGTTTTAGTCCCTTCATTATTCACTTTGGTATTGTCCTTCTCAAAACTGATAAGTGACCTTTTCAAAATGGAAAAGTTCTTTTCAAAACTGATAATATTCAAAATTGATGATTGCTGGTTTTGTAGATTCCACCCATGGCCTCCTGAAAGAGTTCCCTTTTAGGAAGATAATGACTGCCATGGGGATTCAACTGTGACCTCTGCTGAATGTAGCTGCACTATTACCTCCATTTCCCAGCCACCATGGTTACCCAACCAGAGCCTGCCACTGGTGGGCTTTAGAGCTCTAACATGTTTTTGGGTTTTTTGTTTGTTTCTTTCTTTATTTTTGTCTTTTGAGACAGGGTCTAGGTATGTGGTTCAGGCTGGCCTTGAGCTCACTTTGAAACCCAGGCTGGTCTCGAACTTGCAAAGATCCTTCTGCCTCAGCCTCCTGAGTGCTGAGATTACAGGCGTGTGCCACCACACCTAAGTCAAAAGTGCTTTTATACGAATTAAGATGCTTTTGTTTTGATACTAGGGATTAAACCAAGTGTCTACCCTTAAAAATATTTTTTAAATATTATTTTTAGACAGATTGTTGATAAATCACTAAGTTGCCCAGGCTGGTCTCAACTCACAATCTTTCTGCCTCCATCTCCCAGAGTGTTGGTGTCAAAGGCATATGCCATGTGCCCGACTAGGAATTCTTGATACGAGGTCTCTGGAGCTTCCAGGAAAGTCAGGCATGTGATGTATCTATGCAGCTCCTGAAAATAAGGGAAATTGTATGCTGAGATACACGCATGGCTTTTATTTTTGGTATGAAAATCCTAAAGGTCTGGGCATGGTGGCACATGCCTGTAATCCCAGCACTTGGGAGGCTGAGGTAGGAGGATCATTTCGAGTTCGAGACCAGTCTGGGCCACAAAGTGAGCTCAAGGCCAGCCCGAACTGCATAGTTAGATCCTGTCTCAAAAAGACAAAAATAAATAAATAAATTAATTAATTAAATAAAAAATAAAAAATAAATAAAATCCTAAAGGGACCACTGATTTTCATAACCCTTGAAGCCTGTGATCCTTCAAGGGTTAAGCAGGACTCCACGATTTTAAAACTTCCTTCTGAATCTCGGAGCTCGTGCTTATTTGCATGCTGCATCTCCTAGAGTGAGCACGTCTGTGCAGCTCTCTCCTGCCTCTGTTAAGAAGCAGCTCCACAGGTCTGTGGTGTGGGCAGAGCTCTGGGGACATGAGGCACCCTTTGCGTTTGTGACCAAATTGTGCTTGTGTGTCACGGGGAAGTAACTCTTCTCCCCTCCCCTCCCGCTTGTCCCCTTCTGCTCCCTTTCCCTCCTTCCTTCCCTCCTTCCTTCCCTCCTTCCTTCCCTCCTTCCTTCCCTCCTTCCTTCCCTCCTTCCTTCCTTCCTTCCTTCCTTCCCTCCTTCCTTCCCTCCTTTCTTCCCTCCTTTCTTCCTTCCCTCCTTCCTTCCTTCCCTCCCTCCCTCCCTCCCTTCCTTCCTTCTTTCCCTCCTTCCTTCCTTCCCTCCTTCCCTCCTTCCCTCTTTCCTTCCTTCCCTCTTTCCTTCCTTCCCTCCTTCCTTCCCTCCTTCCCTCCTTCCTTCCTTCCCTCCTTCCTTCCCTCCTTCCTTTCTTTCTTCCTTCCTTCCTTCCTTCCTTCCTTCCTTCCTTCCTTCCTTCCACTTTCTTTTGTGTTCTCTCTCTCTCTCTCTCTCTCTCTCTCACTCTTTCTTTTGGCAAATCTGTGTTTTTCACAAATGACCCACCAGTGAGCGGGCACACATCTTTCCCAGTGGGAGGAGGGCAGAGGCCCCAAGGAATGCGTACTGTAGTGCAGGTTCTTTTGATGGAAGGCAGTGGTCCCTACTTATCTGATGGGAGGTTTATCAGCTCTACTTTTCCTAACCCTACCTCCTCGCCTTCAAGGATGAGGACACCAAGGTCTGAGTATCTAAGATAAGTGGCAGGGGGTTCAAGGACACAGAATTGCCGCCTTCCGGGTTCTTCATGCCCTGGGGAAATTCCTAAAAGTCTCCAGCGATTGTCCGACACCTGCAGGCATCTCAGCTTCAGGAAAAGGAGAGCCTGGCTGAGCACCCACGAAGACCTCACCATCCAGGCCTGAGGCATCACCCTGAGGGTCAGGGCCAGCAGTCCCTAACCAGAGCAGTCCTCCAATTATGGGAGCCAGATCACCCCCTCAGGCTAATGGCTGTCCTAGAACCTCCCCGCAGCAGTCGAAGCAGACTAGGACTTGACAAGGGTTGCTCACACTACCAGCCAGACAGACCCCAGCTCAGCAAACCCCAGCCCTTGCCTTCTGTCCACTTTTCTAAAGCCGGAGCTCTCCGCCAGCACCCAGAGGCAGATCTGAAAGCTCTTCTTCCGCAGCAAAGCTCCTTTCCTGCCCTTCCCAGGGCTCATCCTGGCGGCTGAGACATGTTATGGCCCACCCCGCCCCAGAGCCAGGGTTTTTGCCCTAAATCATTTACTTGGCGCTGAACCTTTTTGTATAAGTTTTAGTTCTAGTCCTTTTTGCCTACAGCATGGCTCCTTTTTATTTCCGGAGAAAACAGTAAGGTTAAAAAATAGTTATTTAAGATATTCAGATATGGTAGCAGGGCATGTGTTTAAATGTGCCCTTTTTTTTTTTTTTTTTTTTGGTACTGGGAATCTAACACAGAACCTTGCACTTGCCAGGCAAGCGCTTATGCCACTGAGCTATACCCCCGGCCCCACTCATTTTAAATCTAATTGATGTAAAATGGAAATTTTTTACACTGCAATGCAGTGTTCTGTTTTGTCTTGCTTTGGCGGCACTGGAAGTTGAACCCAGAACTTTCACTGAGCTACATGCCTAAACTTTCTTTTAGTTTTTCTTTTGAGACAGTATCTCACTAGGTCACTAAGTTTCCCAGGCTTGGCGGGAACTTTTGATCCTCCTGCCTCAGCTTTCTAGAGTGCTGGGGTTACTGTATAGGCGTGCACCACCGTGCTTGGCTTGCAATTTCCGTCACTGTCTCCAACGACCCTTCTCTTCCACCCAAAATTCCTCTCACAGAAACAGTGGCCTGATCATCATGATAAAAAGAAGTTATCTTATTTGATGACTTATTTCACTTATTTTGAAATAATTTAGAGGTACAGAAAAATTGTATGGATAACACAGAATTCTTGTATTCACCCAGATTCTGCTAATGTTAGCAGCTTGTACATCATTTTACTATTATCAAAACTGTGACACAGTGCTATACTGCCAGCTAAATACTGCCAGCTGCAATTTTTACTTGGCTCTGTTGGTCCTTAAAGTCTGAAAGTGAATGTTGAGCCAGGCATGTTACGCACACCTGTAATCCCAGCACTTGGGAGGCTGAGGCAGGAGGATTGTTGCCAGTTCGAGGTTAGGCTGGGCTACAAACTGAGTTCAAGACCAGCCTGAACTGCATAGTAAGACCCTGCCTCAAAAAGACAAAAAAAATAAAAATAAATAAATAAAAGTGAATGTTTTTAGAAAATGACATTGAGATGTGCTTGCAAGGCATAGAGTTCTAATGTGAAACTACCACGTCAAAGGGAGTGATCTTATTTGAGGTACTATGATTATAAGACAATAATATGTATGTATGTATGTATTTTGTCTTTTTTTTGTGACAGGGTCTCACTATATACCTCAAACTGTCCTTGAACTCACTATGTGGCCCAGGCTGACCTCGAACTTGGGGTGATCCTCCTGTCTCAGCCTCCCAAGTGCTGGGATAAGAGCTATGACCCATCATGTCCAGCAATAACATAGTTTTAAACAAATACAGCACAGCTAAATATATCTTTTAAAAGGGGATCAGGCATCCCTAAGTGGGAGGCCAGCCTGGGCTATACACTGAGTTCAACTTCAGCATGAATTGTGTAGCGAGACCCTGTTGGAAAGAAAGAGAGAGAGAGAGAGAGAGAGAGAGAGAGAGAGAGAGAGAGAGAGAGAAGGAAAGTCAAACTAAATGAATGGCAGTCATTTTAGAAAATCAAACTTTTATTCCAGTATGTTTTTTTCAGTAGAAATAATTTTGGTTTTGCTTTTTGAAATGTGATCTGAAAAACAGACTGAGCTAAATCATCCAGGCCAAGTGATTCCCATGGAAGTTTTCTTCTATAATCAGTTGTTTTTACACGCATTCGTCCCTTCCCTCTTCCTCCTTCCCCCTCCTTCCCAATCTTCCTCTTCCTTCCCTCAGCTCTCCCTCCTTCCCTCCCTCCCTCCCTCCCTCCTGGGGAATAGCATTCCGTTTGTAGCCCTCTCTTACACTTCTTTTCCCGTAATAACCCTCCTCGCCCAGCAGCTGAAGTATTTTCCTTTATGTGAACTCCTCCATCAGATTCTGTTACTGAAAACCTTTCACCAGCTTCCTGGTTCACTGCGTTTTGCTGGCCTTGAGGGCTCTCCCGGCTCCCTGTGCTCCCTCTGCATCAGCTCTGCTGGCCTCTGTCTGCTTGGGAACAGCCCAGGTTCTTTCTGGCCCCAGCTCCCTTTGAACCACTGTCCTCTTTTGAACAGGGCTTTCGGAAGGTGGCACAGCTGTGTCTTCCTCCTCTTTCAGTTTCCAGCCTAAATTCTACCCATCGGATTCAACCCTTCACCCTTGTGCAGTAACAATCTGCCCGTCTCTTGTCTGCTTTATTTCCAGGATAGTTTATGTCAATATGAAGTTCTCTTGTTTATAGAATGTGTGCGTGTGTGTGTGTGTGTGTGTGTGTGTGTGTGTGTGTATGTGTCCTATCTTCAAAATCCTTATTTAGTAAATAAACTTGTGTAATGTTTTATTTCAAAGGCCTAGTACAGTGTTTGACTTGGCTGGCGACAGTCATTTGTAGGCCTGTTGGATGGACAAATGTATGCCTGCCATATTGCACATTCAAGCTGGGATACAGCATTACAAATGCACAGATTCTTGTTTTCCTTCAAGGGTGTCAGAATGTAGCAGCAAGGCCCAATAGTCAAGGGAAACTATTGTCGTAGAAAGCAGTAAGAATAGGGCAGACCTGCAACCTACTGGATTCTGAATAACACAGAAAAGGATTTTTGGTGCTATCATTATTTTTTCTTTCTTATGGCAATGCAAATACTTATCTTTACTCCTTCTTTCACTTAGCCCTGTAAAATTCTAAGTGACCTTCATGGAATAAGGAAGGATAGGCTGACACAGCGCAGGCAGGTGCTCAATAACTATAAAGTAGGAATTTCCTGAAGGGGCAACATGTGAATTAGATTCTAACAGGAGCCCCCAATAAATACGTGGTGTCCCTCTGCACTTCCCACTTTGTAAAAGAAAAACACCCTTCTTGGGAGCACTGGTGTGTTTATTGTATTTTATTTTTTTTCGTACGGGGAATCAAACTCATGACTTCGTGCTTGCCGGACAGCCATTTGTGCCACTGAGCTATATCCCCAACCTGGTGTGTTTATTGCAGCATTATTTCATGGTTTTGGTGCTTGTTGATGGTCCAATGTATCTTTAGGTAACTCAAATCACTTTCTGTTTGTCTTCCTAGGATATAGAAAAGGATGACTGCAATTAGGCCAAATAAAATATATCATGTTAATGTAAAATGGGTTCCAGCTTTGTAAGAATGAACAGCTTTGACGCTTATTTTGTTTTTTAATAAAATGTTTTCTTTCTTTCTTTCTTTCTTTCTTTCTTTCTTTCTTTCTTTCTTTCTTTCTTTCTTTCTTTCTTCCTCTCTCCCTTTCTTTCTTTCTTTCTGCTTTTTTTGGTACTGGGGATTGATCCAGGCTAGGGAAATGCTCTACCACTGATACACATCCCCAGGGCTCTTAATTTTTTTTGAGACAGGATCTAACTAAATTGCCTAACTTGACCCAAACTTGGGATCCTGCTGTTTCAGCCTCCCCAAGTAACTGGGATTACGGGATTACATACCTGCACCACCACCTGGAGGTCATTGCTACCCTCTTGTAAAACACTCAAATGATACACGTGTACATAGTTTCAAAGTGAAAGTCTTTCAAAGTCTCTCTTGTTGCAGTCTGCGTCCCTAACAGGTAGGATATTATGAATAGTTTGATGTGTCCTTCCCCATGACTTTTCCACAGGGAGACACATACATATACACATGTTGTGATTTTGTTATGGTATGTTTACAAAAATAAGCCGGGCACATGGTGCACGCCTGTAATCCCAGCACTTGGGGGGCTGAGGCAGGAGGATCATTGTAAGTTCAAGACCAGCATAGGCTACAAAGTGAGCTCAAGGCCAGCCTGAACTGCATAGCGAGACCCTGTCTCAAAAAGACAAAAAAGAAATGTTTCTATAAAGTAAGCCTACAAAGTAATGAGTTTTTCCATTAGTATTTTGTTGACATTTCTCCATATCGGAGTGTCCCAATAGAGTGTTGACATTCTTTGTCAGCATACACTGTTAATAAGTAGTCCACACTGTATAAAGCCACAGTGCCACCCACCGACATAATGCCTTGACAAGGATGTCGACAGAATTCAGCAACATGTCATACACTTGATACTTAGCTCTGGCAGTGCAGCTTGGTGCTCAAGTGCTATGAGAGGTCTTGGTTTTGGAGTGTTCTGAGTCCATTACATAAAACTATCTACTCAATCTGGTTTAAAAAAAAAAAAGTCTAATGCTATTGGGCCTGAAATTTTGATCCTCCTGCCTCAGCCTTCCTGAGTGCTGGGATAACAGGAATGTCCACCATGTTGGCTTCAATGTCCTTTTTTTCTTTTTTCTTTTCTTTTTGAGACAGGGTCTCGCTATGCAGTTCAGGCTGGCCTTGAGCTCACTTTGTAGCCCAGCTTGACCTCGAACTTGCAACCATCCTCCTGCCTCAGCCTCCCGAGTGCTGGGATTACAGGTGTGCGGCACCATGCCTGGGTCAGTAAGCTCATTATTAACATTAGAATAATGTGTATAAATTACATTGGGGCCTGACGTAGTTTACTTCACTTTTTCAAGTTGACAGCTTATTTTCCTAAACTTCTGAGGCAAAGGTAGATTTGTTTCAACTGCTTAGAATGTTCCACTGTCAGTAGGAGTTGCCCAATAAGCATTTATTGATATAATGTTCTTTGATCCTGGCCAGGGGACACACATCTGAATTCCAGATACTTGGGAGGCTGAGACAGCAAGATCACAAGTTCAAGGCCAGGCAACTTAGGAAGACCTTTTCTCAAAGCACAAAATAAAAATGAAAGGCTGGATATGTAGTTTAATGGTAGAGCTGCTTACCTAGCAGGTCTGAGCCCTGTGTTCAATATCCAGTAATGGAGGGAGAGGAGTTTGTTGAGTGGCAGAACTGTGCAGGAGAAATAGTTAAGCACAGCTTTCATTTCTGCCTCTGCTCTCGGTCTTTTTATCCTCTATTCCTCTTTTTGGAGTTCCATGTACTCCTGTGTAAATTAAGACAGTTGCCCAGATGTTCAAAATTAGTTCCTGCACCAGCCTTCTCAAAATTGGCCTGGGCTTTCAGGCCTGGAGTCACATCTCAGATGAAAATCCTGGCTACATCTTTTAGAATAGCACAGCAGAGAAGAAATTCTCTTCATTCTATTAATAGTTTTTTTTTTTTTTTCTTTTGTCTTTTGGAGACAGGGTCTCACTATGCTGTTCAGATTGGCTTTGATCTCACTTTGTAGCCCAGGCTGGTCTTAAACTTGCAACAATCCGCTGGCCTCAGCCTCCCAAGTGCTGGGATTACAGGCGTGCGTCACCACGCCCGGCTTCCCTTCATTCTAAACCCAAGATTTCCTCAGAATCCATTTCAACTATTAAGTGGATAAAATCTTGCAAGAAGATTAACTGATTACAGATTTGATTTTCAGGCATCACTCCCAGTATTCTGTGAAGGTGTGGCAGAGAGATAAAGAATGGAATTCTGGGAGAAGGCAGTCTCCGTCCATAAACAGCTTTGGAGAAAGAGTCAGAAACAAGCAGGACAGGAGAAGCTGAAAAACCATCTCCTAACTGGTAAGTCCAGTCCTCTGCAGAGTTATGCCAAGGAGGGAACTGGAACATTGTTGTCTGCCACGTTTGGTATTAGTTGGGTGTCAGTGATCACAATGATGTTTGATCAGTAGAAAGTAGAAGTACACACAGATGGTTCCTTGGGTCTATTGTGAGATTGATTCTCCTTTAAATGGATTAATAGACTCACATAGCTGAATTATTTAAGCATTGTGTTACACAAATGTAGCATGACAAATAGGAAGAAAAAAACCCATAGATAACAGCGGTACCTTTGGATTAAGCCGTATTTCTTTAGGCCATTATCTGTAATATGGTAACACATGTGTCAAGGGCATAACTACCTTTGCAGTTTCATTCACTGACTTTTGTGTAAACGTACTTGTAAAAACGTAATTCATTGGATCAGATGTAATGTTCTCTGAAAGAGGAGCCTCAACCTGGTGTTAACGTTTGAAGGTCTATGTTAGCATCTACTGAGCCCTGGAAGGCCTGTGACTGCAGAACTATTGTTTGGGTGGGGAGTGGAAGGCTGTGTCCAGCCTGGGAAAGGGGCCAGAAGAGCCTTTGGAGTATGGAGGGCCTGGGAAGCCACTGACTATCTTTAGTGTGTGAGAAAAATTTGGAGAACCCTTTGAGTTTAAAACACCATTATCTCCCTAGAATATTCTCCGGCTCCTCCCTAAGACCCTCAGCATGTGGTGCTGGGGACATTGCCCTCCCACACTCCTGTCTCTCAGATGGTCCTCTAGTTGCAGTGGCACCCAGGAGCTGCCTGACAGTTGTGCATTTGCCCCTCATGCATCTGGTCTCCTGTAGCACTCCTCAAATCCCCCAAATCTCTGTTCTATCCTCACTGTGAACTTCTGGTTAATTCCTCTTTTCTTTCTTCTTTTTTCATACTGGGGAATTGAACCCACAACATTTGAACTGAGCTACATTCCCAGCCATTTTTTATTTTGAGACAGTTTCTCTGAGTCTCTAAATTTCCCAGGCTAGGCTTGTACTTTTTTTTTTTTTTTTTTTTTTTTTTTTGCAACAGGGTCTCATTATGCAGTTCAGGCTGACCTTGAGCTCACTTTGTAGCCCAGGCTAGCCTCAAACTCTCAACGATTCTCCTGCTTCAGCCTCCCAATTGCTGGGATTACAGGAGTGAGCCACCAACAGGAGTGAGCCACCACACCCTACTTAGGCTTGAATTTGTGATGCTCCTACCTCAACCTCCTAGAAGGCCAGGATTGTAGACATACCCAGCTACTTCTGGTTGATTTCGTACACTGCTGAGGAGGTGATCAGCCAGAGCTCCCAGATTTACCCATGCAGTGGTACAAGGATCTGGGCCAAAGCAAACCTTCCAACTGGGCACTGATTCCATTACTCCCTTGCCCAGCAAAATTTCCCTTTTTGCACTTCCTCTTCCTCTTGACCATTTTCAGGTCATTTAAACCTGCATTATTTTTGCCATTAAAAAGTAAAATGAAGCTGGGCGTGGTGGCACATGCCTCTAATCTCAGCACTCGGAGGCTGAGGCAGGAGGGTCATTGTGAGTTTGAGACCAACCTGGGCTACACAGTGAGCTCAAGGCCAGCCTCAACTGCACAGCGAGACCCTTTTCTCAAAAAGACAAAAAAAAAAAAAAAAAAAGTAAAATGACCTCACTTCCTAATATCCCTCTCCATTTTTTCTCTTTGCCAAAAAATTCACTGAAAGTAATTCCTGTTCCCATTTACTGTCTGGTTTGCGTTTTCCTCGTAAGCTTGGTAAGGCTGGTCACACTGTCCAGGTCCCGCAGCCCTGTGTGCCCCTGCCAGACCTCTCTGCGCTCCTGACTCGGCTCCATCCCAGCTCCATGCTGTCCTGGCTTGCCATGGCTTCCCACGGCTTCTGGGACTCTACTCACTCTTTCCTCTCCTCCGACCTCCTTGGTCTGTAGCTAAATTTATGTTTTTTGTCTCCTCCGCCTTTCCATGGAGGAAGGCCCGGGCCCAGTCCTTAGCCACAGACATTCCTCTGAGCACCTAATTGAGGCTGAGGGCTTTAAAATACCATTTCTGAGCCAGTGACTCCTAGTCGGTTAACTCTAGCCCAGACCTACCCGAGAGTGTCAGGAGTCTCCCAGATAGCTCTACTGGGAAGGTCTGAAACCCAGACTACTTCCTGCAAAGCTTGTGGTCCTCATAGCTTTCCCAGTGGCCGGCACCCTGTCCCTAGGCAGCAGAGTCCTGGGAGTCACCTCTGGCCACACTTCTCGCTCCGCAGTGTGATCAGTCCTGTTTTCTGCGCCTTCCGAACTCAGAGGGAGCGCTGGCTGTGCCCTGACTACCTCCTCTCTCCGTCCAGAATTCCTGCAGTGAATCCCAGGTTTCTCAACCTGGCCAGCACAGGGATCCGGATGCCCCATTCTGGGATCTAGATACGCCGTTCACTTGCAGTGGCGCCACTTTGCCTGTGGTGCCCCTTAAGGCCTAGGCATCTCACAGTCCCCCTCCTTTGCCCTCCCTCCCTCCCTCCTCGTCTTCCCTGACTGCTGTTTGCCTTGGCAACCGTTCATCTCAGGGAAAGCCTCGGGAGCGCGGTAAACCTGGCTGCCTCAGAAGAAATTGGCCTCAACCCCCTTCCGGCCAGGTCCCCTCAGCTCATGTATCTTCTCTGTTTTCTTCTCCTTTTTCCCTTCTGCTCACCTGTTCATTTGTGCCTAGTGAGAACACTGTCTGGAGTCATGCAACGTGGGTGACAGCCATTTTTTTTTTTTTGGTCTTTTTGAGACAGGGTCTCCCTATGCAGTTCAGGCTGGCAGTGAGCTCACTTGGTAGCCCAGGCTGACCTCGAACTCGCAACGATCCTCCTGCCTCAGCCTCCCTAGTGCTGGGATTACAGGCGAGTGCTGGGATTACAGGTGAGCTCTACCACACCCAGCCTGGTGACAACAATTTAACCTCTCAGCCTTTCTTGCTTTTTTTTTTGCTCTTTTTTTTCTTATGTTAGCATTCATCACCCTGCAATATACAAATAAATTATTTTTAAAATTTTTTTCTAAATTGTTATATTTATGTTCTACTTACATATAAACTACCTGAGATCAGGAGTCTCTTTTTGCTTCTGTGATACATTTGAAATGAATAGAATGATGTAAAATATATTTTAGACAGTGAATGGATATTTGTGAGATGGCACATTTTTACTATTATGTTTTTGTATCTTTTTAAAATTATGTACATATTTATTTGTTTTTTGTGGAGCTGGGGATTGAATATAAGGCCTCATGCCTAAAAGAAAACACACTGCCATTGGGCTACATCCCTGTTTTTTCCTTTTTCTTTTCATTTTGTTTTTTGCTTTTGTCTTTTTTGAGACAGGGTCTCGCTATGCAGTTCAGGCTGAACTTGAGCTCACTTTGTAGCCCAGATTGGTCTCGAACTTGCAACAATCCTCCTGCCTCAGCCTCCCAAGTGCTGGGATTACAGGCATGCACCACCACGCCTGGCTTGTCATCCCTGCTTTTTTCAACTTATATTTAAATTTTGAGACAGGGCTTTTTATATACCAGGCTGAAACTTGAATTTGTAGTTGGTGCTCCTGCCTCAGCCTCCAGAGGACCTGGGATTCTACTGCCACCATCCCTGGTTTGTTTTTGCTTTTCTCTATGATAAATTTTATGTGGATATTTATGATTTCAAAAAATTTTGAGCATCATATAATTTGCTATTAAGTCAGAGCTATGTGTGAAGGAAAATAGCCAGGGTGGAGGGCAGGAGGGAGAGGACTGTGGGAGGTGGACAGCGGGCGTGGAGGGACTGCAGAGGTCCAGCTGGAGGTCAGGGCTTCATATACAGTGGGGGAGTGAGGGAAGGACAGGCGCATGGGGCGGATGTGTGAGCCCTTAGTTGCAGAGAGGGCTTAAGGAGTTCCAGCTTTGGTGAAATATGGTGAATCCAAGCAGTTGGACTCTTGCAGGGAGGGGTGGCTACAGGAAAGAGCACCAAATTAACTCACGTTTGGGTCGTTCCACATCACCCCTGCTGTACAAAAACACAGCTGTCTAGTCAGCACTGGAAATGCAGGGCTGGTGGTTGAGCACTGTCGCCCTGTTGAGCTGTATCTCTCTCTGTGCTGTCCCCTCAGAGGGTCACGGAGTTGTTCCCAGAGAGGAGAGATTTGTGACCCTTGTACAACTCAAATGGAAATAAAGAGGAAGTCCACTGTGCCGCCTTGCTCGGGAGTCTGTGAGACAGAGCAGAGGCTGAGTGGGAGGGGCTGGGCTCAGAAAATGCAAGTCTGTGGGGCTGGACAGTCGTTTAACACCACAGGGCTTTGGCTCCACATCCTCGTCTTGCCCACTGGTCACCATTCCCTCTACTTCAGACCACTTTCACCCTTCTGCCCGAATTTCTTAATTATTAACTTCATGTGTCACTGTTTAAGGGGCTTCCTTCCCTCCTCTGTTCTCTCCCAGCTCAGGAAAGGGAATCATCTCTTCCTAAGCCTGGGTGGTTTCACATGTTTATCTGTAAATTCAGTACTTAAATTTCCTGAGAAGAGTTTATGGTCTATAGTTTTGTTCTGTTTTGAGACAGGGTCCTGCTATGTAGTTCAGGGTGGTTTTGACCTAAGTCGGTAACACAGGATGGTCTTGAATTTGTGATGATCCCCTTCTTTTTTTTTTTTTTTTTTTTTTTGTCTTTTTGAGACAGGGTCTTGCTATGCAGTTCAGGCTG
>NW_004955408.1:11071512-11073406 GCF_000276665.1 Chinchilla lanigera | reverse complement strand
TGGGAGAGAAATCCTCTGAGGCTTCGTCAGGATAAGGAGTGAGGAGTAGCCGGTAAGAAGTTAGTGTCTCCTCCTCCTGAGAGAGCTAAGGAGCGCGGGGAGTGGGGCAACGCTGTGGTCTGATTGCACATTTACTTTTCTCTCCTTTGCCCTGACTTTATTAGTTAGTTGCTTACTCACCCGTATCCTCCGCCTGATTGCTCAACCCTGGATTCTTTATATCCTCCGCATATTAAATCATGATTCCTTAGGCTCAGTATGTTAGTAATAACTGGTAGAATTGAATTAAATGATTCAAAAAGTCTGTTTTCATTGACCTACTAAGTGTTGGCCCAGTCTTAGAGTATAATAACACTTGTTATAAAATATTTTGCCTGCCAAAGGAAACAGCATGATTTAATTTTCTGTGAGCCATTCAAGCACTCTTTCTCCTCTAGGTAGTTGATGTGGGACCTATACTGTTGCTTTCAACTGTACAAAGATAGAGAGGAACAGGACAGCAAGTAACCAGAAATATACTTATTCTGTGCAGCAAGAACTCAAGTGTAAGAGTATGGAGGAAAATTTAGCCTTGGAACTCTGGAAGGGCAGCTTAAGATCCTGGTTCAATCTCTCTTCTTTTGATGGATCTATAGGGTTGCTTTCATACACACCTAGGCAGGGCTGAACAGGGCAACAAGTTACTAGAAATAAACTTAGTCTGTGTAACAAGAACTGGAGTGTAAGGGTGTGGAGAAAATTTGGCTTTGGGACTCTGGAAGGAAGAACAAGGTCCTGGTTCCAGCTCTTTTACGGAACAGGGAATGTGAACCAAAAGGCTGTGGGACATCCTGTGTGATGACCCAGCGACTGGAGTGTCTGAGTTGGAGATGGTAGAAGCAGGGTGTGGTGTCACAGGCCTGTAATCCCAGCACCTGAGAGGCTGAGGCAGCAGACAGTAAATTAAGCACACTCTGGACGGCTTAGTGAGTCTAAACAACCCACCAAACCAAAGTAAACATAAGAAAAAGAAGATGGAGGCCTGAGACAAATGTAGTGGTTGATTGATTGTGTCAACCTGAGAGATTTAGAAGTTTAACTAAATCTTCTGAGTAATTTTACACCCTAGGGCGTAGAGGACCCACCCTAGGGTGGCTTATGACTAGTATGATAAAAAGGAAATGAGGAAGGACAGAGGGGCTTTCAGGCTTCAGGGAAGTTCCAGTCTTCACCTTCAGCTTGGGCGTCTTCTCCTGGCTTCTAGTAGAGACTCTTCAACTTCTGCCTTGGATCCTTTAGCCTTCTCATATAGACTCATCCGTCTTCCGCTGCAGACCCGTCCGCCTCCTGATACAGGCTTGCTCCGGACTCTGCAGTGAGGTCCAGACCACGGACTGAATCCTTCAGGATCCAGTGTGCCGACACCCTCTCAAGCTTCCTCATCCAGCTCTGTGACTGACCATCGTAAGTTGATCTTGCAATTTCTTATACATTTGTATATCTTGTGTTATATTTGTTTCTCTAGTAAAACCCTGACTGATGCAACAAAGACCTTCTTTGCACCAAGGTTAGTGCAAGACCCTAAAGACCCTTATGCGGGCCTGGGACAGGTTGAGGAAAAAGTTTAAACGGTTAAAATGGTATAAGCTACATGTTGTCGACTCATTTCATTTCACAAGAGGTCAAACACAGCCAGGCAGTATGGTGCATAGCTGTAATCCCAACCCTGACGGAGGCTGAGGCAAGGGGCTTGCAAGAGCAAGCCTTTCCAGGGTAATTTAGTAACTTGGCAAGACCTTGTCTCAAGATTAAAAATGAAATCTCCTGTGGATGCAGCTCGATGCAAAGGCCCTGGTTCACCAAGTCCAGCGGCGGTGGCAGCAGGGGTTCCCCAGAGTGTGGGACGTGGGCTCCG
>NW_004955408.1:11065951-11070517 GCF_000276665.1 Chinchilla lanigera | reverse complement strand
GCAGTGCGGACATCTCCGGGCCAACATGATCCTGCAGCCTCAGGTGTTCGCCTTAGGCCTCCTCCTACTTCAGACAGGTGAGTGAGCGGCGGGCGCATCTGCGGGCTGGTGGTGGCGGAGGAAGCCGGATATCCTGGGCTTTGCAGGACGGGTCGGGCTGCGCAGTGAGCAGAGAACCGGGATGAAATCTCGCTCCCGCGCAATTGTTTCGCTGCTGTGAATTCCAGGACTGCTGGCTAAGGGAGGGAGCTGAGGGGTGGAGCCCGCGCTGCGATTTGTACTGAAACAGGACAGGGGCGGGTGGATGTGTCCACGCAGACCCTGTGTGAGCGGAGAGCCATCCTTTCCCTGGGTCCTTTTGTGCTTCTTGCCATTTTCACTCCGTGTTGAGTGATTTCTCTTAAAAATAACTTTCTCTCTCCCTCCTTCCCTTCCTCTCCCTTTCTATCTTGTTTTTGTACTGAGGATTGAACCCAAAGCCTTAACACTGAGCTATATTTCTCACTATTTCTAATTTTTATTTTGAAGCACAGTCTCACTAAGTTGCCCATGTTGGGGTCAACTTGGAATCCTCTTATCTCAGGCTGCTGAGTACTAGGATCACAGATATGCACAAGCCACACATGGGTACTTATTTAATTTGAAGTTTATAATTTGGTTTCTTTTTTTTGTTTTTTGACATCCTATAATAAGCCTCAGCTCCTCCTGGAAGTATTATAAATTCTTTAAACATTTGATTCCTAAAGAGTTTACTCCATTTATGCTTTTCAGTCAATACTATTTTAAACCAAACATTGCCTCTTCTTTTGCTGGTGGGTGGAACAGTTAGAAATTAAATAATTTCATTTACAATAGCCCTTTTAAAATGCAATGAAAATTAAAAGTTTGGAGTTTATTTATTTTTATTTTATTTTTTTGGTACCGGGAATTGAACTCAGGACCTTGCGCTTGCCAGGCAGGCACTTCTTCCCCTGAGCTATGTCCTTGGCCCAAACTTGAAGTTTAAATGTACTAGGATTGACATTAGGTTTTCATACTGGGAGTTAAGCCCAGGACCTTCACACTGAGCGGTATCACTAGCTCGTTCTTTTTTTTTTTAAAGGGTCTTACTAAGTCTCTAAATTGCCCAGGCTGGTGTGGAACTTGTGATCCTCCTGCCTCAGCCTTCAGAGTGCTGGGATTACACGCACGCCCCAGTGTGCCTGCCTAGTTTTGATTTTTTAAAAATGTATTTGAACTGATACAGAAATTGAATCTGGAGGGGAGGACTGGGACCCTGGAGTGGAAGGGGGACTTTTCACTCTACACCCATTGCTGCTGTTAGCGTTTTTTAAAGCCCTGTGAGCTGGGCCTGGTGGCACATACTTGTAAATTCCCCTCTTGGTAATTTCTCTTAGCAATCTTTCCTCTAGGAAACCTAAATATATAGCAGTTTTGTCATGGAAATATTTTGCTGTGCTCTGTATGATGGTAAAAATGAGGAGCAACACGAATATCATACACTACCACATACTGCCTTATCTACACATGTATCCGTTAAGCAATCATACTGATAAACAATGTGCTAACAGAAAAATGTTTCCAGTATTAAGATGTAAAGTGTAAGCTCTGGCTGGGCATGGTGGAGCTCACCTGATTTCCCAGCTATTAGGGAGAGTGAGGCAGGAATAGGTCAAGTTTGAGGCCAATGCCAGGCAACTTAGTGAGTCCCTGTCTCCAAATATGACCGTCTGGACAAATAGCTAGGTAGTGGAGCCCTTCTCTTGCATTCATGAGACTGGTTTCAATGGTCTGGTAAAAAAAAGATGGTCTATAAATGCATGTTTACAAAAGACACAAAGAAAGTAATAAGAACAAATATATTAAAAAGTGACAAAAATGAGGCAGATGTTGAGGTCTCATTCTTCATTTTTCCTCTCTTTATTTCAGGTGTTGTATTTTCTACCCAAGTGAATGCAGTGCTGGGGCAGTCGGTCACACTCCCCTGCACCTACTCGGTGTCTAGAGGAGCCCATTATATGTGCTGGGGCCGAGGGCCCTGTCCTCCTTCCAAATGCTCCCGTACACTTGTCAATACAAATGGATACCAGGTCACCTACCAGAAAGACAGGCGTTATCAGCTAAGTGGGAAGATTAGTCAAGGAGACGTGTCCTTGACCATCCAGAATGTAAACACGCGTGACAGTGGCCAGTACTGCTGCCGTATCGAGGTTCCCGGATGGTTCAACGATATCAAAAAAACCATTTCACTCCAGGTGATGCCAGGTAAGCCTGTGTTCTTTCCTCTGATCCTTTCACGCGGATTAACTGACATGCCTGTAAGTTTTTCTTCCCTTTCATAGTGAAAGAGGAGGTTCCCATGATCCTGTTTGCCAATGAGCACACGCTCTTTAGAGACAGAATAACATGTGTTTGTGCAGATGGAGTCCTAGAAAACCTTTCATTTAAAGCTGTGGGTTGGCTTCAGCAAGTATCTTTCATAACTGCTCATCAGACAAATTTATCAGTCTGTGAAATGGTACTCACTGTTCCACAGTGAAATACCGTGAGCAGTGTTATCAAGAGGATTTTGCTTAAACAATTACACCGCTTCTCTGAATTCAGGTCTTAGAAGAATGGTTCATTAAATTGTACATATTGTACATTTTGTAGGTGTAGAGTTCTACCACTTTCCCTGCCCCTACCTTGGGTTTTTGAAACCCATCATACCAGAAAAATTGCTGTTTTAAAAATTAAAATCATCTTATATGCAAGTTTTTCCATTACAACAACTGCTCTTCAGTTGCTATTAAGAAGCTCATTGAACCAAACATCTGGGCACAGTATCTTTTCCTTTTGATGTAGGTGTCTTAGTTTCCATCAGGATTTGATGAAAAAAACAAAAGTAAGTTCTTGAGGATTGCTTGGTTTCTGATACTGTTTGCAAATGAATCTCCTTCTAATTAGACAGAAGTAAAACCTAGCACTGGGTCCTTAATAATCTGCCTCTGTAGCTTTCTTTTTAATAAAGAGGAACATTGTTTTGCAGTCTTTCAGCTTTTAGACTAGTTTGTGTTCCTTTGAAAGGCAAGCAGACAAAGTCATTGGTGATGGAGTGCATTTATGAAGTAGAAGGACCCACAAGCTTGTACATTTTATTGAGCTGACTCTAGGAAAACTGTGCCAGGGAGGACTGTGGGAAAGCCAAATGCAGGGGAGATGCCCAGTGCTGCGGGGAGAGGTGGGGAGGAGCAGAGGAGAGGAGATGACAGGATTGTGACTGCAACTCTCCTGGAGTTGTTAAATTGTATTATTGACCTGGATGAGTTTGAAAAATGGAATGCAAGAAAACCAGGGGGCTCTTTAAAAGTCATGCTTAGATTTTTTAAAAAATTTGTTTATTTATTTATTTTTGGTTAGCTAGGTTGCTAAGTTTCCCAGGCTGGATTTGAGAAGTTAAATTGGTCCTCTCTCAGCCTTCTACAGTGCTAGGATTACAGATGTGAAATTTTTTAATGTTTACAAAAGTACTGTTTGGGCCAGTCAGACTGACTCTGTAGCTGACCCAATGTGATTGCCTCATCTCTGCCAACTTGGTTCTTTTCTTAAGATTTGATCTGGTTCTAAAATGCTGAGCTTCCTCTCAACTCTTGAAAGGCTTCTTCCCACCAGGTCTTTCTATTCTTGTCCTTTTCCAGCTTTGCCTTTGAAAATCACCATAAAATAACAGTTTGATGTAAAAGATGTAAGAAAATTGTTTATTCTGAGCTAAACATGAGAAAATATGGTATGCATGCACAGTGAATTACAACTCTGCCATTAAAAAGAATACATTCAAGTCATTTGTACGAAAATGAGTCCCCCTTGAGACCATAATGTTAATGCTTGTCTTTTTGAGACAGGGTCTCCCTATGCAGTTCAGGCTGGCCTTGAACTCACTTTTTAGCCCTGGTGGCCATGAACTGGCAACAATCCTCCTGCCTCAGCCTCCTGAGTGCTGGGATTACAGCTGTGCACCACCATGCCCAGCTGAGATCATAATGTTAAGTGAAGTAAATCAGACACACAAGCTTAAACATCGCATGGTTTCTTTTATTTGAGAAGCCCAGTGTGTAACTAAAGTGCAAAACAAGAGATAAACAATGAGAGGAAAGAGAGTTATTATAATCCAGCATGGCCAATACATCTAAAAGTGCACTTTCATTTAGTATAATTGTCTTACACATTTTATGTTTTTGGCCTGTAGTCTGGCTGTTAGTCTGTTTATGATGATTAACATGATAAAGATTTATTCAAAAATGAATCTTATACTAGCTAAAAGAAATGAAATTTAAATCAAGAGTAGAGGGAAAAGGGAAAAAAGAATTGAGATCTGTTATACGTGTACCAATGTCCCAAAATTAATATAGGCATTAGGTACTGCAAAAATGTACCAATAAAATTTTTTTAAAAACAAAAAAAGGGCTGTGGGTTTAGCTCAGTGGCACAGTGCCTGCCTGGTAAGCACAAGGTCATGAGTTCAATTCCTGGTACTGGAAAAAAACCAAAAACCAAAAATCAAATAAAACCAACTGCACCACATAATAA
>NW_004955408.1:11046475-11065851 GCF_000276665.1 Chinchilla lanigera | reverse complement strand
AGAGGAAAAGAGTTATTATAATCCAGCATGGCCAATACATCTAAAAGTGCACTTTGATTTAGTATAATCGTCTTACGCATTTTATGTTTTTGGCCTGTAGTCTGGCTGTTAGTCTGTTTATGATGATTAACATGATAAAGATTTATTCAAAAATGAATCTTATGCTAGCTAAAAGAAATGAAATTTAAATCAAGAGTAGAGGGAAAAGGGAAAAAAAGAATTGAGATCTGTTATACATGTACCAATGTCCCAAAATTAATGTAGGCATTAAATACTGCAAAAATGTACCAATAAAATTTTTTTAGAAAGAAAAAAAGGGCTGTGGATTTAGCTCAGTGGCACAGTGCCTGCCTGGCAAGCACAAGGTCATGAGTTCAATTCCCGGTACTGGAAAAAAAAAAAACAAAACAAAAACCAAAAAAGCAAAAAAAACTAAAACCAAAAAAAAAAAAAAAAGAAAATTCTGTAAGCTGTTGAGGCTTTTTCCTCTTTTGTATTTTTGTTTCTTTTTGTTTGTTAATGTATGCATTTATGTAGTTGTATAGTTTTACTTTTATTGATATGTTTTAGATACACATAGTGCTAACATTCATCATAGGGAATTTGTACCTGTACATGGTCTATCTTGATTCTTCTTTTTCTTTCATTCCTGTCCCTTCAACCTCTCTTTCTCTCCTTATTTATAAAAGCTTTGTTTCCACTTTGTCCTTCTTTTCTCTTTGCTTTCCTCTTCATTCCTTCCTTTCCCCTCCACCCTTCCTAGTTCTCCTTTCCACTGGAATATCTGCTTCCTATTTCCCAATATCTATCATATATTTTAGTCCTTATTTATACTTTGAGTTTCTCATACCATAGAAAATGTGTGAAATTTGAACACGTGTGTCCAATTTAGTTCACTTAAGAGTATAGTCTCAAAGTGCACCCTTTTGCATAGAAATCTGTCAAGTTTGTCCTTCTTATGTACAGAGTACATAAGAGTAGTAGTGTTCTATTATGTAAAAGAACCTCATCTTCTTTATCCAGTCATTGCCTAATGGACATTTGGGCTGTTTCTAAGACCTGTTACAAACTGCACTGCTATAAACGTGGGTGTGATATATAGCTGTAGTATAATGCTGTTAATTCTTTGGGGAAGATACCAAGAAGCAGAATATCTGAGTTAAATGAAACCTCTAGTTTTAGTTTTTTGAGGAACTGTCACACTGATTTCTGTAGCTGCAGAGGAACTATCACAAAGAAGCAACAACTGGAATCTCATCTAATTTAAATGCTTTTGCGCAGCAAAAGAGACCACCAAGAGAGTGAATAGACAATCCACAGAGCGGTAAAATTTTTTCAGCTCTTCCTGAGACAAAGGACAAATATCTGGAATATATAAAGAACTCAAAAAAAAAGTAAGAGTCCCTAAATTTAAAGACCTAATCCAAAAAAGGGCATCTAAAATTAATAGAGGATTCTCAGATGAAGAAGTAGAAATGGCAAATACATATAGGAAAAAAAGTTCCAAATCATTAGTTATTCAAGAGATGCAAATTAAAACAACACTGAAATTCTATCTCACTGCAAAAAGAATGCCTATCATCAAGAAATTAACCAATTATAGGGCTGGGGATATAGCTCAGTGGCACAAGCGTCTGCCTGGCAAGCGCAAGGTCCTGAGTTCGATTCCCAGCACCCCCCCCAAAAAGAATAAGAAATTAACCAATTACAAAGGTTAGCTGGGCTGTAGGGTAAAGGAAACCTTCTACACTGCTGGTGGAAGTGTAGTCTGGTGCAACCAATGTGGAAATCAGCATGGAGATTCCTCAAAAAACTAAAAGTACAAGTTCCTTTTTTTTTTTTGTTTGAGGAAGGGTCTCACTACTGTAGCCCAGGCTGGCCTTGAAATCTCAGTGATCCTCCTTCCTTAGATCCCTAGTGCTGGGATTATAAGTGTGCGCCACCACACCTCGTTTGTTTTTCTTTCCATTGAGTTCTTCTAACCAAATTTTTGGCATGTTTGCTTTTTTTCCCCCTCTAGATTACATTTCTAAAAAAGGACTAATGCCAGGTGTGGCAGTACACACCTACAATCCCAGCTACTTGGGAGGCTGAGAGGAGGTTCCCAAGTTTGAATCCAGCCTGGGTAATTTAGCATGACCTTGTCACAAAACTGGGGCTTCTGATATAGCTCCGTAGTAGAGTGCTTGCCTAGCATGCAGGAGGCCCTGGGTTGTACCCCTCCTACTACCAAACAAAACCTGTGTGTGTGAAGCAAAGATAAATCAAGATACCTTGATCTGTGGCACTCCATCTTTGCACATCTCCAGTGTTCTACTCAGCCAAGGTCAGTCTGCGGGCTCCGCAGTGCAGGTGTGGCTTCTTTAGGGACTCTTTGCACATGCTTCATCCATTCCTTTCATGACTCTGCTTTTGTGCTGGGTCCTCTGTTGCGGTTTAATTCTTGTCTCAGCTCTCTGCACAGCTCCTGGAGCTTCAGTGAGCTGTGTGGCTTCTTACATATTTCTGCTGCTGTCAATTCATAAAGCATAGATTGTGCGTCTCTAATGCAAAAATCCAAAATCCACCACACTCCAAAATCTGAATCTTTTGAGCAGTGGTATGACAGCACAAATGGATAATTTCACACTATGAAAACTGTTTCGTGTAGAAAATTATGAAAAGTATAGTATTATATAAACTTACCTTTATGTGTATAAAGAACATGTGAAACATGAGTAAATTTCATATTTAGGCTTGAGTCCCACTTCCTAGGTATCTCATTATGCGTATGCAAATATCGCAAGCATTTTGGAGAAGGGATACTCCAAAGAAGGGTGTAAATGTCAGGTGGGAAGAAACCTTCCAGGGTCTTGCCTGCCCTCGAAACAATGTGCAGATCTTTGCTGCTGGCCCTGCACATGATCTAGCATAGGCTGATGGGCAGGAGTGAGCCTTTAGCTCAGATACTGGTCTCTTGGGTGTTTTCCATAGGTCTGACAGAAGTGGACACTGTTTGGTAAATGTGCTGGTCTCGGAAACACTGTTCAAGTCAGTCACTTGCCACTGAGAGGACAAAGCACAGTCCCAGACTCTTAACACCTTCCCTCTGAGGGGTTTTCAGAAAGGGACTTCAGTGCAAATGAGATATGTGATATCATCTCCCAGATATGTAGTTTTCAGTGCAGCTGCTCCTCTCCACCCTCAGCATGTCTCCAAAGCCCTCTGCTTTCAGGGCTGCTACTGGCCATTGTCAAAGGCCAAATTCAGGAGAGATATCCCTGCATAGAGACGGTGTCATCACTGTGCTTAGCTGCAGTTCAGACAGGAGGCTCTTGTCTCTTCTTGTTCCATTAACTCTTGCTTTCATGCTGATGTCCAGCTCCAGCCACGACCACAGAAGTCCCAACAACACCTCGTGTCTCCACGGCTCCCCCAACACCAGCACAGACGCAGACCACCGAAACAGGTAAAGTGAGTTGCTGCCCAGGTGGGAGGCCGTACATCATACAGGGCACTGTGTGACTTCCAACACTCACCCTCTGATGGGTCTTCTAAAGGAGACATCAGTGCAAGTATGAGATGTGGCTTTTTATCTCCTGAATATCTCACTGTCAGTGGAGCTGCTCCCCTCCACTCCCAGCATGTCTCCAAAGCACTCCCCTCTCGGACATTTTGGTTGGCCATTAGCAAAGGGCAGGTCTAGGAGAGATAGCTCTGCCTAGAGACAGTCTGCCATCGCTGTGCTCAGCTGCAGTTCAGGCAGGAGGCTCTTGTCTCTTCTTGCTGCATCACTTCTTACTTTCATGTTGCTGTCCAGCTCCAGACAGGAGGCTCTTGTCTCTTCTTGTTCCATTAACTCTTGCTTTCATGCTGATGTCCAGCTCCAGCCACGACCACAGAAGTTCCAACAACACCTCGTGTCTCCACGGCTCCTCCAACACCAGCACAGACGCAGACCAGCGAAACAGGTAAAGTGTGAATTGCTGTCCAGATGGGAGGTTGTGGATCCTGCTTGGAGCAGGAGGCTTTTGTTTTTTGTGGCTTGATTATTCTCTCCTTTCATGTTGATGTCTGATTCCAGCCATGACCACAAGACTTCTAACAACACCTCAAGTCTCTACGGCTCCTCCAATATCAGTGGACACATGGAGCCCCAAAACAGGTAAAGTGTGAACTGGAGCCCAGGTGGGGCGCTATAGAACATGCCAGGCACTGTGTGACTCCAAACAACCTCCCTCTGACGGGTCTAAAGGGAACTTCAATGCAAGAATGAACTGAGGGTTTCTATCCCCTGAGTACTTCATTGCCAGTGGAGCTGCTGCACTTTACTCCTGGCATGTCCGCACAGCCCTGCCCTGTCTGCGTGTCCAGCTGGACACTGGTGAGGACCAAGTCCAGGACAAACAGCCCCAGCTAGAGACAGTCCATCATCAATGTGCTCGGCTACAGTTCCAGTTGGAGGCTCATGTTTCTTGTTGCTCCTCTAATCTCTGCTTCTGTCTCGATTTCCAGCTCCAGCCGAGCCCACAAGTGTTCCCACATCAGCCCGCTCCTCCGCTTCTGCTCCTCCAGCACCAGCGCACACACAGAGCAATGAAACAGGTAAGGTGTGAGTTGGACCCCAGGGGCCTTCCCAGGGAGGTGTAGAGCATACAGGGCATCGTGTTAAGAAGTACCATGGAGCGTGAGCGTTCTGACTTGGGCTCAGCACATGGGCTTCTCAAGGTCTGTGTCCTCCCCTCTTCTCAAAGGATGTGCACCTTTCACAGGTGGAAGCATTTGATGAGTGAGGGCACCCGGTGCCTTTGATCAGATTCTCAAAGGGATCCCTTATCAGCTAGGAAGGGTTGGCCCGTGGATCTAGGATACCCGTGTGGGTCTCACCCACCTGGGCCTGGCTCTGTGATGAGAAAATAGGAAATGCCAGGGAACAGGAGCCAGGCTAATGAGCTTTGGGGTCGTGCAGGCAATGCTGAAGTTGGGCCTTGCAAATGAGGATCATATTTCAATGAAATTAAAATTACTCTGTGCACCAGGCTCCAGGCTGCATGCTTTTATTTAAATCTCAGGCTAATTTTGCCATTACAGGGGTGATTCACATGGAGTTTGTTTATTTATTTATTTATTTATTTATTTATTTATATCTTTTTGAGACAAGGTCTCATTGTGCAGTTCAGGCTGGCCTTGAGCTTACTTTGTAGCCTAGGCTGGTCTCGAACTCACAACGATTCTCCTGCCTCAGCCTCCTGAGTGCTGGGATTACAGGTGTGCACCAAATGGAGTTTATAGTGATGAGAAATAAGACAGAGTCTAAAACCTCATTGTTCAAAATCATAAAGATAGAGAGTAGTTGAGTTAGCATTCAATTTCTGTTCATTTGAATGTGGGTCCTTTGTTTCTAGCTAAGAATCATGCTTCCTGTCACAACCACTGTGCTTTGGGTGTGAATGAATTTGTTCGATTTTTACATTGTCATTGACAAATAATTTATAAAACTACCCAGTATTTTTGGAGCAGTCACTGCCTTATAGAATTGTGCTTCAGTGACCACTTATCTATTTATGTGGCATAGAAATTGCAAAAGACAGTATTTATACTCATGAAAAAAGTAAATATGGAATTTATGGACTTCAGAGGTTTAGAAAGTACATATTTGTGTTGTGTATTCATGTCACATGTTTCACACCTCAAATTCCACAGAGAAAAGAGTTTAGATATAAACCAAATAGAAAATGACACACAAGTGAAAAGCTAGCTTGTCATCCAGACGACAAGAATAGGTTCAAATCTCCTATTTCCAGGATTAAAAAGATCACTTGTAATGGAGATTCTCAAAGGCTCCCTGAAAGCCTTTGACCCCTTGAAGTGGCTCTGGATTCTGAGCAGCAACAGAAATTTCACAGGCTCTTAGCTTGAAAAGTAGGACGGAGCATATGGATTTCCCATGACTCCCACTGAGCCATGTGCATAAGAGGGATCTGGAGGGCTGGGCTATGAGCTGAGTTTGGAAGATGGGGCTGTAGGTTATGACTGGGATTTTAGAGCCATAAAAATTTGTGAGAATAACAGCTTTCAGCTGTTTCAGCTTTCAGTTGTTCCAGGCAACTGAACACACTGGAGAATCTGTGAGACTTTCTCAGTATTGACTTAGCTTTCTAAAACTTGCTTGTGTCTGCTAAATTAGACAGATTCACGGACTTGGTTTGGAGAACATGGATAAGTTATTGACTGTACTGAAAGCAGACATGTAGACAGAGGTGTTGGTTTATGTGTCCATATGACCTGAACGGTATTTTGAGTTGAGGTTTTCCTTTCTTTCTTTCATTTTTTTTTGGTGTTCTTTGAGACAGGCTCCCACTGTACAGCTCAGGCTGGCTTGCACTCACTGTGTAGCCTAGACTGGTCTCACATTCGTGGCAGTCCTCCTGTCTCAGCCTCCCAAATGATGAGATGACAGTTCTGTACCATCATACCTGCCTTATTCTTATCCTGATAGTTTCCTAATGAGTTTGAGTTTAGAATTGAACTTTACAGTACAGAGAGGCAGTCAACACTCCAGCCAAACTAATGCAGGGACACTTATCTTTTTAATCGCCTCTGCCTAGGCTCATGGGAGCTGCCTAAAGCAGTGACAGAGTGCTCTCTTCAGCAGGATATACACAAAAATAATCCTGGAATCTCTGCATGTACAGTTGTCAAAGAGAGAAAGACGCTGTAGAGGAAGATGTTGATTTATGCTTGGAGGAATTTTGTGCAGGGCTAAATTGGGCAAAGCCTGACCCTCTGACTCTGTTGCATTGCCTTTTTTTAGTTCCTAAAGGCAGCCACACCCTCTTACCGTTCTGAGTGTTAGAGAGAACAGGAAACAGTTCAGAACATGAGAAAGGGTGATGCTGAAATGTAGAGTGATCTCAGCTGTAGCAGGAAGAGGGAACAAAGACTGGCGAGGAGCATTTAGGAAAGGCCGGATTGAGGGGTTCTTATCCAGACACTGCCGTGAACTTGACCCGCTATTCTGTGGGTTCTGGGAGACGGAAGTCATGTGAATGCCTCAAAAAGACAAGTGGTGAACTCTGCAAGGAAGGCAGGCTATGTATTCGGAAAAAAGTTAAAGTTTAAGGAAAGAAAAGTGACACAGCTCCATGTTAGAGAATTCCCAGTGGAGTCTTTTCAATGAGAAATACATGATGATTCAGGAAATTACTCTTAAAAAAAGAATGCCAAGCATGCAGATGCGGAAGGAGGTGGGACCAGCTTCTACCAGGAACATAGCTTTGAGGCCTGCAAATCAGTACCTAGTCCAAGATGTTGAGCAATATTGTCACCTTGGAGAGACATCGAGGCAGAAAGTAGTGTGTGTGTTTTTGAGATAGGGTCTTACTCTACAGTTCAGGCTAGTGTTGAACTCACTTTGTAGGCCAGGCTGGCCTGGAGCTCGTAGCAATCCTCCTGCCTCAGCCTCCTGAGTTTTGGGATTACAGGCATGCAGCACCATGCCCAGCCAAGGCAGAAAATAGTATATGTGTCCTGAGTTGGTCACTATTCTGTCTCCCTGAAGAGAGAGGTAGACAACCTAGACTTGAATATACCTAGGAAATCCAGATTGAGACTATTATGAGTGGGCTAGGACATGTTAGTGGAAACTCCCCAACCCTATTCACTGAAACTAAAATATCATTTGTATTAAAGTTCCATGGGAGATGCAGTTTTATAGGCTTTGTACATTTAGAGGGAGTATAGGGGTCTAGGAGTATAGAAAATAGGGAGTAATTTTATATACTGACAAAACTCTTTACAATAATATATAGATCAAATTTCCTATATGGCAATGAAATAACTAGGTAGCCATTCAGTGTCCAGAGGTCATTTTAACTTGGAAGCCAAATTTCAACAAATTTCTAAGAAGAATTATAAGGGCTAGAAGTGAGTAGGTGGATACCATACCCCATAAGAAGGCTGGGTAAAGGTACTAGGGGAAATTGATGGTAATTTATAGTTTAGCATTTATTTATTTATTTATTTATTTAATTTCTGGGCTTTTTGGGACAAAGTCTCACCATGTAGTTCA
Source organism: Chinchilla lanigera (assembly GCF_000276665.1). NCBI lineage: Eukaryota > Metazoa > Chordata > Mammalia > Rodentia > Chinchillidae > Chinchilla > Chinchilla lanigera. Next base: position 11,057,801 of record NW_004955408.1, on the reverse strand, counting down.
GGCTGGCCTTAAGCGCACTTTGTAGCCCAGGCTGGTGTTGAATTCACAATGATCCTCCTGCCTCAGCCTCCCGAGTGCTGGGATTATACGTGTGCACTGCCACACCTGGGTATTATTGGTTTTTAAAGACAGGATCTTGCTGTGTAGTCCAGGTTGACCTCGACCTGCTGTGATCCACCTCCCTTAGCTGCCCGAGTGCTGGGATTATAAACTTGTACCACTGTGCCTGGCCTCTCTTTTGTTTTTGTAGGGATTGAATATTTCTCTCTATAAATGGAACATACTTCTATTATTTCCCATTCTAGAACCTTCTCCACCTGTTCCAACTCAAGCAGTGGAAACCCAGCCTACAACACTTCAGGAAACAGAGACTCAGCTGTTCACCTCCCCGGAATCAAGCCAAGAAGGTAACTGCATTCTATGTCCTGAACCATGGGAGCATGTAGAACTTGGTAGCCACTGACTTAACTGAGAACACAAGCTCTGGAATAAAATGAATCTGGTTTGAGTTCTGATTCTGGCCACGCAAGTCAGTGATGTGACTTGTGCCAATGTCTACCTTCTCTGACTCTATTTCATCATTTGTAAAATAAATGTAATACCCTGATCTCATAGACTGATTATGAAGATTCAGTGAGATGAGGGGCTCCGGCAGTAATCATCTGCTCCATTAGCCAAAAACCCAGAATCCATAGGGGTAGTACCGCAAGCTTGTGTGCCTTAGGAGCATCTGCTATGTATGTATTACTCTACTTTTTAAAAATCACATCAGCCAGTCTTGGCTCCAAGCTTGTTCCTGAGCTTAACCACGTGGGTCATTCATACCTCTAAGTCCCAGATCCTCAATGTGGCCCGGAGGCTGCCCTGCTCTCACACTTGCATCTACATGGGTGTTCTGAGTTGTTGCTGTAGACTTAGTATTCATGTCATGCCTCAGTTTCGTATGCTGATATCTAATCCCCAGTGCAAGAGTATTAAGAGGTAAGTGGGACATCTGGGGGATTAGTTCCTCTATAGCGGAGACCAGAGAGAGCCTGTTTATCCTTTCCTCCTTAAAGGGGATGCACTGAAGGTGTCATCTATGATGAAGGAAACCCTCCCTAGGCACCCACTCAGCCTGTGTCTGGACCTTGGCCTTCCCAGCCTTTAGAACGGAGATCAGTGCATTTCTTCTGTTTATCAGTGACCCCAGCCAAGGCATCTTGTTACAGCAGCCTGAGCAGACTAAGACAGACAGCACCACACCAAGCAGGCTGTGCTGAGATGCTGCTTCTGTACACACAACGGCCCTCTGCCCCAGCTCTGGGCAGGTTCCACCATTTGGAGCTGTAGAATGGACCTGTCTTTCCTAGCTGGAAAATGGTCATCTTTCCCTGAAGCCTGTCATCTTTCCCACTAACTCCCTTTTGACCCCCTACTGTTAAGTTTTGAGAGCACCATATGCTGAACTTTGTGACTCAGAGCTGGCTTAAGTGTCCTTGAGCCTGTGCCACATCCAGACAGGATCCCGTCCTGCAGAGTGGGGGGAGGGTTGTATACCAGTGATTCATTGTTCTGAGAAGTCCCCAGCCTGTGGGTCCCTTTCCCCAGGCCTACCCTTTGCCACACCTTCCTGGAAATTGGTGAATTTACAATGGAGCTGCAGTGAAAGTCACAGAGGGAGGAAGTCAGTAGAGAGTAGATAATGGTGATATTTGGTTTTAAAAGTGGGAACCTTCCTGTTAACTGCCTCTGGGCACAGAAACAAAACAGAATTTGCCATTTTGAGACACAGTCTCATATGCAGTTCAGGCTGGCCTTGAATTCACTTTGTAGCCCAGGCTTGTCTCGAATTCACAATGATCCTCCTGCCTCAGCCTTCCAAGTGCTGGGATTACATGTGTGTGCCACCATGCCTGGCTCAGAAATACAAAAATATACACACATGGATATCTATATGTTTATGCTACATTGCTGAGGAATTGAAATTAAATTTTATCTGACTCAAGTCCAAGTGGTTTTTACTGCAACCCCCAACCCAGTCTGATTTCTGAAGGTCGTACCATCATCACCACTGGTCACAAGCAGAGCCTAGACTTTGTATGCAGACCTTAGCTCAATGTGTTGTACTCTCAGAATTAATCCAGTTGAAATGTAAGTGTTTGAGTAGAGTATGAGCTGTCTGATTTTGTTTCTGTTGGGACTCTGTTAGCTTTTGCACTAGGAAAGGAACTTTCCAGACCCAACCTGTTTCTATTTGATGAGAAAACATGCATGATAGCTGCCAGCAGGGGCTGCTGTCCTTAGATAATACAAGTGGAATCGTGTTTCACATTCCATATCTGTTTCTTCCCCCATGGGACTACATACCTGGTGGTTAGGATGTACAGTGCTTAGTATTTGACCCATACATGCCTAAAAAGGACAAATTTATATAGTCTCTGTTACAAAATAGATATTTCAAAACATTTTAAAAATGTGAATGTTTGAAACCTGAAGATCAGTGTCCCTTATACCACATGAAATCCTGACGCTTATGTGCCATAACATACATTGATCATGTGGTTGATATAGCATATTTTCTAAATCTTTTCTGGATCTAAATATGGATATCTTAGCATGTATCCTGAGATTTACATGCCATCTGTTTTGTATATGATTCATTTCACTCAATCTGAATGTAAAGCCAGGGAAAGTCAGCTCTAAATAGTGTGGATCTGCTCCTTGGAGGTGTGCACGGCCTCTGGGCACTCACTGACAGCTTCTTAGCCAGCATGAAAATATTCCATGACATTTAAGTGGTGTCTTAACCTCATTCTTTGAACACCCTCCTCTGATTTGCTAAAACTGCAGGCAAAACTTTGCATGCATGCATTTTGACCATAAAGAAGAAAAGGAGTCCAGTTTCAAAGAGGCTATGACAAAAGCATTAAGAAACACAAGATCATAAGATGAATTACTAACATGTTAATAACTTGGTGTGATTGTCGCAATGCCTGCAGCACTCTATCATATTATTATTCCATCTTTCGTTCATCAGCAGAAGGCAGCGTGAATATATTTAGGGTCTGCAGTGAAACTCCAATTATTTTTGTAATTCTAATTAATTTTCCTTCTTTTGAGCAGATGGGAATGGCACTGTGACACAGTCTTCAGGTGGCCCTCGGCAAAACGATCAACCTGTAAGTGTATTCCTCTGGATTTTATTAGCCAGATTTACTTGTATATCTTCCTGGAAACAAGTTGAATATAAAAACTATTTCTGTAGGACTAGCCCACACATTGATTTTTTTGCCCTTCAAAAAAGAAAAAAATCTTTGACTGTTAAATAGAAAGTTTAATTTGAAAAGTTTGTTTAGGTGGGCCAGTTAGAGGTGCTTAATAAGTGATATTTTATTAAATAACACACACACACACACACACACACACACACACCACATACACAGACCTTTGCATGGACAGAATCGGGAAGAAAGGAGGAGTTAATCCAGAGAACAAGTTAACATAACCTACCAAGGAGGCCTGTGATTATTATTAGAGATCAACATGCTTTGAATCAGTGGGATGGAGTGGCTGGCTATTCCAGACAAAAATAGAGCATAAGAGAAAGGGCCAAGGACATAGCTCTGTGGCACAAGCACCTGCCTGGCAAGCGCAAGGTCTTAGTTCAATTTCTGTACCCCCCCAAAAAAAAAGTCAGGGAAAAAGGTCTTACATACAGGTGGGTCTCAATATGTTTTTCTCACACAATGACCATTCTGTGTCAAAATTCTGAGGCCAGTGTATGTAAAACTCCCAACATGATTAGTTTTAACATAGTAAGTTCTTCATAAACTATGATTTTATGGGATATTCTTAAACTTCCATAGAGAGCTTGAGAAAAAGCTGAGGAACCCCAGTCTTATGATTCTCATAAGCAGTTATCATTACAGAGAAGTAGAAAAATTTTTCAGTAAGATTTTTTTTGTGGGGGGTGTTCAGGGGAAACTACCTTTGTTCTAGTATGTGCAAGTAAGATAAGTTAAAGACACTAATAAAATGTTGGCCCTTGAAAAAGAAATTCAGAAAGCTCCCTTAGGGTGGGACTGTTTATTTTATTTATTTATTTATTTATTTATTTATTTATTTATTTTGGTTTTTCTCCGGTACCGGGAACCAAACTCACGACCTTGCACTTGCCGGGCAGGCGCTTTGCCACTGAGCTAAATCCCCAGCCCCAAGGGTGGGACTGTTTAGTGTAGGGCCAATTGACCCTGTGCTGTATGCTGTAGTGGCAATAAGAACACCAAGGCAGAGGTGATGTTAGGAACTGTTAGCACTGTGAGAGACGGAGGCAGGAGGATTGTGAGTTCAAGCTCACCCTGAGCAACTTAGGCACAGCCAGTCTCTAAGGAAAAAACAAAAGAACCCCAAAAACAAAAAACTGGGCTGGAGATGTAGCTCAATGCAAAGCCCATCGATTCAATCCCCAGCATCCCCACTCCATAACATTTACACCATGGGCACTGGTGGAGCTAATTGATATGAACTAAATGTGTACTTACTGGCTAATGTCAGAGCTACCACTTTGTAGATGTTTATCTTGGTGCTAACTGAGCAGATTTAAGTGTAGTTAAAAAAATCTGAATGGTGATGGTGTTCTTTTTTTTGGTTTTTCTCCGGTACCGGGAACTGAACTCACGACCTTGCGCTTGCCAGGCAGGCGCTTTTGCCGCTGAGCTAAATCCCCAGCCCCGTGTGATAGTGTTCTTTACCTCACTTGTTTAGCAGCAAGTAAAAACAATTTAGGAGCAAGTTCAAGATAGGTAGATATAGCAAAATCTGGGCCTTTTGATCCTTGACTTTCAAGATGTCTCCCAGATACATTGAAAAGAGTATATAACAGCATATATTTTGACCCAATGGGTTAATTTCTTTTGCCCTACCTTGAGAATGGAAGAGCCAGGCATGGTGGCACATGCCTGTAATCCCAGCACTCTAGAGGCTGAGGCAGGAGGATCTCTGTGAGTTCAAAGCCATTCTTGGCTACAAAGTGAGCTCAAGGCCAGCCTGAAGTGCCTAGTGAGACCCTGTCTCAAAAAAACAAACAAGCAAAAAAAGAGAATTGAGCAAATACATGAAGATACATGAAAATGAATACTCATTACTGCTATGTGTGTTGAAGATATAACAGGTAAATCATCATTAGTAAGGATTATTATTTAGTCAATTAAGCACAAGCAAAGATTGCCAGTGCGAATGTCGTTAATGCACCACACTTAGTGACATGGGGAGGAGGGAGTCACTGTAGATTAGGGAGTGAAAATGGTGTATATAACGTAGCACTTGTAGAACTGTCACCAGAAAGCTTGTTCTTGACACCATGTGAAACTGACCATTGCCTTCTGCTCCTTTGCAACTTTGTTGAATGAATTGAGTCAAGACAGATCCATGCAGAAGGGTCCCTAGGGTTTATTGTAAAGCAAATGCAGAGAAATTTACACTTTGAAAGAAGGTGGGCTGCACTCACTAGGCACATTAAGGGAGAGTGCAGAGTTTGGAGATCTCTACAGGCACACAAGATAGTTGGGGCTTCAAGAAGCAATGGTGACTATGATGCTAGGAGACATTTTCTTAGAAGTTACTTTGTTTTTTTCCTGTACTGGGAATTGAACTCATGACCTTGTGCTTGCCAGGCAGGCGCTGTGCCGCTGAGCTAAATCCCCAGCCCCTAGAAGTTACTTGGGAATTGTAAAAGTCTCTTCCTTGTTCTTCTCAGATGCTCATTGTTCCTTCAGGTGCTTGAATCCTTTGAAACTTACCAACGGAATTTGTGAAAGTAAATTTAGCCCAAGGCAGAGGTCTTTAAAGAATGTTCCTTTTTGTGATATCTTTGGGCCTCAGCCCATAGAAATTAAGTGCACTGTGTGCCTTTGTTGTGGAAATACTTTCAGTCTTAATGAAGGTGCACAGGGTGTGACCTTAAAATGTCACTGAGCTTCCTGGAGGGCTTGTTTGAGACCTAACAAATGATCGCAATTGCCTCATACACAGAGATCTTTGTTTCTTCATATAATCCTGAGGGTGCTACTTTGAACCCCCTCTATCTTTGAAGCCCCGTTAGGCCTGCTAATGGCTAACTATGTGCCCTTAAAGATCCTAGAAGGACAAACTCTAGAAGAGTGTATGTGGCAAAAATGGTTATAATGCTTGTGTGTGGGTGTCGGGTAATGGTTGCCTTTAGTTTTCCTTTTTCCCTTCTTGGCTGCATACTCTGAAATGAACATGCGGTATTTGGTGATACAATGTAAAGAACAGAATGAAAGCCCGTCTCCTGAGACCCCACTCTCCACCCGTGTGCTCCCCTTCCCCCATAGCAAGGCAGCAGCACAGCTCTTCCCGCCCAGGCCGTGGCTGTGCCCCTCCTAAGCGAGGACGATGCCTGTGTTGTTACCTCCCGTCTGCTCCTCAGAGGATTCCCAAGGAGCAGCTAAAGGCGTCTCACCCCACAGCCTCAGGGAACGTGCTGTGCGCAGCCGCAGAAGCAGAAGTGCAGAGGGGCTCAGTGACTTGTCCCGGGTCACACAGTGACTAAGCTGAGATTAAGCTCTTATGTAGGAAAAGACTTGGTCTTTTGGTCTTTTTCTCTGATGTTCCTCTCTCTTTTTGTTAGAATACCTGTTCTACGGGATCTCTTTAGGGTTAGAGCTAAGCTATGAAAAGGGGCCTCACATAATGCCTGGGATGTTTCAGTTTTATTCCAGGAGTCTAGGAGTCTCTTATAATCTACACTGCATTCACACACGCAGTTTCTACCTCATTACACAGCATTCCAATGCTCTATCAGGGTCATGTCCGTGGGCAGTTATTTCCCAGTCTCTATAATACAGGTAGAGTCTTGTACTCCATTTTACTTATTTTTTTATCCATTGATTGATTGATTGAATGCCATTCTGGGCATTGAACACACTTCTATACACACTGAACTATATGTCTAGCCTTCTAAAATTTGTTTTTTAAAATTTTGAGTCAGAGTCTTGCTCTGCTAAGTTGTCCAGGGTGGGCTTGAACTTGCAATCTTTCTATCTCAAAATGCTGGGATTACGTTAGCGTACCAGCCACACCCAATTTATATTACATTTTGCGAAAGTTAAGTACTAGATCAAAGGCTAAATTCAATCAGTAAGTACATTCAGATAACAGCCAATGAAATCAAATAATTCATGAAAATGAATTCTTTCTTATAAGATTGTATAGTTACAGAAATGAACTACTGGTATTTTAAAACATATGTAATTTATATACATTACATATATGCTCAGTTTATATGTGTAATTCTGATTTGGCCAAAGTATATACCTATGTAAATACTGTCTTAAGCAAAATAGAAACTATTTCTATTATCCCAAAAACAGTTTGAATTTCAAATTTTTAGAATTTCTCTATAGGTTTATATCCTCCAATCATGTGGTCTGAGGTTTAAGGTAATTTGGTCTTATCTTTGGTCTAAAAGTAGCCAAGGGCCAATGCAGTAAGGTTAAGCTATTCTAGGAAATGTTCTCTGTTCATAACTCTAAGAAGATGCTTTTTTAACTTATTGATGTTTCCTCACCAGGAGTTTCCAGCACAACACAAACGAGTCGACGCTAAAAGACTCTATGTTGGAATCCTTGTTTCTAGCTTGCTTTTGCTCATTAGTTTGGTTGTCATCATTGTCAAAAGTAAGTCATTTCAAGATTGTTTTTAAGGGACTAGAGCAAGGGGTCTATGGCCAAATGCCTACGTTCAAGTACGGCAGCTCCATGTGCTAGGTCATTTTGGTTCCACACAACTTCCCTGTCCCCAAATCCTCGGCAGTCAAGTGCACAGGGTAGAAACTTCTATTTCTCAAGTGCGGTGTTAGTACGTATAAAGCACCGAGAATGATTTCTGGTATATGGGAAATGCACCGCGGTCCTAAGTTGTTATTATTTTAGAAAAGATCTTCTTGCCATCTACAGGATCTCCTCATCTCATGGTGCTTACATTCTAGAGGAGGTTTCACTAAATACCATTGTTGCTTATATTTGCCCTTTATTTTTCAATTCCTGCCCCCACATAGAGAAAACTTAAATTTAAATTAGTAATTGAACAAATAATTAAATACTAAGAAATAAGTTTGAGTAGGTGGTGGCAGGCAAAAAACGTTGCTGTACAGAAGATAAAACACTCTGTCCCAGGTAGCCTGGGAGTACCTTGGGTTTGCGTCTGATCTCCAGCTGCCAATTCAGAAAACTGTAAGCTGTCACTTTGTGTGAAATAAAGGACAATTTAACAATTTCATTATAACAAGTCAGGGTACGTGGGTGAACATACTCAACATTAATAAAAATGAGGTACTGAGCACTACAGAGCTGGTTTGGGTTTCTGTGGGCTCAGATGGGGCTGCAGGGAAGAATTAGCTGGAGTTACCAGGGAAGGGCTCAAATGCTAACACACAGAACCCTTGGCTGGAAGCACATACCATGAACTTTTTTGCTAACGTGTTTAATTTTCCTGTCCACTCTTTTCTGGCCTCCTCCACCCCTACCTAGAGAGATTCATCGGCAAAAGGAGGACACTGACACTAAGGTAAGTTTGAAATGGCTTATCACAACACTTTTTGATGTTTTTCCTGTAGTAAAAATAAAAAGCAATTATGCTTAGTTGCCTTCCCCTTTTCCCCCTGAGCTATCCTTTCTTTCCTTTTTTTTGAGACAGGATTTCACTATGGAGTCCAGTCTGGGCTTGAACTCTCACTTTGTAGCTCAGGCTGGCCTCGAACTTGCAGCAATCCTCCTGCCTCAGCCTCCAAAGAACTGAGATTACAGGCCTCTGCCACCAGCCCTGGCCCATTCTTTCCTTTGAATCCTGAATATTTCATTCCATGTGCACGTCTCTTGTTATTCAAACCTCCCGGCAGTGCTTTGAGTTTCTGTATTTCCCTCCAGGTGTGGCAGAACTGGCACCGAAAGAGTTTTTTCTACTCTTAGAGTAAAAGAACTATACTACAAATTTTCCTTGATAGAACTGTATATTCAATCAATCATTTTGCTTTGCTTTTACACTTTGTTCAAGGCTTTTATTGTCTATTGAGTATCTATTATATTGCAAGTTGGTTTAGAAAACAAAACATGTAAGCAAATAAATAAGGTCCTTTTGGGTGTCTCCATACAAACACCATGAGAAACATAGAACAGGGAAGAGGCCATTTGCCTGAGCCGCAGGGAACAGTTTTGGAGGAAGTCATTCCTCGCTGAAGGGGCAGGAAGTACAAAGGCCCTGAGGTGGGGCAGGAGCCTCCAGTTACGCACAGCTCCCACTGCTTCACACTGCTCCATAGCAGCTCATCCTTCGCATCGGTCGTCTGGCTTTCTAGACCCTTAAACTTATTATACTTGTGAAGATCTTTCAATTACAGCTTAATCTTTTTGATTGTCCGTGAGAAGCCAACTGTCCTGCTTCACTGGCTCAGGTGGACTTTACCCAAGGTCATTTCTTGGATTTGAAATCAAGGCCCACTAGGCCACTGTTTGTTATTCCTAGTCATCCTTTGTGGATGTCTCTACACAGATCTGCCTGTGTCTGAGTTACATGAGTGACAAATAGCCAATCTTGCTGTATCTTAAATACAAGCACTGCTCACACTGTAGAAGCCGTTTGCTTTTCTCTCACTCCTGCTCTTCTCCAACACCTCTTTCTGCAGCAAGGTTTTGTGGATGCGTCCTCGAAATCAAGCTTTGGAACAGCAAAGCCCAGCAGAAGACGAAGTCTACATCATCAAGAATAATGTTTTCGTCCTTGATTAAAACTCAGCGGTACTCTCTGTCCATGACTGCAGAAGACACTGACCAGGCAACACCACGATCATCGTCTTCTCCATCCCGGGACCATTTTCTGTATCAGTTTTATCTGTCGTTCCAGCAGATCAGTGCTGGTGGATAGAGGAACTCTCAGGGTCAAAGCCATTATGTTGTCAAATTTTGTTTTAATATTGTTCTGATTTTTATGTTGAGACTGTTCCAGTCTTTCCAGGCACTGCAGAGCTCTCTGTCAAACATGCGTATGTCAGAGTTCTGTCTTTTCTTTAGACTCTATAATCCCATTCATCAAAGAAAGTAATCAGGGCTCATGCAGGAAATGAACCCACTGTAACTGTCAAGAGCAATAGGACCTAAAAATAAAAATGTCTAATGTGAGATCTCGTTTGGGAGCGTTTGTGATTACCTCTTGCTTTTATGCTGTAAGTCCAAATGGCACATTTCACATGTTCCGTGAGTGTGAAGCGTGTGAGTGTGCAGGGCTTTATTTCCCTTGGAAGAAGTAGGAGTGAGTGCGCTTTTCTCATTGAAGGTGCATATGTTTTCTCATGGCTCTGTGTGACCCAGGGATCCAGATGGCTACTCTTCTGTTAGACAAGTTACAGTACTTCGTAGGAACCAAACAGGCACCTGGGGGAGACAGTCACTTGCCCCGTGGTTCATACGTTTATGCTGTGTGTGATTCTATCCCTGTGCCACAGTGATATGTCTCTAGACAGCTGCCGGGCTCTCTGAAGCAAGTTATAGAACAAGGTACCACACAAATGAATGAGGAAAAAAGAAACTGGGAAAAAATGGTTCTAACTTATGAAATTCTGGGGCAGGTATAGGAGTATTTAAATTGTTGTCATTAGTTTCAACCACAACTCTAAATTTCTAAATTTTCTGAAAATAATTAGGATATTATTCCAAAAATAATGAGGGAAGACTATTCTGAAGGGTCTTTCTGTCTAAATAATACCAGCGCTGTTTTTTGCTAGTTAAGCAAGTTTTTTGCCAAGAGAGTTAAATGAAGTCTGCTGTAAAGGTAGCTTCAGTTCCAGGTATGATGTTTAAAAGTGTTGATTTACAAGAGACTGGCACTGTGAGGAGAGAAGTATTTCTACATGCACAGGTAATAGGGCTGGGTATGCATTTCAACTTTGGTTTCAGTAAACCCTGATGTAATTTGTGCTTGGGTTTCACAGCTGCTCTCACTACAGTGGTCTAGGAGGGCAGGGTGCTTCTAGAAATGAGTAGGTCCTCAGGAGGAGGGTCTGTGGGCAAATAAGACAACTGCACACTTTATTCTGGGTTTGCCAAGTGAGTTTAATGTGATTTGGTCAAAAATTTTGTTGTGTTCATATGGCTGTTTTCATTTTCTGAAATTTGTGGCAGCATGCCTAAATGTGAAGCTTTAAAGTAAAAACACAAATTTGGAGCTTGTCTGGAAAGAACTATAAAGATTGCATACTGAAGTTGTCAAGGCCCTAGAAGATGGTGCTACACACGTGAGCACTGCATTCCTTGCCATCCTGCGCATTTACTGT
>NW_004955408.1:11038556-11046375 GCF_000276665.1 Chinchilla lanigera | reverse complement strand
TTTTTTTTTTTTGTCTTTTTGAGCCAGGGTCTCCGTATGCAGTTTAGGCTGGCCGTGAGCTCACTTTGTAGCCCAGGCTGGTCTCAAATTTGCAGTGATCTTACCTCAGCCTCCTAAGTGCCAGGATTACAGCCATGTGCTACCATGCTCGGCTAGTATTGCTATATTGTTGAGGCGGGTCTCTCTCTCTCTCTTTTTTTTTTGGAACCGGGAATTGAACTCAGGACCTTGCACTTACCAGACAGGTGCTTGTGCCACTGAGCTATATCCCTGGCGAGGCTGGTCTCAAACTCAGCAATCTTCCTGCCTTAGCCTCTTGAGTGCTGGAATTTTAGGAGTGTGCCAGCAGCCTGGCCTGGCAAACCTTTATATTTTTATGATAACTCCTCTAATTCTCCATATCCTCCTGGAGGTTTCTAATGTACCTTAAAGAGCCTGGAAATTTGGTCAACTGTACAGCATTTCCACAATTTGTTTGAACACAAGAGTACTAGTACCTAGTGAAATCTTCTGACACAAACTGCATGGGGGCCTGGGAGAAAAAATACACTGTACAGGATTAAGAATTTGACCTGATTTCTGATCTTACTTCTCAGCAGGAACATAAGATGACGTTATGGTAACTTGCTCTTTTTTCCTATTAGATATAATCACTTCATATCTACCCTGTTGTATACTGGTTATTGCAATAAAATATTACTTATTAGAAGATTTTAAAGTAAAAAACACCTCAAAATGCAAGTTTCCTCCCCAGCAGATTTTGTATTGATAGCAGATCTACCATCACTTCTCAGTCTGTGATTTCACTGGGGTTACATTCATCAATCTCTTCATATACACATACATTGTTTTAGAATTAATGTTTCTTTTTGCAGCAGATGATGCTAGGTGTTTTCATTCATGTACTGCAGAAGAACATAGTTAATAATAGAGAAATCCTGGGTAAGGAAAAAGGACAAATTTAATTAATATGAATTCTTCTATAAATTTAACAGGCTTGTAGATCCTATTGAATTTTGTTGATTTTGATCTTTTGAGACGTGGCAGTCCATTACCTGCAGTCTTCCCTGGAGTATTCGAGTACCAGTATATTTCAGGTTGTTCATTTAAATTGAGGAAATTGTGCACATCTGTAAGAAGTGGGAAAACCCAGTCATTCCTCATAATTACAAATGTGGGGTAATTCTGTGAGTATATTAAGGTGAGGGGTTTCTAATGGCTGTGTAATAAAATTTGTTTTTCTTTATTTTGAAAACTGATGACATTTTTTTTGGGTTCAACATTTAGCCTGGACCCCGCATCCTCATCTGGCTGTGGACTCCAAGCGTGTGACCAGAGAATGTCAGAATTTATTGACTGTCCAGTAGCTCCAGGCCTCTCTATGCTGGGGATAGATGTGGGCACAGCGGCTCATTCTGTCATCTCAGTACTCTGGGAGGCTGAACCAGGAGGATTTCAAGTTGGAGTGACTTTGTGAGACTCTGTCAAAAATAAAATGTAAAAGTAGCTAAGGATGTAGTTTACTGAGTGTGAAGGCCCGAGTTCAATTTTCAGTACTGAAGTAACCAAGGAAAACACGCAAAGGAACAAACAAACTCCAACCATTGTGGCACTGATTGAGACAGGATAGAACAGAATATTGTGAAGGAGCCTGCTTTCTCCACTTGGTATCTGGGGCCAGAAACTCTGTTTAGGGGACGCCCCATGCATTGTGAGAAGTGGGGCGTCATCCTTGAGCTCTACCCACCAGATGCCAGTAAGGGCTTCCTGGTGTGACAACTGGGAATGTCTGCTGAGGGGCGACACCAGCCCTAGCTGTGAACCCCTGTGACATAAGACATTTTGGGACTTTATCAAGGTGTCGGGGCCTCTGAGAAAGGTGGCATTTGAGATGGAACATAAAGAATGTGTAAGTGGCAGCCATAGAACACCTGCTGGAAGGCCTAGGGCATGGAGAAGCTTCAGGATTGAGAGAAAAAAACTGCCCCAGGGCCTTGGCTGCAGCAGAGTGAGAGAGGAGGGGCAGGGAAGTGAGGCTGGACGGATGGGAAGTGGGAAGCTGGGGCTGATGAAAAAGGCTCTATGAACACATCTGCCTGAGGAGAGAACCCTACTGTTAGAAAACAAAGCCCTTTAGCATGTTAGAGGCTAAATCTGTCCTGTATCCTTGCCTTATGTCTCAGCATCTTTGTGTGCTTCAGTGACACTGCTGTTTGGTTATCGCTGAGAAAGAGCTTGCTGGCTTGGCAGACGGCAGATGGCAGAGGAGAGGGGGAAAAGGGTAAATCCTGGCAGTCACAAGGTTGTGTCATGGCACCCAGAGGAAGATCTGCACACCTGTAATATCAGCACTTGAGAGGCTGAGGCAGGAGGATTGCCCTGAATTTGAGGCCAGCGTGGGTACAGAGCAAGAGCATGTTTATAAATGAATGAATACTGAATGAATGAATGAATGAATGAATAGAAAGGGGTTCCCGGGAAAGAGTGTTAGGATCACAACTTTGTTCATTCTTGCACTGGGATCAGCAGCAGCTGAGAGGACCGTCCCCACACCTGCAGCTGGGAGAGGTAGTAGTGGGTGGGTGGTGCAGGAACCCAGCAGATTTTCAAAACAGTTATGGGTTTTTCTGTGTAAATGCATCACGCCCATGGCTTGAAGTTTGCTGTTTAGAATGACTAGACCTTTTAAAGTGAGTGAATCTGAGGCTGTTTGAGTAATAGCAAAGGCCAAAGTGAACATGGTAAAGGTCATGGAGATGATGGAGGCCACAGCAGCCATAGATTCAATCAGTGAGGTGCTGGTTAAAATGCAGATTCTGATTTAGTGAGGCAGTAGGGACCCAGTCATTTGCTTTTGTTCCAAGGACAGAAGATAAGCTACTACTTATTATTATTATTTTTTGTCTTTTTGAGACAGGGTCTCACTATGCAGTTTAGGCTGGCCTTGAGCTCACTTCATAGCCCAGGTTGGTCTTGAACTTGCAAGGATCCTCCTGCCTTAGCCTCCCGAGTGCTGGGATTGCAAGTGTGTGCCATCGTGCCCAGCTGACACTATTTTTTATTTCAAGAAAAGCATTCCAGGGGCTGGGGATTTAGCTCAGCGGCAAAGCGCCTGCCTGCCTGGCAAGCGCAAGGTCGTGAGTTCGGTTCCCGGTACCAGAAAAAAAAAAAAAAAAAAAAAAAAAAAAAAAAAAAAAAAAAAAAAAAAAGAAAAGCATTCCAACTTGGTGAAAGAATAGGTAGAAATAAGAGTATATATCAACCCCACACTTGTTACAGGAGTAAATTTCAGAAAATGTACACAAAAACTATTTTGGACCTTATAGGGATGGTAATGATGCTTTAAGCCAAAGGAAAGTCCTCCCTCAGAGTTCCAGAGTGTAGGAAACCACCACAAAATGTGAAAACATTTACTGTCTGGTTTTCTCCACTCTGCTGCTGCAGAAATGTCCTATCTACTTTCACAGAACTGTCTAGAAGGAAAGAAACAACAATTTGTTCTTCAGCCTCCCTCAACCAGGTCTGTTTTGCTGGTTGTGAACGGTTTGGGAGGTCTCAGGATATATGTCCTCCCCAGGCTATTTATTCTTTCACTGTTGCTGTCATCAAATTTTTGAAGAAGAAATACACAAAGAGCCACTGGTTGCCCACTGAAAGGTAATACTAGCCTACCAAGAAATAGATGGTGTTTTCAATGTAAAATGTGGCAGAAAACATTCAAATAGAGTTGGCTCTCTGTATCTGTGAGTTTAACGGACTATGGGCTGAACTGATGGGAAAAAAAAAGTGCTTCTTCACTGAACATGTTCTGACTTTGTTATTTTCCCCTAACAGATAGAGTGTAGCCATTGGCCTAGCACTTATATTCCATCAGGTTCCTCAGATATGAGAGGATGTGCAAGTGCGGAAACGTGTTGTATGAAGGATCTGAGCATCGTGAATTTTGGTATCTGCAGAAGGTCCTAGAACCAGTCCCTCTGGGATGACTGAGGATCACTGTTCTTTGCACTTTCCACTTGTAAGCTTCCTTTCCAACATTTACTTGGAATCTTGATGGCCACTTACACTTGCCCCCATTCTTCCCTGAGTTTTTCTTCCACACAACCAGCTGTGTAATCTAAAAGCCAACATCTGACTGGATCCTGAATTTTGTCCCCACGGGGTAAAAGTCCCAGCTCCACAGTGAGCTGTCTCCATTTATGCTCAGCTCATCTGCCTGCTTCAGGGCATCCTCCCCTGCAGTGCCACAGTGGACAGAAATGCCTCAGATGCCTCCTGTTTACCCAGGGTGTCATCCCACCTCCTGGGAATGCTCGTTTCCTTTCTCCTACCAGGCACATTATTCCATGGGTCTCAGTTGAGACCATTTCAGTTCTCCCCATTTCAGTTACTCAGTGTACACAGGGAGATGGAGCGCCTCGCCTCCTATGGGCCAAGCGTGGTGCCGTGGTGCCGTGGTGCCGTGGTGCCGATGCCTAGCTCAGATCATGCTGCACAAGGCCAGGCCCCATTCAGCCCATGTGGCATCTTTGGGTGAATGATGAAGAGTCCCTGCCCCGGCCTTCTGTCTGACACAGTCCTGAGCCAGAAGAGAGGCTGTCCAGTGGAGTTTGAACGGGGAGCTTTGTGCTACACAAATAAAAACCGTAAACAGTTATCTATAACTTAGTCCCCTGTATTTGTGACATTTAGAATTATGACACTTTTCACACACAACTCCTTGAGGGAGGTGTCCATATTTGCTCAGCATCCAGCTTGCATGTAGTTGGTGTTCAATACATATCAAATAAAATTAGGGAAAAATTCAAAGAAGATGTTCTAGAATGTTCCTTTTTGTGCTAGGGATGGGATGAGGTAAGAAAGAGTGTCTCTAAAGTGTTTTACAAGTTGCTGTGATTGGTAGGAGTGTAGATGTCTTTTTAAACCCCAAGGACTCTTTACGATGAGTAATATGCAATCCCGGCTGCATATTGGAGTCAACTGGCCAGCTTGGAAAACTACCCATGCCCTGACTACCTAAATCAGAACCCAAGGAAGAAAGGTGTGCTTTTGTAATTTTTGGAATTTTCAGAGGTGATCTATGTGTTATCTCAGTGATCCTCAGACTAAAAACCACTGACCTAGAGAGACCTGGACGGGGGAGGTGACAGATGTTTTCACATTGTGTGAAGTGCTTTGGAGGAAAATACAGACACAAAATAAAACAGGAAACTATCAGCAGTGAGTTAATATCGGTGAAGGAGCAGATAGTGAAAAAGGAACGAAGCCGAGGGCCGGCAGATCTCTCCTAGGCCCGGCTTCCATGGCACAGGCATTACATGCTGGCAAGCCTTTTGACTCCTGCCATGTTTTTGCAAAACTTCTCAGGCAGCCAGCTGACAGCTATTTAGCTGTCTTTGTTCCTGGGCCTTCTGAGAACTCTGTGTTCTGAGGACTTTCTGAGGACCACAAACCATAAAAATAAGCAAAGAAGAAAGTCCCCTTCAGCCTGTGAGGAAATGCTCGAAGGTAACCTCTGTTTCGCAGCGTGGACTGCTGAGACAGGAATTACTGTCTGGCAGACCCTGCACCTGCAAGAGCTTAAAAATATTTTGATGATGACTGATTTTTACATTTCTTAATAATCTTTTTTAAGCATAATTTTATGCTCACAGCAATACTGAGTGGAAAGTACAGAAAGTTCTCGTAAACCCGCCCTCCCACTCAACCCTCTCTCTCTCTCTCACCCTCCCCATCACCAGTATCCCCCATCGGTGTGGACACATTTGTCATTCACATCGATGAACAACATTGACACATCATTGTTATGGTTTGTGTCTGGGTGTCCCCCCAAAGCCTCATGCAGCCATGGGGCAGGCTTTTAGAGTTTGCATGATTATGGGTGTGAGAGCTGCACCTGCTCTGGGGTGGATAGTTTGCATATGTAAGGGAGAGGAAGAGGCTGCTTGCTGCCATTCCTCCTTTTTGTTCTTGTTGCTTTTGCTGTGTTTTGCCGTCATGAGCTATAGCCCTCTGCCATGTGCCAGTCTGCCTTGTAACCTGCCAAATATGGACTGAAAACTCCACAAACTGTAAGCAGAGTAAACCTTTCTTTCCTTAATTTTGGGCATCAAGTACTTTGTCCCAGCAATGAGAGAAAAGTAACCAAGATGATCATCAACTGAAGTCCATAGATTACATTAGAATTCTTTCTTGACATTGTACATTCTATGGGTTTTGACAAATGCATCATGACAGGTATCCAAACCTGTGCTTTCACAGAGACTAGTTTCACTGCCCTAAAAGTCTTCCACTTTCTGGCTAGTGACCTTCCCTCTCCACACATGCCTAGTGACCACTGGTCTCATTGTCTCCCCAGTTTTGCCAGTCCAGTACATCAGATATTTAGAATCACACCCACTCCTATTGAGATTGGCTACTTTCACTTAATATATATCTACGATTCCTCCATTATTTTTGTTGCTCTTTGGCTCACTTCTTTTTCTTTGTGACCAGTATCCCCACATCTGAGTGTTCCACAGTTTGTTTATTCACTCACTTACTGGGGGACATATTTGTGACTTTCAGGTTTTAGTAGTTATTAATTAACCAGGATAAACTTTCTTTTTGTGGTACCAGGAATCAAACTCATGAGCTCGTGCTTGCCAGGCAGGCGCTATGCCACTGAGCTATATCCCCAGCCCTCAGGACACACTATTGTGTGCATGTTTTGTAACACATAAGTTTTTATCTGATTTGGTTGAGTGTTAAGGATTGCAGTTGTTGTGTTGTTTGTTTTTTTTTGCTGTTGTTGTTAGTATCTGGAATCAAACTCAGGACCTTGTGCCTGCCAAACACCCGCTTGTGCCACTGAGCTACATGTCCAGCCCAAATAGGTCCATCTGTTTTTTTTTCCCCTCTTGGTACCGGGAATCTCTGGACCTTGCACTTGCAGCTGAGCTATATCACCAGCCCGGGGGTTTGGTTTTTTCGAGACAGATTCTTTCCATGTAGCTCAGGCTGAAATTGAACTCGCAGTGGTCCTCTTACCTCAGCTCACTGAGTGCTGAGATCACGGGAGTGCACCACCGGGCACAGCACAGTTGCTGTGTTGACTGGAAGGAAAATGTTTAGTTTTAAGGGAAACTGAAATGACTCAATCATTTTGCATTCTCAGTAGGAAACAACATGAGTTCCTGTTGCTCCATATCCTCACTGCCAAATGGTGCTGAATTGAAGCCGTTTTATTAGGTGTGTTATGGCACTGTGCTGTACTTTTATGTCCTCTAATAACGGGATACTGGAAATATGTTTGCAAGTGTTTATTTTGCTACCTGAACGTAGAGGGAGGCGTTTCATCAGACATGTAGGCCATTTTTAAACCAACCATTATCTTATCAAGTCTTGTATGATTTTTGCAATTATTTTCTTCCAGTGTGACGTTGTTTTGTTATCCTGACACTGTCCTTTCCAGAGTGGTTTGAAATTTTGATGAATTTCAACTTGCCACTTTTTCTTATGTAGATTATGCTTTAGATGTGCTGTCAAAAAACACCATTATCATATCCACCGTTATGTGTTCTCCTGTTATCTTGTGGGAGATTAGTAGTTTGGCCTTTAACATGTAAGGGTTTAATTTGTTTTCAGTTAATTTTTATGAAGGGCAAATAGTTGTATCTAGGTGCATTTTTTATTTTTTTTTATTTTTTATTTTTTATTTATTTATTTATTTATTTTGGTTTTTCTCCGGTACCGGGAACTGAACTCACGAGTCTGTTCCAAGATCCCACCTCTTCAGTTTGTTGGGGATGAGAAGTTTCTACCTATTTGGTAGAACTGG
>NW_004955408.1:11031438-11038456 GCF_000276665.1 Chinchilla lanigera | reverse complement strand
TTGGTAGAACTGGGTTTTTAGCACTGTGATATAGTATTTTCTGTGATCCTTAGTCAATCTCAGCCTTTGGATACCAGGGAGAATAGCTGTTTAGAACAACTATGTCAGCCAGAGAAGTGACAGGGAAGCTACAGGTTACAACAGATTTGTGAACTCAGACTAGCACAGTGGTGGCAGGGCCTACCTGCTACAAAGAAGACAAGTTTTAGAGAATACTCATGTGTATGGGCAAAAAAGTCAAGGACTATATTTGTGACTAATTGTATAACAGGTTATTTTAGTTTCTGTTCTGTAGAAAGTGTAAAGAATTCCAACAAAGGGTTTTAATGTAGACCTTGTTTTGTACCCATGCTGTTGATTGCTAAATGTAATAGTCTGATCATGATGCTGAATAAATGTGTCTTTCTAAAAATGTGCTGTGTAAAGTTAGTCTACTCTGAAACCATCTTGGTAAACATCCCCAACAGTGTGAAGTTAGAATTCCTTCAGGGTGATGCCAGGTTCCATTTAGAATTTCTTTATAATTGCTTGGGTAAAGAAGCCATTGTCAGCACAAACGTTGGTGTAGTTGAACTGACAGTTACTGTTGTGACCTCTAATTTGACCATTGGAAAGGTCACCCAAGCGAACAGTTAAGTTACTTGGTTATAAAAAATGATTGTTGGCACATCCTATATCTAAATTGCATAATGGTGTCAGATACAGTGATAGAAGGGATTGAAGATGTGTATCATCCATTATCATGTATAATCCATAAATGATTTAATTCTCTTAAAAAATAAAACAACTACGTCAATTTTGGCTATAGTGGTAGGAATGCCAATAGCATCAAACAGCTTAGAAAATGACAAACTGAGCTATTTCTTAATTTGCCACCTTTTACCATATGAACTAGATTTGTGGTTATATAGCAAAATCTAAAACAAACCAGAAAGTTATATGAAATATACAAGTCCTTAATATGTCAATTTTGGCCTCAGGGGTTAAAATTTTAAATGGGTTAGGGAGAAAATAGAGAAATTAGAAAAAGAGGAAGATATTAGAAGCAAGGCTGGAGGGCAAAGGGGATCCTACTACCCTTGGAAGAAGACTGGAGGGAAAGAGAGAAGGAAGAGATAAAAAGAATAGAACAGAATCACAACCACAAAGAGGCTAGATACCATGTTCACACTCATATAAAACAAGATTAAATAGTGAAGTGAAAAAAAGAAACAGAAAACAAACAAACAAACAAAAAAACAAACAAAACCACCACCACCACAACAATAAAACACAAACCAGAGAGAGTAAAAAAAAAGTCCACTTCAAGGTTTGTCTCTGCTGTGAGTGGTAGGCATTGTGTGGAGACAGAGTCCTGATCCATGTTGATTTATCCCACCAAGCCAACCGTAGGTTTTTGGTGGGGTAGTGGATAATCTTTGTGAGTCTGTACCTTCTATCTGAGACCAGACTCAGCCTGCAGCCACCAGCACACCTTACATGTGCTTGAGCCCAGCTGGGAGTTGCTAGATGCAGCCAGCAGCCACTCTGAGTTCTGAGTTGAGTCAGCCTTTCTTTAACTTGGCTCCCCCAGTACTCACCACCAGGCAATGCAGTCCTTCATGTCTGCTGCTCCCTTCCACTGTGCATCTCTCGGTGGAGGCCTCTGGGATTATCAGCAGTCGCCATGCATCTGCAGGTTTGAACCACTCCTCTTGTAAGTCCAGTCTCAAGAAGACACCCCCAGGTACCTCCTTCTTTTTCATTAAAGTTTCTCTCTTCGCTCTCTGTAGGCTTCAATTCATACTTCAGATCCTTCCTGGATTCAGGAAACCCACTTCTCTCCTTCTTGTTTTCCTCATATTGCTATATTCCAGCATCTGGATAGCAACTCTCAGAGAGGCTCTTTCTCTGCTGCTTACCAATTCACCATCTTCTGACACACTTTCTTGTCCCATATAAACTGTGGGATAGTGTGTGGTTTAAACTGAACGTGTTTATGGTAACTGTGTTTAAAACCAGTGATGGAGCTGGGCATGGTGGCACACACCTGTAATCCCAGCACTCAGGAGTCTGAGGCAGGAGGATCATTTTGAGTTCGAGACCAGCCTGTGCTACAAAGTGAGCTCAAGTCCAGTCTGAACTGCATAGTGAGATCCTGTCTCAAAAATACAAACAACAACAACAATAACAAAAAACCAGTGATGTATATCTCATAGAGTGTCCTCACTTTAACAGGCAAAGTCTCTCATCCTGAGTCTAGATTAGCCTTAGCAATGCTTGAGCAAGAGATTGTGGCAGAGGTGAGATCCTGGGACCTGTGCAGCTCAGGCATAAGAAGCTTTACATCTTCTTCCCAGACCTCTTAGAATGCTTGTTCTCGACACTCTTCCTTTTGGAGCATGAGTTATTCAGATCTCAGCTGCCATGATGAGAGCAGTACAAACCAGGTGAAGAGGCTGGGAAGATGCTGTGGCTGACAGCTAGGTGGAGTAGTCAGCCTAAAGGCAGCCTCAGATGTCAGCCATGGGAAGCTGCTGCCTGGGTGTCCAGCCCAGTTGAGCCTTCAGATTACTGTCGACCCACCCACCAGATGACTACAACTACAAAAGTGATTCCAAATGAGAATCCCCCAGCTGGGATCTGTCAACCCACAGGAGCATAAGAGAGAATAACATACTGTGATTTTAGGCCCTTTAAGTTATTCATTGTGGTTTGAATGAGCAAAAAACTAAAACAACCCTTTAAAGTTAAAGGGTCTTTATCCTACTTTTAGTAACAGCCAATTAGAGGAGGCTGCATGGACTATAGGTATGTTACTTTCATTCCCATGACACATCATAGTCATCTAAAAATAAAAATGATAACATGTCATCCGTGTAGATACAGTACTTAGAATACATCCTCCATTCTTTCCTCTGGCTCATGTCATCTGGCACTGCTCCAGCAGCCCTTCCATCCTGACACACACCATTTTCCTTTTACTGACTTCTTTCTGGTCATAGTGACCTTTATATTTCTAGAAAATCACACATTTTAGTGCTTTTGTACATGCTGCTCCCTCCATCTGTGAGACCATGAATTAGGCTCTTCGTATGGCTGACTCCTTCCCTTATATAACTCAGCTTAAGTATAACTTATACTGGTTTCCTTAGAGAAAGAGTGCCAAAAGAAGTTGTCTATCTATCTATCATCTATCTACCTATTTATCTATCTATCTATCTATCTATCTATCTATCTATCTATCTACCTATCATCTGTTTATCCAAACATCTGGGAAGAGATTAGCATAAGGTATTGGTTCACACAATTACAGAGGCTGACAATGTTCAGTCTGCATGCTGGAAACCCAGAGACATTGCTGGTGTAGTTTGAGGTCTTGAGTGCTGGATTGCTGGTGGTACAGATTTCAGTGTGTTCCAAAGACTTGAGAACTATTATCACTGAGTCAGGTGACTGATGTTAAAATGGTCAGACAGAGATAATTCAACTTTCCTTTGTCATTTTGTTCTATCAGGGCCCTCACAGGTTTTCTGAGGCTCCCCTACACTGGAGAGTGTGATCTGCTTCAGTCAGTCTACCATTTCAAATGCTAATCTCATCATCTGGAGACATTCTTACAGCTATCCCCAGAAAAGATGCCTAGCTAGCTCTCTGAACAGCCTGGAACCCAGTCAATCTGATAATATTAACTATCAGAGTCACTTTCTCCAAAAGGCTTTCTGTGACCAATTTTCCACCAGCCTTTAAAAAATACTTCATTTAATTTTATGTACAGCATTCATCACAAAATTTAATTTGATTATCTTCCTCTCTACCTGACTCTAAGCTCTTTGAAGACAGAAGGTTAGTGGTAGTCCTAAATAGTTGAATATTAGGTCTGTAAGAGGGGAGAGAAATAGCTGGAGGAATGAAGAGGGGCCCTGGGAGACCCTTGTAGCTGTTGAGAAGTACCTCATGGCTAACTTCCAGGAGGATTCTGTAGGTAAACTGGGCTGAAGCTAGGGCAATCTCAGACTTCTGGGGAACTATCCACTAGAAATTTCTGACTATATCCTGTTGATTGCATAATGTCAGCCTTAACTGTTGAACCAGTAAAGAGGAATGTGAGGCTCAAATTGCAAATTTTCCTGTCTGAGGAATAAAGCTTCTCTATAGCTAGTAAAGGTTTAGCTTCCAACAATTGTGTGTATTTTATAAAAATCACAACACACATGTATATTGTGAACAATTCAAACGATATACAAAGTTTTAAATAAAGGGTGAAATCATTATGTTATCAGTTTTGGTGTATAATTTTAGCAGGCTGGAGGACCACCTTACCAGTAGAAAGTGCTCACCCCCTCCCAATTCCTCTGGTGAAGAAATCCAGGAGGTAAAGAACATATTCATGTTTGAACAATTCAAAAGTGCAGGACATAGGATGTGTATCCATGCATTTTGATTTTAGAACTACTGTTCTCTAAGTTTCCTAATAGTCAGATATATTCATTTTAAAAATAAAATTAATTAAAATTAAAAATTCAGTCATCAGCTGCACTGGCCACAATTCAGGCGCCCCATAGTCGGAGGTGACTAGTGACCACCTTCTGGGACAGTGAAGCAGAAAATATTTCCATCACACAGAGTTTTCTGTCTAGCAGTGCAGCTGTGGAATCTGGCCTAACCACACCTGGAGAAAGTACTTTTCTTAGTCTCTCTTCCTAATGAAGATATTACTGCTATTCACAGTTCCCATGCATTCTTCCAGAAAATTTTCTTTTTATAATAAAAATTTATTAATTTTCAAACACAATGATTATATTTATCATGGGGTGTTGGTACATGGACATCAAAATTTGCTAAGCAAATATGAATATAAGTATCATGAAAATACAAACTTCATTTTTGTGTAGTGATTTTCTAAAGTGAGATCAAATTATGCATATTGTTACATACCTTGCTTTGTTGTTTACCAATTTATTTTGGATTTAATTCTGTATCAGAGTTTTAAAAAAATTGTCAGTGTATTTTTCCAGAGTGGTTCTCCTGACTCCAGGAATTAGGAATGTCCCAGTGTCTCTGGATATTTGTCACCATTTGAAGTTGTTGCTACTTATAATTTTAAATAATTTGAGAGTTGTGTAGTGCTACCTCGTTGTGGTTTTAATTTGTGTTTTCCCAATTGCTATAGATTAAACATCACTTCATGTATTTATTTACAATCTTTATATTCTTCTCAGTAAAATTTCCATTCATATATTTTGTCTGTTTTCTACCTAAAAAAGAAAACTCAACAGTATTATTTACATGTCTTTTGAGTGTTCTTTGTATGTTCTGTTATAGCAGATAATGAGGAAACACTCACAGAGGCTGAGAGTGGATACAGGCAAGCTTTATTGCCAGCAGATGACACTCCACAGGAGTGCCAGCCCCCCAAGAACTTTGCACTGGGTTCTAATGCATTTGCAGGTAACCATGGCAACTACATGACTTCGTTTTCAGAATTTTACAAGAATGGCATGAGGTTTACATTTCCCAGGGGTTTGTTAGTCAACCAGGATATGGTTAAACTTTAGATTACCCCACAGCTCTTCTGTTTGTTCCTGCAGTTAGCTACCCGTTTCTCCTTAGTGTGTTTTATGGTTAACTAAGTGGGAGGGGTGAGGAGTGAGTTCATCTAGAGTTTAAGTGACTTCAAAAATAGAGTCCAGGATCAAAATGGAGCCACATTCACCATGTCAATTCTAGCTATTAATCTTTTACTGGATATGTGGTTTGTGACTATTTTTTCACAGTATACATCTTATTTCCTCTTCCATTTAACAGGATCTTTTATAGTGAAAAAGGTTGATATAGATAATTTTGATATAGATTAATTTATTACATTTTCTTTATATAGATAATGTTTTTGGGGGTCTTTTCTGAATCCTAGATGCAGAATATTTTCCCACTTTTTCTTGAATGATTTATCATCCTGTGTTATATATAAATTTAAATTCACAATTCATTTGAGGCTTAATGTTTTTGTTAATTTTGAGATCAGATTAAGCCTCTTTTTTTGTTTATGAGTATCCAGTTGCCCTACGACCATTTGTTGATAAAGCTATTTTCCTTCATTAAATTGCACTTGAAGTTGTGTCAAAGATATATTCTACGGGGCTGGGGATTTAGCTCAGCTGCAAAAGCGCCTGCCTGGCAAGCACAAGGTTATGAGTTCAGTTCCTGGTACCAGAGAAAAACCAAAAAAAAAAAAAAAAAGATATATTCTATATATTTGTGCAGGGTGATGTAATGGTTCTGGTTTTGCTTCCATTGACTGACATGTCTATCAGTCTGCCAATACTGCAGTCTTGATGTGCAAAAGGTGTAGTTATATGTTTTTAATATTGACAGAATAATTCCTTGTACATATTCTCCTTTTCCAAAATTATTTCAGCTCTTCTGGTTTCTGTGCCTTTTCATACAAATTTTAGAATACTCATCTATGTTAATAAAAAACATTCCTTTGATTTAAATAGGATTATATTACATCAGTATAGAAATTTATAGGTAATTGATATACAGTATTTTCTGTATTGAACCTTACAATTTATGAACAAAATAGGTGTATTTATAACATTTTTTTTTTTTTAAAGAGAGAAGAGGTTTATTTGGGATCACATTTTCAGTTCAGGGTATGCTGTGAGTTAATTATTACTTTTATATTTCTTTTTTTATTTTAAAGAGAGTAGTAAATGAGAAACAAACAAATAGCACAGTAGCAGCATACCAGTATCACAAACATAAACAAATCAAAGCAAGAGCATTCAAAGTCATACAGAGTCTCAAGACAAAATAATACGACTCAATAGTGATTGTCACATTACATATCGCTGTCCTCAACTACATTGCTCAGATTACCAGATGTAAGAATGAAAGTTTGCTCAAGCCATTATAGGGAATAAGACAATAATTCTTCGATAACACAGTAGAGATAATATAGTTTCACTAGACAAGATGGTAGGAGTTCACCATTGTAATTCCATTGCATAGTGTTACCTTCAAATCAGTTGCTCAG
>NW_004955408.1:11028227-11031209 GCF_000276665.1 Chinchilla lanigera | reverse complement strand
GAACCGAACTCACGGCCTTGCACTTGCCAGGCAGGTGCTTTTGCCGCTGAGCTAAGTCCCTAGCCCCATGTGTAGTATCTGTTCTTATCAGTTTAATAACATCTTTAAAGTTACTTCTTGGGCAACGTGTGGTTTTCAGTATACAAATCCTGTAGAATTTTTTTATTTTTGTTTTATTTTAATTAATTAATTTATTTTTTGCAGTACCGGGGATTGAACTTGTTGAATCAACATCCCATTCCTAGAAGAAACCCTACCAGCCTGTATCAGCCAGTTCTTTTTGTACATTGTTAATCTATTGCTTAACATTTTGGCAAGAATTTTTATATATACTTGGATGAGGGAGATCGTTGTGCAGTATTATTCTTTTTTACATTGTCTTTGGTTTTGAAATCAAACTTTAAGGATAAACAGAGAGTGTTCTTTTTTTCTGCAAAAGTTCAGGTACAATTTGTGTTAGTTCATCTCTAAATGTCTGGTAGAATTAGCTAATGACTCTTTGGGTTTGGATATTTCTTTTTGGTGGATTTCTTTTAAAGTTTCGAATGGAATACCTTACTAGTTGTAGGGAATTCAAATTATTATTTCTTTTTGGGAGAGTTGTACTTGCATGTGATTTTGGAGGAACTAATTAATTTTATCTAAACTATCAAATTTATCTGTCCAGAATTGTTTTTAATATTCCCTTTTTATTCTTTAGATGCTACAGGAGGCATACTGTTATTCTTGTTTTCATGTGTGATATTGCTAAAGTGAATCTTTTCTCTTTTTTAGACTTATTAATTTTACAAATCTTTCCAAACAACTAGTTTTTTCTTTTTTTATTTTTAAAGAGAAAAAAATAGAGAATAACAAAATAACAAAAATGAAGAATTAGTTTTTTGTTTCATTGATTTTCTCCATTTTTTCCTTTTTAGTGTATTGATTTTTTTTTTTTTTTTTTTTCATTTTGAGACAGGGTCCTGCTATGAAGTTCAGGCTGGTCTTGAAGTCACTTTGTAGCCCAGGCTGGCCTGGAACTTGCAACGATCCTCCTGCCTCAGCCTCCTTAGTGCTGAGATTACAGGTGTGCACCACCACACCGGCCTAGTTTATTGATTTATCTATCATCTTTATATATATTTTTTATTTGCTTTAAGTTTGTTTTTTGTTTTTGATTTCTTTTGCTCATCTTTACCTACATTGTTTAGGTAGGAGACTTGATTACTGGTTTGAATTTCTTCTTTTTTTGTATATACACAGCGTTTTAAATTTTCTTTCCCATAATTTTATAAGCTGTGTCTCTTAAATTTTGATATCATTTTCACTACACTCAACATAATATTAAATTTTCCTTGAAATTTCCTTTTTGATCCATGGATCTTTTTAAATTGTGTTACTTAGGTCTGAGTGTTGGAAGACTTTTCTGTTATCTTTATGGTTTTGATTTCTACTTTTAGTACACTGTGGTCAGAGGAGATACCAATGGTTTTATTTCCTTTAAGTAGTTTGAGATATGCTTTATGGGGCAAGGTATGTTCTATCTTATATGTATTTTACTGTAAATGGAAAAGAATGTGAATTCTTTTGTTAATACATTTGCCTGTGAGATAGATACTGTTGCCTGAGAGTACTGAACTCCCATATCTTGGTGATTTTTTGACTTGCTGTTCTTTCAGTTGTTGAGTGAGAGGTACTTAAGTCTCCAAATATAACTGTGAATTTTTCTATTTCTTTCAGTTCTGTCAACTTTTGCTTTGCATTTTTTCCAACATTATTGTTTGGTGCACACACATGTATAATTCCTATATGTTTTGATGGGCTAACTTTTTTTCTTTTAAAATCAATATATATTGTCCTCTTCTATATCTGGAAATATTCTTTTCTCTGAGGTTTTCTTTATCTGATATTAATATAACCAGTCATGCTTTTGAAATTCATGCTTAGAATAGTTGTCTTATAACTTTGTAAACTACCTTTAGAGAGCCTAATATTTAGTTATGTATTAAATCCACTTTGACAATCTATGTTTCTTAATGTAATTACTATGTTAAATTTATTCTGCAATTTTGTGTTCTGTTTTTTCTTTTTTGTTTGTTTCTATTTTTCCTCCCTTTCTGTAGGTATTTTAAAATTTTTAAATCTTATTTTGATCTGTTTAGAAGGTTTCCAGTACATATCTTTGTATAATTTTAAAAAATTTTAGTGTACTAGTACATGTATGTAGTATACAATGTTTACATTTCTTGTGGGAAATTTATACATGTTCATAACATATTTTAATTCCTTTCTTATTTCTTTACTTCCCTCCATCCTCCCTTGATGCATCTCTCCACTTACCTTCCTATTTATTTCTATATATAACACTTTTGGGAGTTTCTCTATAAATTATATGTACCTAAATTATCATAGTCTACTGGTATTGTATCAGTTTCAGTAAGAAACCTAATCTTTCTTTACCTACCCCATTTAAAATAGAAATTCAACTTTTTTCTTTCTACACATTATGAATACCACTAGATAATAACGTACTTGAACCATAAAAATTGTTTCAAGAATTCAAAAATGTATAATTTTCAACAAATTTGATAGAATTGGAAGATATATTAAGTGAAATACTCCACCCAGAAATAGACCAGTGTTACACATTCTGTCTCATATGTGG
This sequence comes from Chinchilla lanigera, assembly GCF_000276665.1. Taxonomy (NCBI): domain Eukaryota; kingdom Metazoa; phylum Chordata; class Mammalia; order Rodentia; family Chinchillidae; genus Chinchilla; species Chinchilla lanigera. Next base: position 11,028,565 of record NW_004955408.1, on the reverse strand, counting down.
AAGTGAAAATTATCCTGAATGTAGAACGATGATTCCCGGAAGTCAGAAAGTATGTGTGTGGCGAGGGCAGAAGGTAGATAAAGGGAACTGGTTTGGTCAGTGTATGTTGTAAGTATTTGTATACATATGACACTAAACCTTATTACTATGAACAATTGACAAATGTTATCAAAAGTACATTTTTAACCTTAAAAAAGAGAAAACTCAAAAATAAAAGTCTTGTATTTGTCCATATCCTTGCTTACTAAATTCTGTCTCTATTTTTGATTTTCCAGAGATACTCTATCTGTCTGTCCATCTGTGTCTTTTTCTACATCTATCTATCTATCTATCTATCT
>NW_004955408.1:11011570-11028127 GCF_000276665.1 Chinchilla lanigera | reverse complement strand
TCATCTATGTACACCTATTTTCTATTTTTAGAGAACCCTCCTTCAGCCATCCTTTTGCTGTCAGCAAATTATCTTAGTTTTTCTTTCCCTGAAAATGTCATTTCCTTTTCATTCGTGAAAATATTTTGCCAGATATAAAATTCATACTGTATTGTTCTTTCATCACTTATTAGTGTGATATTTATGAGTATTAAAATGTCCTTTGATTTCTCCTAAAATTTTGCAGCCTCTTTAGCATTTTGAAACTAGTGAGTTACATTTTTTGCCTAATTTGAGAAATATTAAACCATTCTCTCTTTCAATCATTTCACTCCTACTAATTTTTTTCATCTGAAATCCTAATATTGTAAATATTACCATTTTCATGGTAGCTCCTCTGATGAAGCACTGTTACTATTATTTTTGATAAATATCCTTGTTCACATTAAGACAATTCCATTAACCACTCATCAAGTTAAGTTCTTTTATCCCAGATAGTCTCCACCCTAGCTAGTAAACAATCTAGCACCCGTCAGATGTGGGTAAAATCATTCCGGGAACTTTGGTCATTTATCTCCATCTGTGGGAAGGCTAGCTCTCCCATGGTAAGTATAGCTGGATATTTTGTATATGAAGTGTCCAAATTCTTTGCCTTTTGAGGACTGAATGCTCCAACTTCTATGGGTTTCCTATGCTGTTCCATTTCACCTGACAGCGCCTGGATGGTCTTCAGGGCCCAGTCCTCGTCTGGGCAGTCCACGAATGCATAGCCTGTCTTCACCAGGAATGCTTCTGACACTGAGTTCTTGGCATTCCTGAAGATACTTTCTAGGTCCAAGACAGCAGTGTTCTCCTTCCAGCCTCCGTTTCTGCACATGAGCGATGCCCTGGAGCTCAAAGATGCTAGGTACCGGTGAAGAGAGCTGGACTCCGGCCAGTCTCCACTCTAGAACAAGTACATGTACTAAATTTTTGTTCTATCTGATGTATTTTTCAGTCTATCATCTGAATTTGGTTTATGTGCATAGCTTCTGTTTACTTGTTTGTGCTTTCTTTTGTTTTACTTTTCTTTCTTTGGCACCTACAGTTGTGCATATGTATGGTATAAAATGTGATGTTTCAATAAATGCACACAATGTGTACTGATCCATTTAAGCTAATTAGCATTCCAGTCTTATTGTCTTATCTTTCTTTTTCTTTGCTTTTCTGTGTGGTTCTAAGTTTCAAACCAGGGCCTTTCACATGCTAAACAAGCACTGTACAACAGAGCAGCATTGCCAGCCTTTATTATATCTTTATATTTAGAATCTTTAAGTTCTTCTAGTTCTTCATAAAATATAATTATCATGAACTATAGTCATCCTACTGCGCAATAGAAAATAAGAATGTATTTCTTTTATCTGATTTTGATTCCCATTACTAAAACTTTCTCTACCTTCCTTCCTTCTATATTTTCTAGCTTCTAGTAATTACTATTTTAAATTCAGATCAATCTTTTTTAGGTTCCACATAGAAGAGAGAATACGGCCATTTGTTTTTTATCTGGCTTATTTCACTTAATATAAAGTCCTCCATTTCCATTAATTTTGTTGAAAATGACAAGACTTCATTCATTTTATAGCTTAATAGTATTTTACTCTCTCTCTCTCTCTCTCTCTCTCTCTCACACACACACACACACACATTTTCCTTATGTATTCACCCAATGATAGACAATTATGTGGATTCCATCTTGGCTATTGTTATTAGTGCTGCAATAAACAAGGGAATGAAGATAGGTCTTTGATATAATGATTTTCTTTCCTTTGGCTATATACCCAGAAGTGGGACAGATGAAGAGTTGTACTAATTTACATTTCTTTTTTTTTTTTTTTTGAGTGGGTCCTTGAGAATAAATGTATCTTTGTTATTTTACATATTTTATTTTTAAAAATAAAATAAGGAAAACATATTAACAAACAGACATCCATTTACAAAATAGCATAAGAACAATACAAACAATACAGAGTTACAAAGTTGTAGGAAATTAACAATGGTTGTTGTATTATGTATTTATATCTTCAAAGTGGTTTCTCAGGGAAACAAATAGAAACATGCAGGATTGATCAAACAAGTAATCATCAACTGTTCCTTTCAGCAAAACAATAGAAGACAGAAACACAACTATGTTAGCTATGCTGTATATATATACATACATAATTTCCCTTTCTTTCTGTTCTCTTTTCTCACACTCCAGATGCCCTTTACTTTTCAGCATTTTCCTTTCCTTTCACAATATGGTCACAACTAGAGACCACTCTTAAGTGAAATAAATCAGACCTGCATGTCTAAGCAACGTATTGTCTCACTAGTGTAGGAACCTGAAAAGGTGAATAAATACTAGAAGGTATGACAGGTATGACTAATTTACATTTCTACCAGCAGTGTATGAAAGTGTCATTTCTTTGCTTTTCACTAGCATTTGATACATTCTTTTTTTTGGTCACAGATATTATTTATTTATTTATGTATTTATTTTGGAATCAGGAATTGAACTCAAGACCTCACACTTGCCAGGCAGGCACTGTGCTGCTGAGCTATACCCCTAATCCTTTTATTTATTTTTTTTTGTTACAGAAATTTTAACTAGGTAGAGATAATGACTCATTGTAGTTTTGATTTGATTTGCATTTGCTTAATGGCTAGAGAGGTTGAAATTTTCTGTTTAAAAACATTTGTATTTTTCCTCCTCCTTCTCCTCCCTCTCCTCCTTTTTTTAGGACAGGATCTTTCAGTTCAGTTTAGGCTGGCCTTGAACTTGTGGCAATCTCCCTGCCTTAATTTCTCAAGTCCTGATATCATAGCTATGCATTATCATGGTTAGTAATGTACTTCTTCTTTTGAGAAATCTCTCTTTAGTTTGTTTACTTGTATTCTAATTGTATTGTTTTTTAGTCATTGAGTTTTTGAGTTCCCTGTATACTATGGATATTAATTCTTTATCAGATGAATATCTTCTAAATATTTTCTTTAATTCTTTAGGTTGTTTCTTTACTTTGTTGACTTTTTTCCTTTTCTTCTTAGTTTTATATAATCTCCATGTTCAATTTTTGCTTTTATTTTCTGTGCTTTTATAGTCTTATAAAAATCACTGCCTATATCAATATCTTGAAAAGTTTCCACCATATTTTCTTCTATTAGTGTTATAGTTTTTTGAAACTATGATCTTTAATCTATTTTGAGTTGCTTTTTTGTTTTTTATAGGATGAGAGTTGTCAAATTTCAGTCTGCTACAATGAATAATAGCCAGTGTTCCCAACCCTATTTATTAAGGAGTTTATCCTTTGTGATGTTTTGTGTCTAGATATCCCATAAAAGACGCATGCAGACTAAGGCTTTTTTTGAGGTGGCTGAATCTAGAGTGTGTGATGCTGGGATTAACAGTGTTATTATTAAATCAGTCCACTGATTGGTTTGGCACTACCCTACTCCCATCAGTCTAGATGCAATATATAAGAGACAGAAAGTCTTATCTTTCCCTGCTTATTGTTTTGCTACTTTCTGCCTGCTATGACTATTCTCTTCTGCCATGTCACCCAGCCTTGGATACAGCCAATTATAGAGTGAAACCTTTACAAACTGTGAGCTAAATAAACCTTTCCTCCTTTAACTTTTGGGGTTGGGTATTTTGTCTCAGCAATGAGAAAAGTAACTAACACTGAATTTGGTACCAGAGAAGTAGGGTTGTTGCTATGACTATTCAGGACCATGTCATTTAGGAGACTTTGGAAATGGATTCTGGGAAAAGTTTGGAATATTTCAGACGTGCTGGCTGAAAAAGAACAGCTGGAATGCCTTAGGCTATACTGTGTGGGTGATTCTGGTCAGAGCTCATGAGGTCAGAAGACTGGTAGAAATCCTGACGATAAATACTAGGCTTGGGTGGTTTCTTCTGGGATGAAGGACTGCCCTGGCTGTTGGACTATAGATGTGTGCTATGTCATGGCAGAAGGAAGCCTAACTACTGCTCCAGCTGACAGCTGGGTTGCTAAAGAGCTCAGTTCTCAAAGGAAGTTTTATGGAGCAAAAACATAAGGTGGTTCCAGTGTGGGACAGAATTATGATCAGCCAATAAGATTATAAGTAGAGTTGCTTAGGTAATACTGATCAATACTAACAAGGGCATATAGGTTATATCATTAACCTGGGACAATCATCTATAGTCTTGGTCTTGTCTTTAGTCTTGGTCGTAGTAGTCTTAGTGTCAGTCTTAGTACCTAGTCTTAGTCTTTGTGGATGGGAGAGGATTATCCACCCCACCCCTAATGAGATGTTTTATTTATATGGGAAATCTCAAAAGGGTGGTACCAATAATGCCAAACTTCCCTTTATCCATTATGGAGGTACATAAGTCTGCCCATTGAGACTTTAATCTTCTTCAGGTGGGCCTCCAGGGACTCCAGTCTCAATTTTGATGTGTCTCATCTTCTGCACTGACTCCCTCAAGGGCCAAGCCCTGTCTGACTGCCTGTAGTATTTCTCCTATCTTAGCTGTCCATAATAATCCCCCCTCTGAAGAGGTACCACTAACTGCCAAGAGGAGGAAAGGGGTAATGACTGCTCTGGCTTATTTCAGCTGAAGGAGTTCGTCACAGTGATCTGTAGTCAGAGGTACTTCACAGAGGGTCTATCTGAAGCCCTCAATAGATGCCAGCTCTTCTCATCATGGTTAAGCATATAGCTTCACACCTGTCATTTAATATCTTGAACAACCATTGAGATATTTGCATAAGAATCAGGAATATACACAACACATTCAGCTTTCACAGTTGCACAAGTGTCCGCTTGTACTGCTACTAGAATGTCTAATGGCATCTGATTTTGGAGGATGGCTTGCCTCATTAATTTTACTTCTTCATTCAGGAGAGAGACCAGTTAATGTGTCATTTAAGGCCCACTAAGTATAGTTAGTGAAGGCCTCGATGTGTTGCATGACATCCTCTAACCCTACTTCCAGTTATTTTGGTGGGGTTTCCAAGATGATATAGGGGAAATAAATGTAAGTCCAAACTTGCTAGGTGTTTGATACACTGAGTTCATGTTCCCCAAAGTCAAAGAATGAATTTCAAGCAAGAACAAAGGTTAAGAGCAGGAAAATCTACTGGGGAAAAGGAATGGGGATTAGAGATGGGAATTGGAATGGGGAATAGGAACAGCTCTCAGGAGAGCTATGGGTTGCTTGGTGAGCATATTTCTTAATGGCTAAGGGGAAAGGGGAATATATTTAATATTGTTCACACTTTTATTTGTGTCTGAAATATTTTTTCAAGCATAAGTGAAATATAGGACATTGAAGTGACACCTGTCATCTAGATTTCTTCATCTAAATTTAAGCTTAACTAAACAGTGATTATTAAATTTGATTAAACTATTTTTCTACATTATTTTCAAGCAAATTCTAAACATTTTTAATTTGAAGACAACAATATGCAATACAACAACCATTGGTAAATTTCTGCTATCTTGATTGGTGAAGGTCTGTATCATTTCTAATGCTTTTTATATTATTTTTTTATTCTCTTTAATGATTTGATCAATCTTGCATCCTTACATCTGGTTATCTGAGCAACTTCATTCAAGATAACAATATGTAATATAATAACCACTGTTAATTCCTATCATTTTCTTGCAAAAAAAAGTTTGAAAAGTAATCAGAATAATAAAGTGAAGGCCGTTCACTAATTAAATATTTCTGTATGTGTTTCTTAAATATAAGGATGTATTTTATATAATCAGCATCACTACACCAAAAAATTAATAATAATTCTTTAATACTGAGCAGATTTCTGTATTTCACCCCTTATACCATTTTATGTGAATCACAAATCATTTAAATTTATATCCAAGCAAGACCCATAATTGCATCTGGGTATTGTTTTTGATGTTTCTGTTTATTGACAATAGCGACTCCATCATTTTTCCATGATGTAGACTTGTGGAAAAAAGTAATGAGTAATTCGGGAAAATGCCTCACCTTGGGGACATTTTACATGGTTTCGTTCCTTATAAATGGAAGGTTAGAAACAAATGCTTGATTAGATTCAGTTTTAATATTTTTGGAAAACATTTTTCATGCATGTTTTATTAAGTGCTTTTTAATAAAAAAAAATTTGGAGGAAACTTTATTCAGTAAAGAAAATTTATTTAAATGAATTATCATGTACAAAACACAGTGTGCAACCAGTCATAAAGTCATTAAAAATATCAGTAGAGAAAAGTTTAAATTAAAACTTTAAAGATATGAAACATGTTTATGGTGCAATAAGTAGTAAAAGGCAACTGGTTAAAAGTGTAGACAAACTATGTGGGATCATAACCACCAGGGTTGACGTCAAAACACTCCGGATTAGAAATGGGATCATAAACTATTTGTCCTTTTCTTCTTTGTAGGACATTTAAGAAAAAGAAAGACAAATAGTGATCATGCATTATTTTGTAACATCCTTTTCTAATAGAAAAGCAATGGCAGCCATCTTTCCACCCTCTGGAAACAAAGTAGGGTAAAGATGGGGACCTGTAGGTTCTTCAGTACTTTCAGACCCCTCTGTTTAGGATGGAATGCTTGGTGACACCTGGGAGATGACTGGGTTCGGGGCTCTGTTACAATAGGAGCCCGGAATCCTGTATGCAAAAGAGGACAGACGAGGCACAAGAGAAGCTACATGGAAACATAAGTATGTTACCAGGTAGCGCTACTAGCGACGCCATTTCAGGAAGCCGTCAGCACAGGAATGCTCCATCCCTTCACTGCGACACCGTGGGCTGTCGCCCTGGACACAGTCCAGATTATGTCTCGGGGTTACCACCCCCCATGTCCTTGTGAGGGGCACTAGAGGCCAGCGAGGCTACAGCTGCCAAAGGAGAATCCGCCTTCTGGCGCCTCGCCACCTCTTAGGGTTCCTTTTTGTTGGCCACCGCATTGCTTATTTGCAGAGGACTTCCTCCTCCCGTGTCCCTCGCCATCCTCTCACCCGCTCTTACTGTGCACTGATTTGGTGGAGGGCCTCTCTTTGAGGCGGGGTAGGGTGGTGACCAGGGGTTCCGGCTCCATCAGACTGCAGGGTCTGCCCCAGTAACATGCATCCTCAGGAAACTCGGGAAATAAAAAAAATGTGAACTTGAAGGTTTTCTGAATAACATCTGACAGCTGTTTTGCAAAGTTTCCAAGTGGCAGGATTTGGGGCTAAAGTTGAGGAACTTTTTTCTCCTCTAATTTCCAGCTAATTAGTCAGCAAATAACAGTATAAAATAATTTAAGGGCTATTTCCTGTAAACTGTTATACAAAATTTAGCAATGCTAAAAGAACTGAAAGGAACAGAAAATAATCCCTTTTTCTCTTTGTTTCCACCCACTCACTCTTTTATCAAAGAAAAATTGTCATTAACTGGATATACACTGTTCTGAAGGTGTCTTTCTGAATATATTCTGTGTCTTTGTACCTTGTTTTGTTCTACAAGAAATACACTAAAAAAGCCTTATCTTTCTATGGACCATTGGATATTGGCATATACTTTTACATATTTTGTTGAGTACTGGTTTTCTTTTTTGAATACTGTTTTTTATATAAATTACCTTAAGTTCTGTTGTATACTTTCAAAAATAGTTATATAAAGGTATAATTTACATACAACAAATATACCGCTTTTAAATGTTCATCATATTGGCAAACACAGATAATTGTGTAACCCCCACCAAATTGAAGACACACATTATTTCCATCACAAATTCATAACAGTTATAAAGGCCACTTACGTAAAAATTAGAGGTATCTCTGCAGGCAGTCTCCTTCCCTAACCCAAGTTTCACACAAATACCCATCTGTTTTCTGCCATAATAGTTTGGTCTTTTTCAAAATTTCATCTAAATGGAATAGCACAATATGTAGTCTTTCATGTCTAGAGTTTTCATCTGACATGATGGGATTTTCTAAAATAATTATTTTTAATTAACAGATATTTGTACATATTTATGAGATCTATCACTGTCATCTGTCTCAATAATTTGTTTTTTTTTTTTTTATTGCTACGTGGCAAGCAGTTCTACAGCCATTTGGGTGGTTTCCAATTATTGGCTATGAGAACAGTGCTGCCGTGAACATTTCCTTGCAATTCTACGTGTGTGTGTGGTACCATGATTCTTGGGCAAACACCTAAGGGTGGAACTGGTGTCTTTCCTGGCGAGTGTGCAGGTTACATTTAACTTACTGCTGACGGTGTGGGTGGCCGGTGTTGGTCCTCATCATAAAACCTCTGCACAAGTCAAAGCCACTGATTCCTAAACCAAGAGACAAGGAAAATTAGATAATTTACTCAGACATTTTTACTACTAACCGTTGCACATGCTAAATCTAGGTCACAGATCTGCATTGCTCACTTGCCTTTTGTTTTCTGCTTTCTCTCCTTTTAAAATGTTTCCTTTAACAGTACTATGTGTTCTGCAAAACACCCTTAGGAAAATGTTGCCCTGGAGTGTTTTTGTTTGTTTGTGCTCATTGCAAAGGTTTCTTACTCTGGGGTGCCCCTCTAGTGACGGTGATGAAGTAGGACCGAGCACATCAGGTCTGCCTTGGACCTCAAGTTGAGAGAGGAGTGGCTGTGGCTGCAGAGAGGTTGTTACCTAGGTAGGTGTGAGTCCATCCGTGCCCTTCCTTAGCGCCTCATCAGCCTGGAAAGCTGTATGGGATCTAAATTGATGGCTTCGTGGGCAAACCAGTTCTTAGGCGTCCGTGAGACATGGGCATCAAAATTGAAATTCCAGAGCATTTTCTAAATCGTTTCTAGGACAGCGAAGTTTCCCATATATAAAAAGTTTGCAGTTGCTTCAGTGACAAAGCAAAGGAAGTTTAATATTTTCAGGTTTTATTCCATTATTGCAGACACTTTAAGGAACAATTGTAGGAAGTAGGATGATAGTTTTCATTAGATATTTGGCAGATTCTACATCCTAAAAGATGTACACTTCATTAGGCCTCCAAATTCAGTTAACAAAATATATTTTCTTTTTTGCATTTCAAAGCATAAAACCAGGTCACTAATGAGGCATAAAGATGTTTTTCATTCACTTATTGTTAAGTATACAGTTGCCTGTTTGGAACTCCATGCTTTGGATGTGTATTTTTATTTTTTATTTTTTAATTTTTTTTGTTTTTTTTCTGGTACTGGGAATAAAACTCACGACCTTGCACTTGCCAGGCAGACGCTGTGCAGCTGAGCTAAATCCCCAGCCCTTGGATGTGTATTTCTAAAAGAAAGCTTGGCTTTGAGCTTTGAGCTGTGGTGTAATGCTGAACATCCAGCCACATAAAAAGCAGTTGGATCTCTGTTCTAATTCCTCAGTTTTCCTCTTGCAAATTTGAAGAAAGGTCTTTTAATCATTGAGTTACATACCCCAGATGCTTGGAAATCACAAAGCCTCACTTGCCAGAGTTCGCATCGTCTGAGCTGGTCATACATCATCGAGGTTGTGTGGCCTTTCATTCTTTGGACCATTACCTGCTTGGGCCATTAGCTGCCCATGCTCTATCTCTTGGAGAAGAGGCGTATACTCTAGCTTTTATGTTAAATGCATAAAGATGAGCTCTATTCCTTTTGCGAGTCAGTCTTTTCATTTAGTAAAATAGAAATAATGTCTTTTATTTTTCTGCCCATATTGAAGTGGGAACTTGAGGTGTTTGTAAATGTAACTTTAGCTTTTTGGAAGATGGATCGTAAAGAAGACAAGGGATATGCATGTGAGCATATTGGTTCTGTTTCACCAAGTCTATCCGACCGATAGGAAACATTTTAAACATTTTTCTAGTGTGCACACTATATAGTAAACTACCTTACAGTAAGCAATGCTGACCACAATTCCAGTATTCTAGCCTTGCCTAGTATGAATATACTTTACTCAGAGACTATGTATAAATACCCAGCAATCATCAATGTTGTAAAGAGTTTATTCTAACAAATAAGAACTGGATATAATGTCAAAATAGCTATTTTCTCAATAAAATGTCAAATTACCCAAAAAAAGTTTGCTTTAGTGCAAGAATATAAATTTGTTGTTATAAAAATGAGAAGACACAGGTTCACAAAGAAAAAAGAAGCCAAAAATTACCCATTTTACCTGTGCTTTCTGCCCAGGAATGATTTTTTAAAAATTACTTTTATCAGTGCATATCTGCCATACATGATGATCACGTCTATCATGGGGAGTTTGTAACTGTACACAGTATGTCCTAATTCCACTCCTTTCCCCATTCTCCTCCCATTCCTTCAACGCTTCTTCTCCTCCCTATTTATGAAAGCTTTACTTTCACTTTTTCCTTTCTATTCTCTTTCTTAATCCCTTTTCCCTGTCTTTCCTCCTCTCCCTCTCCCTCAGCCCCCTTCCCATTTGAACATGCTCTCTGACTGCCTGATACGTATCCTCCTTTTTGCTATTTACTTAAACTTTGAGTTTCTCACACCAGGGAAGCAATGTGATATTAAAACTTGTGTGTCTGATTTATTTCACTTAACATTATGTCCTTGAGGTGCATCCCTTTACCTAAAAATGGCTCAAGTTTACCATTTTTTATGGCAGTGTAGCATTCCATTGTATATAAATACCACATTATCTTTATCCATTTATCTTTAATGGGCGTATGGACTGTTTCCAAATTTTAGCTATTATAAACTGTGCCACTATAAACATGTGTATGCATGTATCATCGTCATACAATGCTTTTAAGTCTTTCAGGAAGATGCCTAGAAGGGAAGAGCTGGGTAAAATGGGACCTCCAGTTTTAGTGTTTTGAGGAATCTGCACACTGATTTCCACGGTAATTGTATCATTTTACACTCCCACCCCCAGGGGAAAAGGGTATCTTTTTTCCAGTATCCTCACCAGCATTTGTTATTGCTTAATTTCTTGATGATAGCTCTTCTTTCTGGAGTGAGATGAACTTCCAGTGTTGTTTTAATTTGGATTTCTCAAATGCCCAGTGATACTGAACATTTTTCTTTTTATTTTGAGGGGGATTTTATTTTCACAAAAACAACATGAAAAACACAAACCTTTCACCTTCAATTAAAAGAATCAAATTGTGACCTAATTCCTTGTTTTTTGAGACAGACTCATTTTACTTATCTTTTAAATGGATTAACCAGCTATGTCTTTCAATATTCCAAATGGTACTCCCATTTCAAACTTTTTTTCTCCCTAGTGGTTCTGTGAATCAAACCCAGGGCCTTGTACACAATAAACATTCTTAAAATAATAAATTTTGTTCAAAATTTATTATGAATCAATCACAATAGGCAGAAGAGAAGATGAAAACAGAAGGTCCCTTTTTACCTAAAGAGAAATATTAAATAATGTGCATACTGGTATATACCTATCAATAATTTTTTTTTATTATTGTTACTATTCTAGAAGGAGGATTGAGAAGTTTCATCCTCTTGCAGTGCGTGGTAGTACATATGTAATCCCAGCTACTCAGAAGGATCACAATTTAGCAAGAGCCTGTCTCAACATAAAAAATAAAGGGCTAAGGATGTAGCTCAGGGTAGCAAACCTCTGGGTTTAATCTATAGTCTGAAAAGATAAAAAGGTTTTGCCCTCTCTAAGCATCTATGATGGGTAGATACTATAGTCATACTATTTCTTAAGATGTTTTTGAATTTTCCCCTAAAATCTCCAGTATGTACCACACAACAGAAAAGAAGAAGCACAAAAGAAAATCTGGATGTTTGCCAAGTATGGTTTATTAGTTAAGGGTCGGGATAGATGGTCATCAGGAACCATTTGTACACTCGGCCCCAGAGAGCATACCTAATACTTTTGAAGATGCAGTAAGTATACGTAAGCCTTCAGCTATAATTGGAGTTGCAGGTGCTGGCCGGTTTTTTACTCCTGTGGTAATCAAATCCATGGCCAGTATCAATGAAAGGCTGAGTGCACTCCTGAGGAAGCAGACACACTGACCAAGGGAAGGTGCTTGCCGGTGGCAGTCCATTTGAGCCAGTGAAACTCCAAGCTGGATGAGTCTTCGTGCCAGGTCAAGGAAACAATGTATGTATTTTTCCAGGTGTGGCTTTAGCTGTTATTCTCTGTCACACCTGACATATCAGTGACAGTGTTTTCCTTGAACATTTTCATATAGTTATTTGCTGCATGTACTTCTTCATCTGAGAAGTGTCTATTCATTTCAGATGCCTATTTTTGCCTTGGATCTTTAAATTTTGCTAGTCTGCTTTTCTAAAATTCTTTATGTATCTTAGATGCTAGTCCTTTTCCTAAAAAAGAGTTGGAAAGAAATGTTCCTATTCTTGATTGTGTGGTTTCTTTTGCTCTGCTACAACTTATCAATTTGATGTGATCCCAGTTGTTGATTCTTTGTAGTATTCCTGAGCAATCGGGGTTCTTGTCATAAAGTCTTTTCCTATACCTATGTCAAGAGTTTTACCTATTCTATCTTCTGGCCAATTGTTTCTGTTTTAATATTTAGATTTTGGATCCATTTTGATTTTAGTTTAGTGCATGATGTGAGATATGGGTATAGGTGCAGATTTTGGCATGAGGCAAGCCAGTTGTCCCAGCACCATTTATTAAAGATGCTATCTTTCTTCCAGGTGTTTGGCCCCTTTGTCAAAGATAAGGTGGCTGAATGTACTGAGAATTGTTTCAGCATGATTCAGTCTGTTCCACTGATTGCTGTGTCTGTTTTTTGGCCAGTGCCATGCTGTTTTTATCACAGTAACTTTATGGTATAACTTCAGATTGGGGATTGTAATGCTCCCTGCCTTGCCTTTGCTGCCCAGAATTGCTTTTGCTATTCTAGGTCTCTTCTGGATTCACATGCATTTTAGGATTGTTTTCTCTAATTATGTAAGGTATACTATTGGGATTTTGATTGGCACTGCATTAAATTTGTGTAATAGTTTTTTTTTTTTTTCCCCACACTGAGAATCGGACTCATGACCTCAGTCTTGCCAAGCAAGTGCTTATGCCGCTGAGCTGTATCCCCAGCCCAATAGCTTTTGAAATATGACCATTTTCAATATATTGGTTCTACCTATACAAGAACAATGGATAACTTTTCATTTTCAGCTATCCTCTTTGATCTCTGTTTTCAGAGTACTGTCATTTTCCATGTAAAAGTCTTTCAGTTCCTTTGTCAAACTGATTCATAAGTATTGCATTTTTCTTAATGTGAATATGAAAAATATTGTTTCCTTGATTTCTTTCTCAGTGAGCCTGTTATTCATATACAGAAATGGTATTGATTTTTGAGTTTGGGCTTTGTATCATGCTATGCTAACAAATTTTGTGATTATTTTCTAGTCTTTTGGTGCAATTGTTTAGTCTGCATACAATACCTTATCAGAAAATAATGATAATGTAATATCTTTCTTTCCTATCGTTACTCCTTTTATTTCTTTCTCTTATCTAATTGCTCTGGCCAATATTTCCAGAACTGCACTGAACAGGAATGGAGACAGTGGCTATCCTTATACCTGATTTTAAAGTGAAAGTGTTCTGAGTCCTTTAATAGGATGCCACGTGCTGGTTTACCATAGATAGCTCTTATCAGATTGAGAGAAAAATTATCTATTTAATTTTGTTGAGGGTTTTTTTTTATCATGAATGGGTGTTAGAATTTGTAAAATACTTTTTCTATTTTTATTGAGATGATCATGGGTTTTTGTCTTTGATTCTGTTAATATGGTGTATGTTATTTATTGATTTGCATATGTGGAAACATCCCTGCATTCCTGGGATGAATCTTACATGCTCACTGTATTATGTTTTTCATGATTTGTTGCATCCTGTTTGCCAGTATCTTACTGAGGATTTTTATGTATAAGTTCATTAAGGAGTTTGGCCTGTGATTCTCTTTTTTTGTTAGATCATTCTCTGCTTGTAGTATTAGGGTAGTGTTTCCTTCCAGGAATGATTTTGGAGGTATTACTTCCCCCTCAATTTCATTAGAGTTTGAGGAGTGCTGGCATTAGATCTCTAAATTTCTTATAGAATTCAACAGTGAGTCCAACACAACCTCGGATTTTTTTTGTTGTTGGTAGTTTTTAAAAATTATTATTGTTACTTCTTCAATTTCAGTGAGTAATATTGGATTATTTAGAATTTTTATATCTCCTTAATTCGGCTTTGGTAATACATAAGTATCTAAGAATCCATTTCTTCTGACAGTGTCATCTTATTAGAGTACCGGTTCTCAGAGTAGGTACTAATGTTCTGGATTTCTCCTGGATCCACCGTAATTTCACTCTTTTCATTTCTAATTACATGAATTTGGGTCTTTTCTTTCCTGTTTTTGGATAAGGTTTGCTAAAGTTTTGTGTATTTTATTTAATTTTTCAAAGAACTAACTCTTCAATTTGTTGATTCTTTGTATTGTTTTCTTAGTCTCAATTGTATTATTTTTTGCTCTGATGTTTATAATTTCCTTCCTTGTACAAGCTTTTCATTTAACTTGCTCTTCTTTGGATAGAAGTTTGAGGTTCAACATTGCGCTGTTTGCTTGAGCTCCCTCTGTCTTTCTGATGTGGGTATTCACTGCCACAAATTTCCATCATAGGACTGCTTTCATTGTGTCTCATAAGTTCCAATATGTCTTACTGACATTACTGTTTCATTGTAAAAACTATCTAATTTTTTCTTTAATTTCATCTGTGACCCACTGGTTGTTCAGGAGGGTGTTATTTAATTTCCATGTGTTTACATTGTTTTTGTGTTTCTTTTCCCATTTGCTTCCAGTTCCACTGCAGTATGATTCGATACATATGGGATAGTTTCAATTACTTTGCATTTGCTTACAGGTGTCAGATGAGATAGTATGTGCTCTGTTTCTGAGAAAGTCCCATGTGCTACTGAGAACAATGTGTTTTCTGTTATGGAACATTCTGCAAATATTTACTAAGCCCATTGGTCAAAGGTTTGTTTCAACTCTGATATTTCTTTTTTTTTTTTTTTTTTTTGTCTCATTGATCTATTTGTGATAATGAGGCATTGAGGTCCCTCACTATAATTGTGTTAGTGCTTATCTGATGTTTCGTGTCCCTTAATGTTTGTTTTATCTGCAGTGGTGCCTCAGATCATGAACTTAATTTATTCCCTATTCTGGAAAAGATGGCCACATTCATGTTCAAGTGGTAAGGTTGGTTTGCCACAGTCATGCTTATCACCCTATATGGATTTTGCAAAAAATAAAAATAAAAACCCAAAATAAAATAAATGAACTTTTCGCAAGTGCTTCTCCTTGCAAAGAAAACTGTTCATAAACCAAAGCATTCACAAAGCAAGGCACCACTGTAGTTGGCTGCGTTGGCGTTTGGTGCTTATCTCTTTACGATGATCTCTTCCTCTTGGATTATGCCCTTACCAAGTATATAGTCACCTTCTTTATCCGTTCTAATCTGTCTTGGTTTAAAATCTTCTGTCTGCAACTAGAATAACTGATTTTTTTCTGGTCTCGCTTGGGGTATTGTTTTGCGTCTTTTGCAGTCTATGAATTTTTTTGAGTTAAATGTATTTATTGTATTTAGTGTATTATTGGATCATGTTTCTTGATCCATTGTGTCAATCTGATTATTTTGCCTCATGAATTAAGACCATTCACATTGAATTATAACTGGTAGGTATTAATTTATCCTTGTCAGTATGTTATTTTCCTGTTTCTCGTTCCCTTTCTTTCCCTTCTAGTCAGTTGCTTGCCTTGCTTGATGGATTTATTCTATTGGTAATATTGAATTGTTGTTTTCAATGTCATTTGCTAGAATGACAAGTACCCTTCAGAACTTCTTGGAGTGCTACTTTGGTAGTCCTGGGAGACATTTTAAACATTTCTGTTTCTGTTACATGGGATTTATCTATGTTGCCCAGGCTGCTCTAAAATTCCTGGGCCCAAATAATTCCCTGGGCTCAGCCTCCGAAGTTGTTGTGGCTGCAGGTGTATTCCACCCTGTCCAGGCAACTTTTTAAAGAATATCATTTTACATTCATGCTGAGGGTGTGTATTTCTTCTTACAAAAGTAGTTTCAATTGTGCATAATCTTTTCTATCTTGACCATCACACTCAGTCATGAGGATTGGTTCCCTCCCTTCTATCCAGGAGCTTTTTTCACACCAGTAAATGGGCATCTATAATATTTATTTATTTATTCAGCGTAAAGATGAAAACCAGGGCCTCATTCATGCTAGGTAAGTAAGTGCTCCACTGGACTACACACAAAGCACTGCGGCACCCTCTTAAATAGTTAATGAATGTTTGTTTCATGTCTCAGTATGAATCTTCTTATTAATGCACATGACATTCAGGTGATTTTCAGTTTTATACTCTAATATTATTACTGTTAGTTTGTACTTGATTTCGGGTTTTTTTTTTAATGTCTGCTTATGTTTTTGAGGCAAGGTCTCACGGTGTAGCCCATATTGCTGTCAAACTTGTAATACACTTGTCTCAGCCTCCCAAGTGCTGTATTTGTATTTAGTTTTAAAAATTTATTTTTACCTTCACTTTTTTTTGTCTTTTAGAGACAGAGTCTCACTGTGCA
>NW_004955408.1:10995539-11011470 GCF_000276665.1 Chinchilla lanigera | reverse complement strand
ACCACCACACCCAGCTCTTTTCACTTATTTTTAAATGATAGTTCTGCATATTGATGCAATAATTTGATCTTAAGATTCACTAATTTAAAAAACACAGCATTGGTTGCTTACCTAGGTACCTTGGAGACATTGGTGAGGAGCTTGGGTTTGCTGTATTGATGGAGAGACAGGATTCATGTGAGTGAGGAAATAAGTCCATTTTGCAAGACATTCAAGTAAATGGTTTTAAATTTTGGTTCAAATGTATTTTTTATTTGAATGTGGAAAAAAATCCTTCCTATTCTGTAAAAGAGCAAGTTGGGTAAAAATTTCAGCAGGGAAGTTCAAGCTTCCCTTAGCAATGCATTTCTCACTTCCTTTCTTGTCCCAAATTAGAAAACACTTAAAATATATGGACCTACTTGAAAAGGCCTTCAATTTTAGAGTAGGGCACAAAGAAAGAGCCAGCTCTGCACCCAGCCAAAATGAGCAGAACAAATAACTCCTCTCTGAAAGTGTCCATCCCCAAATGATCTCATCAGGTGTGGACTAAACTTACCACGGTCATCTTATTCATCTTTCCACACTGCGGCACTGGTGGTTCAGTGGTAGAATTCTTGGTTGCCACACTGTGGCAGGATAAGCACAAGAAGTCAGTTTAAAAGAAGAAATGTTTATTTTGGCTGATTTCTTCAGACTTCTCAGTCTAGGTCACTCTTCTCTTTGCCATAGAATGTTCTAGGCTATGGAAGTCAATAGTAGGGTTCTAGTTCACATTTAGTGTGATTTTTCCACACCCATGTCTTAATTTTCTAGGAATATTATTTTCGGAGACTTGAAGCAAAGGGAAGTTTGGTTATCAGCTACTACAGCCTCTACATTTTATAGATGAGGAAGTAGGTGGAGAACACATGGCTTATATTTCATCCTAATCTTCCTTTTCTTTTTGCTGAAAAGGTTTAGTTCCTCAAGTCTTGGTTTATATAAGAGTTTTTGAAAACGGTTGTTCTCCTCGAAGCTTGGAAGGATAAAGCCTCTCCGGTAATGCTTCAACTTGGAGACTCAACTGTTCACCCTCCCTCACTTAATTCCCTGTAGTTTTACGATCAACCATTCTCATTTAATTCCTTCCTGTTTCAGAGGAAGAACCACCCTGGTTCCTTTGGAAAGGCAACCTTTTCATGTCTACACTTCCCCCCTTTATGTTTCAAAATTTTTTGAAAAGCAAACCATGCTGGTTGGATATAAAGTAGAGGACAGTGAAATAACTGGCAGCTGTGGCTCAGCAATAATAAATATGATTGGGGGCTGGGGATTTAGCTCAGTGGCAAAGCACCTGCCTGGCAAGTGCAAGGTCGTGAGTTCGGTTCCCGGTACCGGAGAAAAAAACCAAAAATAAATAAATAAATAAATAAAAATAAATAAATAAATATGATCACACTCACAATAAAAAAGCATTAGGAATATAGCCATTAGCCTAATCCAAAATGCACAAAAATTTTATGGTGAAAATCATTTAAAATTCTACTAATGATTACAACAGATTATAACTAATTATACTATTGTACTGATTATACTAACGATTAATGAGAAAATATTTAACATTGATCATAAATCTCAAATTCTCACAAGACCTATATATGCTGAACAACAGAATACGAAGTGTATATTACAGTATGCAGCTGTTGGGAGGCCCAGAGAGAAATAGGAAAGCACAGAGCTCTGGATATCAGGAATCTTAGGATATTCCTAATAATAATAGGATAGCTACCCTATTAATAAGCTGATGTGGGTTATACATTTATGCTGTTGAGGTCTATTGTATTATTGTGTAATGAAAAACTTAAATAATATTGAATTGTATGATTCTCTTGATTTTTTTAGCTGTTATAATCCCTAGATTTATCAGTTTGAGTTATATCTCTTGTTAAGATACATACATTCCATAATTTTTTTGTTGTGCATTTTTTTGAGACAGGGTCTTGCTGTATATAGTTCAGGCTGCCTCTGAACTAACTATATAGTCCAGGCTGGCCTCAAACTTGAGGCAAACCTCCTGCCTCAGCCTCCTGAGTGCTGGGATTACAGGCGTATACCACCACACCCACCTTCCATAAATATTTTAAAGTGAATTATTAGTAAACAAACCTTCTTCAGGAAGAAATGATTAGCAAAAATGGAAGTACACATTGAGATGTCAGGAAAAACATGCGGTAGGAATGGAAACATGGTGATGTTGCATCTTAAGCTGTGTGACAAACTCAACTCAGCACCTGGGAAAAATACATACAATCACTCACATACAGGCTATTTATTCATTCAACAAACACTCGACAAAAAAAAAAATAAAAAAACAAAACAAAACAAAAAACCACAAACACTTGACAGAGTATAAAGCACATACTACTCAAGTCCAGTCATACAGAAATAATCACATTTGATATTTTCTACACTGATACTCTTTACTTTCACTTCTTTGATTTCTGACATCTTGGCTAATAAAAATTATGATTCTGCTGAAATGTATTTTCTTTTCAAATAACGTCTTTTCTAATGCTACAAAACTCATTGTTTTGTGATCTGAAAAAGAATACCTCTTCTCCTCACCAGCATCATCTGCCCCTCTCTCATCTCCAGACAAGGGCTTCACATTGTTGGCCAAAGTAACTTTCTTATTCACTTCTGCGTCTCGAGCAGCTATCCTTTGTTTCACCCTTTTCTTTTCTTTTATCTTTTTAAGACAGGGTCTCGCTATGCAGTTCAGGCTGGCCTTGAGCTTACTTTGTAGGCCAGGCTGGTCTCAAACTCATAGTAATCCTCCTGCCTCAGCCTCCCAAGTGCTAGGGTTATAGGCGTGTGCCATCATGCCCAGCTTTTCACCCTATTCTTAAAGTTGTGTTCTGAAAGTTCAACAGTGGTTTCTTCATTCGAATCTCACAGTAATTTCCCTCAGTTTATATCAATAAGTGTTTTTTAAAATTTTTCAATAGGTATTTATTGCATACTTTGTATATTGTATGATGCCAGAATCTATGTGCAGTGCTAGGACAACAAGATGATTCTTGTACAGTCTCTGAAATCAGGAGATTGCACTGTGGCTAGACAAAAGACATAGAAATGGATAATCTTTATGTTTAAATACTGCTTTTTATTTTTATATTTAAACTATGCTACTAGGATCAAAAATAGCACACTGCATACTGTATATTTGCTAATTGACAAGTAAAACTGCACATATTTATAGGCTATCACATGATATTTCCACATAGGCATAAATTGTGTAATGTTCAAATCAGGGTAAGCATGTCTAGCTTCGAAAACATTTATCATTTTCTTATGATAAAACATTGGAAATCCTATCTTCTAGCTTTTTTGGAATAACCAGTATGATACATTATCATTGGAAGTGGAAATTCTTCACACCATCTAATTACAGGGATAAGGTGGGTCTAGGTTGCTACTGGACCTCAAGGGGAAGTTGGGATTCAAAGACACTTTTGGAGAAGCTTCAGTCTGAATGCTGAATGGGAGACCAATTAAATAAGATTCAGACATTCTAGACAACTGATTGTCACCCTTAGTTGTACATTGGAACTTTAGAATTACTCATATCCAGGCCTCATAGCAGACCGATGAAATCACACATCTGGAGGTGGAACTTGGAGATCCTGCTGTGGTTTGAAGGAGCAGCCATATCTTAATCTAGAGCAATAGAAAGCAAGGGAGAAGCACAAATGTGTGGGGGTGTAGGGTGGGTAATTGGTACCTGAGCTTCCACTGTCACACTGCCTGGCTGCAGAGAAGATTCTTAACTACTTCTTATAACTGCTTCGACATAACTGAGATAAGGTTGGTCAAGATACCTCAGACAACGCTGCAGTTGAACAAACACATATTATAGTGGTTTACAACAATCAGTTCTTATTTTTGGTTAATTTACTTCCATTGAGTGTTCTGGGGTGGAGAAGCCAGGTGCTCTGCCAGTGGATAGGAAAAAAAGGAATGCAGAAGATTTTTACAGGCTCCCACCTGACAGAGATGCATGACACATCTGCTCACGTGTAGTGGCCATGTCTGGTAGCATGGGGAATGGACATGTTTCTCCATTAGGCACCTGGATGACAACTGGAATATTTGTGAAATACTTGTCACTAAACTATGAGAAATCAAATTAAACTGAATTGCCAAAGACAGTCAAATGGGTTCATCTCTGGTCTTACACTATCACGTGACCTGTAAGAACTGATTTCACTACTATATTGGTGACCAAAAGGATCTCTTTAGGGGTACCAAACTTTGTCTCTTTCATTCTTACATCTGTTCTCTCACTTTTAATTTCTTAACCCAGTCTAGCGTTGCCAGGAAAGTAAGGGCTGGGTGTCCATGATTTTAGCCTTTTCCGTATTTCTTCAGATGGGAACTTTCGTAGTCCGAGGGTAAAATGATGTCATAGTGACTTGTTGAACCCAGCAGAGTGTGTACCCACCCAGGATCCATTTCTCCTTTTCTGCTGTGGCTGTGCCCTAGATGAGGATGATTTCCAAGGCCGGTTGACTCACAGTAGCTTCCGCCCATCTTGGTTTCCTTTGGTTATAAATCAAAACATTTCCTTAGTTATTTATGGTTTCAAAGAACTTACTTAAAGTAGTTTCATTTACTTCTCAAACCAGTTCTATCGTGAAAGGATTATTCAATCCAAATTACAGATGAAGACAACATGATTTAGAAGTGAGACAGTCTCAGAGATTTTTGAAACATTGACTTTCCTGATAACCATCCTTGCCTTTTTCCTGCCTTGTACAGTTTCCTCCATCTAATGAGGGAAAATATATATTCATTCACTCAGTGAGAATTTAGTGTCAATTAGAATCCAGGCACTGGGCCAACGGCAGGCAGTATGTACACATGGTTCCTCGTGCTGTGTTTAAGAAGACACTGTGCATTGCTCAGCCAGCACTTGGCCTCCTTATAGTAGAATGCTCGTCTTTTTAGGTACATTGCATGTTCCCTCTCTTGATCTTTGAAACCTTAGATTCCTACCCCAGTCTTAGGGAATGGCCCTGTTTGATTTAAGCCATTTGCAGCCATCTCATGGATAGATTTGAGGGTGGGTGATTATCAGAGACTGGGTGACACTGTCGGTCCCCAGTTCCCTTTCCCAGGCCCACTTGTGGGGAACCAGCCCACTTCTGTGTCCTCCCACCCAGGTGCTGCAGGTAGGGACCTATTCCTCCTACGTTCTTCCCCTGACCATGCCGTGAACAAGGAAGATGAATGAAAAAACACACAGTTACTTTAACATGAGGGCAGTCAGGAGGCTCTGGCCTCTAGCGGGCAGAGGCACCCTGAGCCTCTAGTTCATCCCTCCATTAATCGCACAGACATGGGTACAAGCACTTAGTACATGCTCAAGTAAACAGCTTAAACTCAGCTGTATTGACTAGCTGTTTTGTGCTCACAGAGGAAGCCAATTAAGCCTCAATTCATCTCTGGTCTCTCACAGGCGATAATAAGTTATAGAGCAGAAATTTGCAAAGAAGAGATTCCCTTCTCAGATGAAAAGTCAAGGACTAATTATGTCGAAGCCCTTCTGCCTCCCTTTTCCTCTTGCCAAAAGTGAAGTGATGTCCGGAAGTATTCTGTCTCTTTGTGATCCAATTAAGACAAGCAAACACGGAGGAACAGAAAGAAAGGAGCCTGGGTCCTTGAAAGCACTTTTTACAAAAATTCTCTGAGCTGCTATATCCAGGTTTCCTATGAGAGGAAAAAACAAATCTTTCTTTGTTTGTTTTGGTTTTTCTTCTAGTACCGGGAATCAAACTCACAACCTTGCACTTGCCTGGCAGGTGCTGTGCCGCTGAGCTAAATCCCCAGCCCCAAGCAAATCCTTTATATGTTTAAATTTTTTAAAATTGGATTTTCTGGCTCTTTGTATTGAATGGATTCCTGAGTGATTTAGCCATTTTGCTAAAAAACCAATAAAATAATTTCCACGTGTATTAACTTTGTTAATAATTACCTGCTGACCCCAGCCACTTCTGAAAAACTGCACCCCATCCACACTCCCCATTGCCAAAACCACAAGTAGAATAACTGGAATCTGCCCAGAGGGATCCTTTCCCCATGGATGAACCAAGAACTACAACCTGAAAAGCATTGTTATAGTTTAGCTTTAAAATGCCCTCCAAAAGTCTTCTGCATTTGGAAGGTGACTGGGTCATGGGATGCTGTGCGTGGACTCATCCATTGGTGAGTAGAGCAGCTGAACGTGCTATTAGGAGTGGGGACTGGATGGAAGTGGCTGACCGGTGGCGTAACCTGGGGAATGTATTCTTGTCCCCAGCTCTTCCTTTCTTATTCTGCTTCCTGGATGCCATGAGTGAGCCATGATCCCCTGCTGTGCCCCTCCACCATGACATTCTACCTTGGAGCCAATCAACCATGGAATGAAGCCTCTGAAATTCATGAGTCAAAATAAACCTCTCCTGCAGTGTGTTGTGGGTTTCGGGTGTGTTGTCCTAGAGATGAGAAAGTGATTAATACAACCACAAGGGAAAACGTGAACTGAAAGACAGAGGTCCTTTCTCAGGAGTCTAGGATTGAGAATGGAAAGAGCAATCAGTGAACTCAGAGAGCTAGTTGAGCATTATGAGTAGGATTTGGGGCTGGATTGACAATGTGGACAGTGAGAAAGCCAGCACCATCATGGCAGCTGGTCAGGGGAGCGTTTCTGAGATAAGCAGCGTAGCTCGCAGTAGAGCAGAGCAGCTAATGCCTTGACATTGCTGAAGGCTGTCAAACAGGCCACGTGCGCACCTGTATGAATCGCCTCCTCCTTGGACAATGTCAATGAACCTCTGTGCTTGCCCTGTAAAAATGTCTAATAAATGTAATGGGCAACAAAAAACTGTATTTTGAATTAAACTTTTAAGGTTTCAGATTCCTCTTTCCTTGTGTGCCTAGTACATGCTCTTCATAAGTTTATTTTTGGCATTATATGCAAATAAGACCTGGTGCGGTCCTTAGCACACAGCCATACCTTAGTAAATATGGCTCTTTTTCCATTTCCCTAAGAGCTAGGTCTGTAAGGAGGCATCGTGGTATCTTAGTTACTTCTATCTCCTTGCTGAGACAAAATGCCCAACACCCAAAGTTAAAGCGAGAAACACCTATTTAGCTCACAGTTTGTGGAGATCTCGGTGCATGCTCAGCTGGCACCAAGGTAGGGTGGCACATGGCAGAGGATCAGCAGTTCTTGGAGGCTGGGGCGGTGGGAGACAGCAAAAGCAGCAAGAGCAAAAGAGTGAACAAGCCTCTTTCTGCCCCCTTTATCTTATCCAGACTGCTGGGATTAGGGTGGTGCCAATCCAGCTAGCAATCACCCAGCCTAAATCCCAGCAGCCTTAATCCTAGCATTGCACTATGAAGCAATCACAAACTCAATTCAGTTACCTCTGAAGAAGCCTGCCTTGTGACTGTATGAGTCTTTGGGGGACATCTAAACAAAAACCATAACAAGTGGATTATCTTGGAGGGAAGTATGCAGATGGAGGTTTGACTATGTGTGCCAAGGTCTGGATGGATGGTGGCACTGGGGACCCTTCAGGTTTCTTTATTTTCCAAGATTTACAATACTACATGTCTCAGACTGAATCTGCTTCTACCTATAAACATACCTACTACCTTTGCCTTGCACCAAGCCCCACAAATCAATAGATTATGATGAAGCCCAGGGCCTGTGCCCACCCGTGCACATGCCAGTGTGTAACTGCACAGAATGAGGAAGGGCTAGTCCACAAAAGAAATAAAACTAAGCAGTCTACAACAAGATATTTGCAGTACAACAGGTCGTTCTATCTGTTGTACCTTGTAACACTACCTGGACGACAACTATTTTAATAGCTAATATTTGTTAAATGTTCTTTATTAGCCAGACACTCTGTTAAATGCTTTTCATAGAACATTTCTTTCCTTTTTTTTATTTTAAAAAGAAGAGAAAAAAACCAAATATCAAAACAAGATAATAGGAGAGTAACAATAGAGCATTTCTTTTAGTGCTCATAGCATCTAAGATGTAGATACTATTTATTTTCATAAGAGGGGTAGTCAAGCACAGAGAGATTGAGCAAGGTGCTCATAATCATGCAGCTGATGTCTTGTACGAATGGAACCCAGGCACAGCAATTTTCCACCCCACAGCAATTCAGGAAATAGGGAAGATGATGCAAATAAAATCTTGCTGAGTAGACCCCTGTGGCTGACAATAAGCAAAACAAGCATCCTTCTTGTGTTTACTGAAGTAAGTCACGGTGTGGCCCCTCTCCACACGACAGTTGTTTCCTCCCCCTAGAGTTTTCAGCAGGGCTGTCCTAGCCACCTCAATGTCCTGAACCCATACACAATGTATACCTTTCATGGTCACCTTGACTTTGAGGAAGGGCCAGAATTTGTATGGGGCTATATTTGGTGCATAAGGTAGAGGAGAATGCTGTCATATTTTTATTTTTATTTTGTCTTTTTGAGACAGGGTCTCGCTATGTGGTTCAGGCTGGCCTTGAGTTCACCTTGTAGCCCAGGCTGGTCTCAAACTCACAATGATCCTCCTGCCTCAGCTTCCCGTGTGCTGGGAATACAGGTATGCGCCACCACGCCTGGCTGCCATATTTTTAATGAGCCTTCTTTTCCACTGGATGGCACTCAGCGGTAGCATTCACTGTATTTTTGAATCCACCTTGTAAAGCCTGTTAAATGCTTTTTTAGGAGGACTTTCAGAACTGTTTCAGAATGTGGCAAGAAGATTGGGGTAAATGGGTTTGAAATAAAGTGGATATTTTGAGATGTGTGAATGGTAATTTGTCCTTTAATAATGTAAAAAATTTAACCATTCACCATATATTTTGATCATGCCTCCTACACAGTTACACACACGCTGGAAGAAATATAAAGGTCGTAAAAATTCATTGGCCCTGGACACCATTTTAATGCAAATTCTCACGATTGTTGGAGTGTTCTGACTATAAGCTTTACTCTCCCATGCGCAACAATCACCCACAAAAGTCTGTTCCTCTTTGCTTTCAGGGTCGCGCCTGCAGTCCTTCGTGTGAAGTGTCAGGCTCGTCATGATGTGATCCTGCCTGCTGTTCTGATCCCATTCTTTTTTTTTTTTTTTCTTTTTTGGTCTTTCTGGGACAGGGTCTCCCCGTGCACTTCAGGCTGGCCTTGAACTCACAACGATCCTGCTGCCTCAGCCTCCCAAGTGCTGGGATTACAGGAGTGTGCCACCACGCCAGGCTCCAACCCCATTCTTGCTCCCTCATGTGGAGTTTAGTGAAATTCACACACACATACACACACACACACACGTCACTGTCTTTGGGTCAGTACATAGTCTCATTATTGACCTACCTATAGGCCTGTCTTCTTTTTATCTCTGTGTCTCTTCATTTACTTTAAATAATATAATAAGCATCTCTGTAGTTGAAATCTGTCTATTAAAGTACTGCTATAATACATTGGACTTTTATACCCTCTTCATTCTGTCTAAAATTATTTCCACCCACTCAGCTCGCCCCAGTGTCTTTAGGACTACACTTAAAAGTTTCCCTGGTCCGTCTCTTCCAGCCCCAATACTAGGTTGAGAATCATTTCCCTGTCACATCTCACAGCCACGTGTGTTGTATTGTTTTTTTAAATCGCTTTTCTACCACTAGGCGGCGCTAGGCTTCAAGATTGTTGTAAACAAGAATGGCTGGTCTAATATGGCGGGCGGAGGGTTTATTTGACACAGTGCCTGGCACATGGGATGAACTCAAAGCACTGACACCCTCCACACGCATTGAGCCTTAAGAGAGTGGTATTAGAAACTAAGATCTGTGTACCATATGTGCGCAATAAGGAAACGTAAAATTATTGCAAATTGTTTATAACTAGAAAAATTTAGTGAATTCCTTTCCTACACTTTACCATCACAATTGAATATCTTTTGTGCATTTTCCTTTTGGTTTTTGTTTCCATATTACTAATAATGGCATACCCTGGTATTATTTTATTGATAATTATCTCACGACCCCCGACTAATTGGGTTTTTAAATATTTGTACAGTGTTCTTTTTACCCATCTTTCTAATGTAATCACATCTCAATTTTATGTTAAACCTGTAGCCAGACTTTACATGATTATGACCATGTAACTATCATCACATTAGTGAATGTACTATAATTACATTTCTTTTCTTACACATTTTATCTTTCCTAATAACTGCCTCATATTTTCCTTTCCTTAATTTCCCAAGTAACCATAAAAATTCACCCCTAAAGTTCCAAAACATCTGTCAAAAACCTATTGATTATCTTTTCAAAATACCCAAATGCAGCTGGGTGTGGTGGTACACATCTATAAACCAAGCAGTCTGGGAGCCAGAGGCAGGAGGCTCACAAGTTTGAACCCAGCCTGGCAAATTAGTAAGATTCTGTCTCAAAATTTAAAAAACTTTCAAAAGGACTGGGGATTTTCCTTAGCCCTGAACAGATCCTAGGTTTGATCCCCAGTACAAACAAAATCATGCATATACATAGTGCCTGAAATAACCAGTTTCAACTCCACTGCCACCCCAAACCTTAAGTCTCTGCCCTACATTCAGCCTTGCTTTATTGTTATAGTATCTGGTCTCCAGACATGCTTCTCTATGGTCTTCAATGAATCTTGCTCCCTGCTACTTATTTTACCATGGTATTCTCACTACACTTGATTCTGAGATGGTGCTAAAACTTTTTGACCAGTAGAATACTATTGAAATAATAGTGAATGACATCAAGTTAGGTAAAAACAATCAGATATTATTCCTGAGCCTGTTGCAATGCTCATTTTGGGGAAAGTCAGATACTATGTAAAAACATCCATCTACTATGAGACTGTTTGTATTAAAGAGCCCATGGTACCATGTGGAGTTGCCAGTCCAGCCCCTAACTCTTGTGGGCGTTCTCTCAATTCATTAGACATCCAAGTTGAGAAGTCGTCATTGATGATCAGTCATGTGGATGAAAAAGTTTTCTTGCACAAACAGTGCAACTGATTTTGAGATGACTCCATCTCCAGCCAGTGCACCTGACTGAGGAAAGACCAGCTGAGATCCGTCAACCAAGGGGACACGGAAAGTAAATTTTCTGGGCACTGTTTTCCAGGGTGGTTTGTGATATAGTGATACAGAATGGAAACAATTTCTCTCCAGCTCTGTTCTGCAGCTGACTTTCTAGAATTTTCCTTTCCTTGATTCAGATAAATTGTCTTCCAGATTCTATCATTTTCTTTCCTGGTAAATTCTCTTGTTTTGCTGTGGAGTTCTCTCCTGTAGCTCCCTGAGACAGGAAGTGTGGAAAGTAAATATTAATTCTATGTTCAGAAAAGTCATGACTACATTCTTATGTGTGAATAGAAAGTTGGCAAGAAGTAAGAGTCTAGGTTGAAAACTATTTTTCCTTTTGAATTGTACAAGCATTTCTGTGTACTTTTCTAGTTTTGTTTAGAACACAAATGGTGTTCTGATTCCAAATGCTTTTAATGCAATATATTACATGTTTGCATACTATTTTGTGGAGGATCTTTCCGTTCATGGAATTTCACTTTTGGCTGTTCTCCTATTCTGAAGTCTTTGAGAAATGTGAATCTCTTTTTTTATTATTGCTTTCATTATACCCTCTTCTGTATTTTTTATTTTCTTTTTTTAAAACACACTGGAACAATCCTTCTTAATATAGCATTTTAGATTATTATATTTTCTAGCAAATTTTCTTTATTTTTAAAACTCATAAAGTTCTGAGGTAAAAGAGATAGTATTTGAATTTTTAAGAACTCTTCTTTAGTCTCTGATTTTTCCTCTTAAAAGCATCTCTGTTCTCTTTCATGGATGTGAGATATTTCCTTCTGAGAAGATATTTTTTGTTTAAAAAAGTTTGAAAAGTTTTTTACTGCTCCCCTTATTACTTTGGACAGGTTGAAAGCTTTCCTCAAGCGCACAGTGAGCCTTAGTTGTCTGTGCATATCTAAAAGTGTTACAAAACAAAAACTAATGACCAGTTCTGTGTCATGGCTGATGTCATGTGTGTTGATTTTATCGAGGAGGACTGCGTGGTTACGTAGCAATAATTCAATACCAATATGGCTTTTGTAGGCTCTTCAGTTTATCCAAACTTCCAAACCCAGGAACTTCCCAGTTTCCTGGATTAGGGTGAGACTAGGATCCAACAGTCTGTGGCAGTGGTGGGAAGATTTTCTCTGCATCTCCTTATTTTTCCTCTCTGCCTCATTTATGGAATTCTTCTGTGTCTAGAACCTCATCTGATAGTTAGATTTTCATAGTGTGAGCTATGTTCAACTCTGTATCTTGTATAGCTGATTATAATCAAATGAGAATTTCTATTAAAAATACAGAACACTTGTGTACCCCCTAATATATTCTATAGTGCTAGGTAGGATAAGGTTGGGACTATGGATGGATTACCCTAAGAATCACAAGTCAAGTAGGATGTAGTGACTAAAAGCACGGGCTTTGGAAACAGAAAGTCCTGTGTTTCAGTCCAATTTCTACAACTTTTTTAGTGGAAGCTACTGAGGAATTTATTTACCTCCCGTAAGCTTGATTTGCCTTGACTGTTAAATGGTATAAGAAATGTGTACTTCTTAGAGTTTTGAAAATTAAATACTGCACTCTATGATTACAGAGTAGCACCTATAATTAAGCAGCCAATAAATATTAGTGATGAAAAAGTCTGGACTTACAAAACACATCTGGTTGGTGAGCACTGGTTGAGCTCCATTCCCTTGCTGTGTGGTGCCGGATATAGCACTGTGTCTGTAGAATCTGAAAGGGTATAAAATCATCTCATTCAGGTCCTGTACTCTGCCTTATCTTCTTTGCCTTTCCCCAGCAAGCGGCTCCACTGTCAGGCGGAGCTGTTGGGCCCAGACCTTGGGTCTGCTGATGCCTGAGTCTGAGTTGTAACCACAGGGTCCATGTGTTGCACTTTCTCTCTCCTTCCCAATAAATGAGATGGTGGTTTTGGGTGATGTGGTGATTGATGGCACCCCTGCCATTTTTTCTCCATTATGAAGGCAAGGCGACCATGAAACAGGGACAGGAAGATTCCAGAGTGAGATCTATCTAGTCTAACTTTTGTTTGTTCACCATTAAGAATCCCCATGAGAACAACTGCCGGTGCAGACTTTATGGCATTTTACTGCCAATTTTCCAGCAGTCAGGATGACCATGGCTTATCCACACATCTGTTCACACACCCGGGGCACCAGGAGAAAAGCACTCAGCATATTTTATCGTGCATCTCTAGTAGAGGGAGGCCATTCAGGATGAGGAAAGGGAAGATATTGAGGAAAAGGAGAAATGAAATTAACATGTCCCACGCTGTCAGCAGGAAGTGCGGTATAAAACATGAATTTTTGACAGACAGACAGACTCCTGTCAAAATGTCCAAAGGGGCTGTCGTTCTCTGGCTGGCAGTGGTGCTCGAGTGGCTTTGTCTAGGTAAGTGTTCAAAAGCCATCCACGTGGGCTCCTTGGGGGGCTGCTTATCCTACAGTGGGTTTTATCACATTCCTCCACTCCTTCAGCCTATTTTTATTTTGAGGGGAGTCTTTCTCCTGCCTCATTACTGAAAGTTTTTACTCAGAGACTGATTTGGAGGTTGTAGGGTGGGAGAATTTGTACTAATATTGGAAATTGCAATTTAAGAAAAAAAAGATATAGAAGTAAGGGTCAGGAGAAGGGGGCCAAGAAATTCCACCTCCGAGTGTTCTACAGCACAGTCAGAGACAGAGCAAGTTGTTCTGCTAAGAGCCCCTTTTGTAATTCTTACCATTCTCTCCATTCAGGAGTGTTTGTCTGCTCTTGTTTTGCTGGGGATGGGCTTCAGTGAGAGATTTCTTTTCTGTACATTGCTTATAGCACTTGGATCATGCAAATGTCCATGCTCCATTTTGGCCGGTGAAGGCCTCTCACCCTGGGGTGTGTGGCTGTCTCTCTGGGCTGAGTGGCCAGTGCTGGGACCTCTGGCGCTGACACCTAGAATATGCATAAATTGCACTGGCTTCTCCATGTGTGAAGTGAGGGGTGTGTGTGAGACCTTTAACTATCGATCCTAGGGTTAGGCAGCGTCCAGTGGGCCTCGCCATTTACAAACTGCAGTTATTCAGCTGTGAATTTACAGCAGTGCTGTGGGAGCAAACACCTGCACTGCAAGCAAAACAAACATGTTCTCTCTGCCTCTCAGGCCTGTGGCATGCTGTTCTTTCTGCCTCTTTCTGTCCTCCTTCACTCATACATCCTCAGCTCTCCACTGAAGCCAAGCTTTTGCTGCCCACCCCTTCGCCTCTAGACTGGTTGAGGACTCCCGGCTGTGAGTTCTCCTCCTCCCTGGAGCTCCTGCATTGCAGACCTTGTCCCCCTCAGCACCTGTTCCCTCCGCTGCCTCCCTCCCTAGGCACCGTGTGGGCTCGGTGAGCCAGGTTTGCTTTCTTTGCTATTGTACTCCAGCACGTAGTTCCATGCTGGGCACATAATAGATAGGAAATAATCTACGGAACGAAAGCAGTCCCTGTAGCTTTCACATCTGTGTTTTGGGTATTGTGCAAGCACCTCCCTACCCCACCCCATTAATGTAAGAAAACTATTGCCTGCTATTTATTCATTCATTTATTTATTTGTTTTTCTGGTATTGGAGATGAAACGCAGGACACTGCACTGAGCTACATCCTCAGTTCTTTCAAGTTTTTTGTCTCTTTTTTGGAAATAGACCCTTGCCAAACTGTCCAGATGGGGCTGATCCTTGTAACATGCACCACCATGCTCAGCAAGTCTGGTTCTTTCTCACTGTGTTTTACGAATCTGCATACTGTCTTGAGGAGTTGAAGCTTGGAGTTTAAGGTGCAGTTTGCTAAGCTCTATGTTCACGTGCCCTGCTTCTTTGAGGACTCTGATAAAATGAGCTTCTCCACCTCGCTTGAATGAGGCAGCCCCTGATGAATTTTCTGTTTGTTTGGTTGGCTGGTTTTGTTTTGTTTTGTTTTGTTTTCCCTAGTGTGCTTTTTGTAAAACTTGAAACTTAAAGGAATGTGGCTCTTTAGGGAATCATAAGGTGGATGTGTTCAGAGACACCTAACAAAACCCTCACTCTATTGACCTGTGATTGCAAGCATTTTAGAGATGGAGTGTCAAAGTACAAACCAAAACCCACTTATTTATTGCAAAGCACCAACACTGCAATTAAACCTAATACTGAGGCTTTAGTTTAGGCAAAACAACTGCACATTAACTAGTGTCTTGATTGGGAAGAGTTTTGCTTAAAGTCACCAGCTTACGGGGTGCCATAGCCTGGGTTGCACCCACTCCCATTCCCAGTGAATCTTTTCCCCCTGATACTTCTGTGGCTGCAAAGAGGTTTCTTGTCCTACTTCTAAGTTCCTGTGTGTTTGGTTACTTGTAGTAAAAGTTTATGAATTTCATGTGGCCCTTGATGCCTTTGGTCCTGTGAACCCTAAGACTCTTTCTGTGGTGAGTGTGATCCTTTTTGTCTTACAGTGGTTGTTATTGTGTATTCCTTCCAAGAACACAAAAGCAGTGACGGGCAGCATGAGGTTTACTATGTAACCATAATGGGTGTTTTTCAGTTACACCCAAACACGCTTCCTTTTTTAAAATATGAAATTTTAATCAAGTGAGTAACATAGAAACTCTTGGTGAGATAATAAAAATGTTACAAAAGCAAGATTAGGGAAATCAATTATCTTTATCGTTACACCCATGTCTGGTCCTTTTCTTCTCATCCTGGAGGTAATGGAGGCCATGGGTGTGGTATCTGTCCCATCAGACACTGTTCTGTGCATTCGTTTTCACACGGTTGAGCCCATGAAAATGCAAACCAGTTTATTCATTTATTTAACAGAG
>NW_004955408.1:10975181-10995052 GCF_000276665.1 Chinchilla lanigera | reverse complement strand
CAGTCTAATGGGTGAAAGCGCTGGTTGCTCTGGGTTCCTCATGTGTGAACCGGCTGTTATGTCTTTTGCCAGGTTTACTTTTAGGCTTTCTCAGAGTGGACGAGGATATTGTATGAGCCAACTTTCCTGTCACTGGAACACAAAACCTCACACCAACCCTCGGGTGAAGTGAGGTTTAACCTGGCTCATGGTTTAAAATGTACTTGGCTGACTCCAAAAAAGAAACATCACAGAAGAAGGGCAATATATTTTAGTGACTTGTTGCACTGGATTCTATTCACAGTCAAGAATAATAGTGTATTATATATTTCAAAATTGCCAAATGATTCTTAATGTTCCCACCACAAAACTTGATACCAGGGTGAGGTGAAAAGTATGTGACTGAGTTTAATTGGAACTTACTGCAATGTATACATAGAGCAAAACTCCATACTGAACACCCGGAATATACAATCATTATTTTTCTATTAAAGATGAATCAGTAAGTAATCCATGAATTCCTCCTAACTTCATGTTACTGAAGTAGCAAACAGGTGGTCCAGAGCAATCAAATTCGGTTTGCGGCACTGACTGCAAGGGGAAGGGCCAACGGAAATGGTTTACCAGCTGGTCTTGCAGACCTAGCACTGTCCTGTTTGAGGCGTTCCAGTCAGTCTTGCACGATATTCGCTTATGGAGAACACAGTGTCGTTTTTTGATCGGTTTTATATGAAATAGTGGAATTGAATTACAAGGTCAGGACTTTTCATTGGAGAACTTATTGGTTTATTGAATTGCACTCAAGATTGCAGTGTTTAAATCAGCAAAAAAGGTCTTGCTCCTGAGATGAATTCTGAGATGAATCTAGGGAATCTGGTGGCCAACTCTCTCCATTTGAGGACATCAGCATGTCCAGTTAGAAGCTTGGCAAGCTAAAGGGCAGATCCCAATTTATGCTAACAAACTGTGTAGACTGACTCTATGCATCTTCCT
The DNA here is from genome assembly GCF_000276665.1 of Chinchilla lanigera. Classification (NCBI taxonomy): domain Eukaryota; kingdom Metazoa; phylum Chordata; class Mammalia; order Rodentia; family Chinchillidae; genus Chinchilla; species Chinchilla lanigera. Next base: position 10,994,080 of record NW_004955408.1, on the reverse strand, counting down.
GGAAGCATCTATTTGCACAAAACCAGTAGCAATCTGAGAGACTTTGGAGCTGCAAAACTCAGTTTTTTTCATTTTTCCTTGCAGCACCCACCAGGTCAGAGCTCACCCAGACGGCATTTTTGGGTCAATCAGTGACGTTGCCTTGTTTGTACTCATCCTGGTCTCCAAGCAGCAACAGCATGTGCTGGGGAAGAGGCGAGTGTCCCAATTCCAAATGCAACGAGGAGCTTATCCACACAGATGGAACTAAAGTGACCTCGCGGATGTCAGGACGATATAGACTTTGGGGGAATATCCAGAGGGGCGATGTCTCCTTGACCATCTTAAACACCCAGGAAGGGGACAGCGGGGTGTACTGCTGCCGCATAGAGGTGCCTGGCTGGTTCAATGATGTGAAGAGGAACATTCAACTGGTGCTGAGGAGAGGTGAGCAAATGGGACTCAGGTCTGGCGAAGGAGGAATTCACCAGTGGATGGGTAATGGATTCACTGGGAAGTGCTGAGGAGGTTGAACTTGCTTAAGCAAGGAGTGGAAATGATGCTCCATGGCAGAGAGCAGGCAGGGACATCGCCCATCAGAGCTGAGACAGACACAGAGGACATGGGATTTGGAGATAATCTTAGCAGTTGCCAGGGTTTTTCCTTCTGTTCCTCTCAGTTGTTTTTGATAAAATTTGGAATGTAATGGGAGTCCTAGAGATCTGAGCTGCATAGAATGAGCTGCACTGAGCCTGGGGTTGAATTATCTTAATGATAACCACAGTTCATGCTTGTCTTAATTGAATTTCCCACTCCTGAGCTCTGCTCCCAATAGACCAGTGCTTTGGAGAGCAGGGTCTCCATAGCTATATTTGTTAGGCTTTGCCAGTTTTCTAATACTCACTAAAATTGGGGACCAGTGGATGTGAACGCTTTTCATTAGAGAATTTTCTTATACATTAGTGTAATTAGAATCTTTTCCTCTTAAAACAACTACATGATCTAGAAGATATTATTCTGATTTGGCATAAGAGGACAATGACATTTATTGAAGGTAAATGACTCTAATTCCAGTATTTTCTTACCTGCTATAACTATCATTTTCTAATATACTTGTTAACCTCAGTATTCTACAGGGTCTTTTCCAAGTTCTATTGGAACAAGTGATGCCTTTCTATCTCATTGAAGTCTATGGGAATTTTGCATATCCTAGAAATAGTGAGATCCATAGAATAAATTGTGGGTAATAAACACAAAGGTAGATGTTGTTGGATTAATTGATGTTGACATGAATGGATCTTTGATATCAGAAGGAGACTGCATTCTCACTGTTGTCTGCCTATTACTTGCAGACACTCTTATGTGTATTGTATTCACAGCAGGGAACAAAATAAATATATTACCTGATATTTCTAATGGTGCTTACAGCTAGTAGAAGAAGGAGACCTTAAAGAATAACAATTAAGGGAAATATACGGTTATGAAATACAGCAAATGCTGTGATGGTAAAGTAAAAGAACACATGACAGACATTCCTGTTATTGTAGAACGCAGATATCCTTTTTGCAGAAGTGCCGTTGTAGCTGAACTCCAAAGGGTAAGGCATCATCAGCCTAGTGAATAAGAAGGAGCACAAATAGGACACCAAATGCCTATACCTGGAAGGACATTGGTGTGTTCAAAGAGCTGAAGAAACACCAGTTGTCTGAGACAAGTGAGAAGGAGAGAGTGATGACATGTGATTGGAAGCAAAGGAAGGATCAAGACAGGTGGTGCTTTTTAGGCCAAAGGGCTGGATTCTTAATCTTACAGGTAAGGAGGACCCCGTAGAAATTTTAAGCAGAGAAGTGGCACAAGTAGATTAGTAATTTTAAAAGATTACTCAAGCCATTTAAGTAGAATAGGTTGGTGGAGACAAAGAAGGCCAGTGGACCAGGTTAAAGAACCAGAATTGGAGAAAAATGGGCAAATCTCAGGTCTCTTTCTCCATCCTCTCTTGGTTACAGCCCCAACAACTACACGGCAAACAACAACCTCCCACCAAACTACCACCCCTGATTTGCTGACAACCACAGCTGTGCTGCCAACAGCAGGCATAACTACAGCAACCTCCAACCCAACCACCAGCCCTCACATGGCTACAACCGCAGCTGTGCTGCCAACAACGCTTGAGACTACAACAACCTCCCACCCAACCACCACCCCTCACATGGCTACAACCGCAGCTGTGCTGCCGTCGACCTTCGTGGCTGCACGGGAGCTCACAGCCAGAACCCCACTTCAGACAAAGGCCACCTCTGTCTTCACAACAACAGCAGCCATGTGCCCCCAGACAAGGCCGAGCTCTGGGCCCGAGATAGCACCGGAGCCTTCCATGGAAGGGCCCATCTCAGGGACAGGTACGTGGCAGAGATGGCTGTTTTTCCCTTCTGCTGGGCACGTGTACCTTGTTTTCCTTGGAAGACAGTCCTCCCACTGCAAGCGACAGTCCAGTGATGTGCTCTTGGTTCGTGTGTGTGTGTGTGTGTGTGTGTGTGTGTGTGTGTGTGTGTGTGTATTTGTGGGCCTTCCATAACAAATTCCACAGACTGTGTGGCTTAAACAACTGAAATTTATTTTCTCATAATTCTGGGTGTTAGAAGTCCAAGGTTAAGGTGTCAGCAGCTTTGGTTTCTTCTACGTCTTCTTTCCATGGTTTGTAGACAGCTGTTTTATCACTACATCTTCATGTGGTCCCCTATGACTGTCCTTCTGTGTCCTAATCTGATTTTAGGATACCAGCCATACTGGGTTAGTGTCTACCCATACACCCTCATTTTGCCTTACACTCCTCTTTAAAAGCCCTATCTAGAGTACAGTCATATTTAGAGGTACTGAGGGTTGGCATTTCAACAGATGAATTTTGGAGGGATACAGTGCAGCCCACAGTACTGGGCAGGTGTACATGTGTGTGTGTATGTGTGTGTGTGTGTGTGTGTGTGTGTGTGTGTGTAAAGATGTGATTTTGCTACATTGCTTCTTTTATTTTATTGCTTCTTTTTAAATTTGTGTGTGTGTGTTTCTGAGAAGTCAGACTTTGGGTTCTCTAGTTGATTCGCTGGAGTGTTGCCAGAGTTGTTTATTAAAGAACTAGGCCATGTTATTCTGGGTCAGACCCCAGCTCTCTCCTTTCTGGGATCAAGTCTTTGTCTAAATTAGAGATTGCTGAAGACAGCTCTCCGGATGGCTTCAGACATCCCTATGCTGAAATGGTTCTGTTCTATTTCTTTGTTTCCTTCTCTCTCTATCTCTTTTTTCTGCTTTTGAGTTTTCTTGGCCCTGCATTTTACACCTCTCACGTGATTAGTTTCATGGCTGATGTCTGTGTGTTGTGAAGAGTTCCAACATGTTTCAGTCTCTGATTCTGAGGTTGGAATATTGGAAAACAGTAACGAGAAGGTTAAAGGGTTTTCTAGGCATTTCAGCTGCTCAATAACACCTGGACAGTTCACGAAGCTGTAGAATATTGAGTAGTATAACTCTGTTGCACTTGGAGTTGTCATCAAAATCCAGGACCTCTACATTAACCAAGTTTTGTACTTTTAAAAAATTGCTACATACTATTAAACAACCATTTCAGAACACAATTTTTTTCTAAATATTCCTGCAATCTTTAAAAACTGGAAACATTCAAAGACACACAATGACTACAAAAATAGCTCGGAATCCCACTACACATACAACTATTAATGCAGGCATTTTCAGGTGCTTTTGTCAACAATTTTTCTCTTCCAGAATCAGGAACTTTTCTTCTCTCCAGTGACTCCCTGAGAAGCACCGAGGCGACTTCTGCAGACAGCAGCCTGCTCACTTCTGAAGGTGTGAGGACACGTGCTCTGTCTTCCTCGTGTTTTGCCCCAGGGAGAAGCAATCATGCGATCGTGACTCAGAGGAGTAGACACGATCTTGAGTCCTTTGAGTCATGAAACCCACCTGGGGCAAAATGATACCGGGGCTGCTGTTGTGGTTTCTCCCTTGCTGTGGCTCTTGGCGAGGGACGAGGGAGAGCTTGATTCTCACACGCACATCTCTGTGGTGGCTCCCTGCATCTCTGGCATATTTGCTATTACAATGGAGTCTAGCAATATCACCCTAATTCCAAGCCCATTGATTTTCTTTGTAGAAACCCAGTAAGTCTGTTTTCTCTTTTCCTTTTGTTTTTTCGAAGGATCCAAAGCCTGGGTTCGCTCATCAGCACCCCACATGACAAGGAAGGTGCGGAAAGCGGGTAAGTAACGCTGTGCCTTTTCCTCCAGGAGGCAAAGGAGCTGCGTTCTTGTGCATGGCTTACTTTGTGTGGGGAACAAGCTCACCCAGGCCTGCCCATCTTGGGATTCAGTCGTGTGGGCTGCACTGTGGTCCTATCCCACTTCCTCCCGCAAGGAGGGATGAAAGGGAAATTCACTGCAGGCATCAGGGGTGGCTTCTGCCCTCCTTTGCTCGTTTCCCAAGCCCCTGTACCAAGATCTCCGTTCTTCCTTAGCAACTTATGCGTAGAAGCTGAGAACAGTGGTAGATAAAGCAACTATTCATTCTTCAAGGTCATACTTTCTTACTTTAAGTCACACAGTCCTTACACTAATGTGCTTTAGTTAGGGGCACATAAGTACTGAAATAAACTTCTCTGTGAAACCCTGTCCCCAGTCCCAGAACTCTACTTTGAGGTAGTCACTGCTATGAGTTAAAGACTCTCAGACTACTCTGGATCTTCTTTCTATCTGCTTATGTGTGTTTATGGAACAGAAATATATTTTTATGGGTTGTGTATTTTTAAAAGTCATCAGCACCCATATGCAGCTTCATCTGTATTTGGCTTTATGCACTTAGTGTTATATGTTGGACTACTTTCTTTTCCAGTTGATGTAGAGATCTGCATCACCGTGTTAATTTGCTGTACGGTATTCCATAGCATGTGTTCTCACAGTATCTATTTACAGTTGAATGGTGTATAGCACTTAGTTTTTCACTAATATAAATAGTGTTGCTGTAAACACCCTCGAATATGTGTGCTTCCATAAGCATTTATGCAAATCTTTTTGTAGATAAGTTGGCGGCCAAGAAGTAGAAGTTCTAGGTTGAAAAACGTGCACTTTTATACTTAACAGATATTCCAAAATTGTTCAAGGGTAATATTGTGCTACTTGATGTTCCCTCCCCCAGAATATCTCCTTTCCCATATCCTCCCTACACTTGATATGACCATGTGTTTAATTTTCAGTCTCCTGACAAGAACGTGTCATCTTGTTCTTCTGTCTGATTAACAGAAGGTGTGGGCACATGTCTGCATGTTTACTAGCCAGAAAGCAGCTGTCCTTTAATTCTGCCTGGGAGGCAGTGTAAGATCACTCACACAGGCTCAGAACACAGGCGTGGAGGGACAGGCAGGGTACGTGGAAGGGGAGTAGGTTTTGAAGTAAGACTATAAATCAAGATGAAGCGCAAGGGTGATTGGATGTTGAAAAGCTTTGGCTTGTACGAACTCACACAGCGGGAACACAGAGACCTGGAATAGGATTTAACAGCTGAAGGGAAACTGGGTGCCGGGATTCAAACCTCCTTTGCTCATAGGATGGGGTACAAAAGAGAAAGACAGTGGAGAGTGGGGAGGGTGTGACAAAACTGTTATTCTCCATTCCATCTAAATCCTGGATTATTGCCCACTGAACTGTGAGGAGATGAGACATCACCTGTTGTCTTCCTGTCCTCTACACTACCCCTGGTAAGTTTCATTTCACTCCTGGTGTCCAAGTCCCAGGAGAGAGAATGCTTGCTGCAGGAGCCATGGGCTGTGCTGCTGAAGAAGTGCTTGCTATGAGACAGCCAGCCAGGCTCCAAGGCACATTTAGTCCTTATGGGAGAAACGAGTTTTATTGAATCCATATAAGATATGAACAGAAAATGTGCTAAATGGTTAAATTAAAAATATTATTACAGTAAAAGACAAAATACTGCCCCTCACTTCAAACACACTTGTGTCAACATTGCTGCCTCTTTCTGAAGCAGCTCTGGAAGTACTCTTTCCTGAGTGAGAGTCTGTAGTCATACCATTGTGGCTGCCTTGCTGTCCTGAATCCATTCAAAACATTTACTTTTGATGGTCATTTTGACTTTGGGGAAGAGCTAGAATTCATGTGATGCCATACTCCATGAATAAGGTGGATGAACATGCACTGTAATGTTTTTATTTGACAGAAATTGCCTTGCTTATGTTGAACTGATTCAGGACATCAAAGCAGCTACAATAGCACAAGTATAGATGCTCAGGCAACAGGATTTCTGGAACTGCTTCAGAAAGTGACAAGAAGAATGGGACAGGCATGGCTTTAACCAGGGAGGATATTTTCAGGAATATTAATGACAATGTATTTTTTGTTATAATAATTTTTTTTTAAATTTGAAGATATGGGTCTGATTTATTTCCCTTATGAGTATGGTCTCTAATTGCATCCATTTACCTGTAAAAGCCTCAAGTTTATCATTATTTATAGCTGAGTAATACTCCATTATATAAAAATACCACATCTTTTTGTCCACTCCTCAGTTTATGGGCATTTGGGTTGTTTCCAAGATTTAGCTAAGACAAGTGGTACTGCTATAAACATGGGTGCACATATATCACTGTGGTATGTTTTCATTTCTTCTGGAAAAATAGCCAGAAGTTGAATACCTGAGTCTTATAGAATCTGTAATCTTAGTTTTTTTGGGAATCTCCACCCTGATTTCCACAGTGATTGCACCTTGAAAGGAACAGTTAATGTTTAATTTTTTACCAATTTTGCATGCCTATATCTGGTAATCTGAACAACCACTTTGAAGGTAAAGGGATGCAATATAGCAACCATTGTTGATTTCCTATCATCTTGTTTTGAAATTCTGTATCATTTTTAATTTTTTTATTCTCTTTAATATAAAAAATCAAACATTTACTGTACTTTTCATTCACACCTTATAGTATGTGCTGGGTCATGAGCCATATCATTTAATATCTCTTTGGCAGATGTTCATGGCCCTATTTTACCTAAATTTCCCAAGGCCACAGCTCTCAAACGACAGATCCAGACAATCTAGCTCTCACTGCATGTTCTTAGATATTGCTTTATTTTACCTGGCCTTCCAGACTGAAATAAAAAGCTTTTATCATTGATCATCCCACTTTTTGTTGAAGTAAAACATCCACAATAATAACGGCTATTCCTACCTAGTGAGGACCCAACTGTGTATTAGGCACTGCTTCGAGAGTTTTAACATCCATTTTCATCTCAATGACCTTCTAGACAGGGGCAGATATTATTTCTACTTTACAGGTAAAGAAATGGAGGGTCCTAGTTTTTACTAGGGAAGCTAATGTCACGATCTTTCTTTCTTTTTTTTTGTTTGTTTTCCGGTGCTAGGAATTGAACTCACGACCTTGCACTTGCCAGGCAAGCACTGTGCCACTTAGCTAAATCCCTAGCCCCCCATGGTCTTTCTTTATTGATCTGCATTTTGTATGCATTATCTGTTTGTATTTTTTCACTAAGTCTCGGCTAAGCTAGGAGATCTGCAGCCCCAGAAATTTCTCCAATGTGGTCCAGGGAGGGGCCTGGTTCTCAGAAATGACTCTGGGTCATAGGGTGTTGGGACACTTGCTTCCAAGTCAATGAAATTAGAAACACAAGTCTCCTGGGAAGGATCTTCCACCTGTATTTGGGGGATACTGGACCCTCTGATGATTGTCAGGGTGGGTAAGGAGGAGAGAAGTAGCATTTGGAATTGGGTATCATTGCTCTCTGGCTTAGTACCAATAATTATCATGTGGAGAGCCTTTGTAGTCCTAAGATATGGGACCTCTCACACCTCCAGTTCCTTTTTCAGTAGTTCTGTACAAGTTTACTTACTGCATAGAATGATTTGGAAGCTCAATGAGTCAATGTTGTTGCTTTGTTAATTTTATGTTTTATAAAACAAATTCATGTTGTTGTAGTGAATACTGAATTTACATTTATATCTCATGTGTATGGGGCAATGATGTGGCAGTTGAGGGAAAGACATGATTTTTCGTCATGGCTGAGGATTATTTTGTAAAGTAAAGATGCACTGACTTGGGTATTTAACCAAGTGTTACATTTTTTAAAGCTTTGAAGGATTTTTTTCTTATGTTTTTAGTACATGTTTGCAGTACATAGTGATACAAAACTATGGGGAGTTGGTTCATGTACTTATCACATCTTAATTCTTTTTTTCCCTTCCCCTCCCTTTCCCCTCTCCCTCCATCTCCCGGTCCTCTTCCCTTTTACAAAAGTATCTGTCTCACTGTTTCCGACTACCTACATTTGATTTTGTTATGTCTGCCTTATTTAAGTGAGAGGTGCTAGAATCCCACCGTGCTTTGTAAAACAGTTCACATGCTCCTCAATTTTCTCTCTACTCTGTTCCTTTATTTTTTTATTTTAAAGATAAAAGATCAAAAACGTCGTAACAAACACACATACATTTAGAAAATAATACAAAAACAATACAAGCAATACAGAATCTCAGACAAGGTGATAGGAAATTAACAATGGTTGTATTTCATATTGATATCTTCAATTTGGATACTCAGATAAACAAATATAGGCATGTAAGATTGATCCTACACTTAAACATTAACTGTTCCTTTCAACAGAGCTACAAAAGTCAGTAGTACCACTATGTTAGTTATTCTCTGTGTGTGTGTGTGTGTGTGTGTGTGTGTGTATATATATATATATATATATATATATATATGTCCCCTTCTTTTTTTTTCTCTTTTCCCTCATCCCAGTTGTTCTTTCCTTTTGATCAGTTTCCTTCCCTTTCACAATGTCTATTGTACCTCCTAGATTTTATTCACTCTTTCAGATTCTTACACTAGTGAGATAACATAGTGTTTACACATGCAGGTCTGATTTATTTCACTTATAAGTATAGTCTCTAGTTGTGTCCATTTCCCTATAAAAGCCTCAAGATTTTCTTTATAGCTGGCAAAAAAGGACAGAGTCTTCCTTTATTTTTTGATATGGGTCTCACTCCATAATTCAGACCAACCTCACACCTGTGATGCTCCTGCCTCAGCCTCTCCAGGGCTCAGAAGTATGCACTATTGTGCCTGGGTCTTCTTTCATGATTAAATACACAGACCTCACCCAAATTTGCCTTGGGAACTAAGGAACTTCTGACACATGTATGTTATTTCCTGTGCATTTATTCATTTAAGCAAGCTGGGCTGTTTGTTCACTATATGTATTAAAAACATGTAGAAGCCTCCAGAATTTACAGAAAGTGTATGAATTCAATAGCTATGCATCTTCACTTTCAAATGGAGTTTGGAAATTCTGTATTCGGATTAGTACTGCTAGGCAAGGTCAGCAGATTGAGCTCTGAATGGAAGTCAGCAAATCTAGGTCCCAGGCACTTCCTTTGTCGCTGCTGTGAAACGTGGAGCAAACAAACCTTTCTTGGCCTCAACTTCTCTCTCCACCAAAAGGAAGAAAATTGAATTTGAGGCAGCACTTTTGAATCCCTTCCAACTGTAAAATATTCAGATTGCAATATTTCAGATCCATTTGCTATCTTTTGTATTTTTATAAATTTAAAAATTCGCATGAGTACATGTTTGCACTGCATGTACCTAACACATCTGAGTTTCTTCTGGGGTTTTGAAGACCATACCACCCATGATCCAGAGAGGGCAGATAAGCCACAGGCTGCCCATGACAGAGAAGCAATATCTATGCAGGCTTGCAGATGTCAGCTTTAAACTTCTAGGGCTGCCTTAAGATTGGGTTGTTGAATTCACCTATTTCAGAACTGAGTTTGCTTTTCAAGTAGAGATATATGAGTCTTGGTGTCTTCAATTAGGCTTTTTTTTTTTTTTTTTTTGGTACCAGGAATTGCACTCACGACCTCATGCTTACCAGGTAGGCGCTGTACTGCTGAGCTATATCCCCGGTACTCTTGGTGTCTATGAATTCAATGATGCATCAACATATGTGACATGAGTTTTAATATGTACCCACTGAGAAGATAGAGTGCTCATTTCTGGTTGATTTCTGACTAGAAGCCCTCTGACTAGACAGTTTTTGTTTTCAAGTAGGATTTTAATACGCTTTTTGTTTTCTGTGAAAATGATTATAATAAAGCTTTTTTTGAACTCATAACTGGGTTCAAATTCTGTTTGGTTACCTTGGGCAAGTGATTTAACCTCTCTGTGAGCCTCAGTTTTCAAGTCTGTAAAGCAAGTTTTGTAAGCATTGAATGGGATAATTTACTTGTAGTGTTTGGCTTTGTGTCAGGCATATAGTGCTCCATAAACTAATTCTAAGAGGGAGTCTCTTAGTACTTTAAAGCATAGTTTTACTAATGACGTGGGAACAGGGATGATATTTAAAGTGCATTCTTACAAGAACTCCAAAGTTTCAATTCCTTTAGAGAGTTGTACATAACATGTAGTGCTTTGAGCTGTGTTGAGACATAAGTTCTTGTCTACCACCCCAGGCATCACCATGTGGGAAGGAAGTGCTTCATCACATTGTGTTCTGACCTTAAGGCTCTCAATAACTATCCTCAGATAGAATAAATTTAATTTTCTCCAGAATGGATGTTATTTATTTAATAGAGTAAAAGAAGGACAACATAGTAATAGGGGGATTTGCTGAATTACAGACAAAGTGGTAGGACAATATCAATGGTTGTTATTTTACCTATTAGTATCTTCAAGATAGTTTCTGAGGAAAACTAATAGACAGCTAATAGTGAGTTACAGACAAAAGTGGTAGGAAATTATCAATGGTTGTTGTACTGTACTTTGGTTTCTTCAAAGTGGTTTCTAGGGAAAACAAATAGAGCTATACATGAGTGATCAATTAAATAATCATTGACCATTCTCAATGGTTGTTGAAAACACATAGTAATAAACATACATCCATTTATGAAATAGCATAGGAACAATACAAACATTACAGAGTTATGGACAGATTGGTGGGAAATTATCAATGGCTGCTGTAATACATGTTGGTATCTTCAAAGTGGTTTCTCAGGAAAACAAAGATATGTAAGAAAGTTCTAACGAGTAGTTACAGCCTAAGGGTTGTGAAAAATAGCAGATTACCTCTTCATCAGTGACTCCTTTCACTGAGGTGTGATGGCTGGAAGGAAGGCCAGGATAGAAAAGAAGGATGGAGAGACTAGCACCAGTGTTCAGCAATAGGCTGTTTACTTTTTCCTCTGTAGTCATGATTACAGGGGTCTCCTCCTTGAAGATAATGGTCTGGCCAGAGGAGAAGGCAGAGTATGCCCTGGGCCCCTTCATTGCTGTTGGACCAGCTGGTAGGAGGGGTCTGAGCTCTGGGGCCTTTGCTTCAGAGGGCAGTCCAACCTCTAGTGGTCACCTTTACTGTCAGGGCATGGCCCAGGGGGCTTCTTAGGGCAGTCCCTCTTGAGGTGGCCTGGCTTTTGACAGTGGTAGCAGATGAATGTAGTCAATGAGTTCTTCTTGGGACCCCAAGAATCAGACTTAGGGTCTGTTTCTCTTAGTGCTGCAACAAAGGCAGCTGTTTTTTCTCAGTCTCTTTGTTTTCTCCTCTTGGCCTCCTCCTCATGGCTATAAAATACTGAGGAGGCAATTCTTACTAACATCTCAAGTGAGTTATCTGGGGCAAAAGCCATTTTTTGTAGCTTTTTTCAACTATTTGGGGCTGACTGAGTAATAAACTTATCTTTAAGAATAGTTTGTCCCTCTATTGAACTGGGATCCAGGGAAGTATGCTTTATCAATGCCTCTTGTCTAAGAAAGCAGAGCGGTGTTCTCTCCAGCTTCCCAGTGCATTGGGGTCCCGCAACCATTTAGTGTCCTCTCCCCAACCGTCAACACAGGTGGCAGGAACATGTGGATGAAGTCCTCGGCCCGCTAGTCAGTCTCAGCACCATCAGATGCAAAGTGTTCCAGGTAGGTAACCTAGACACATACCTTCTCCATGAAGGTGGTTCTTCAGAATCTGAATATTGGGCACCCATGTAATCCATGAAGTCTCGGTGCAGACCTCTCCAGAGCTCCACTAGCTCCTCCACTGCAGTCTGTACAGTTAGGGGAAGAATGGCCTCCAGGGGGTCTCGCCAGGTATCATGCAAAGTTCTCCTTTTTTCCAGCTCCTGAATGGGTCCTGCATCCCCAGTCAGCTTGACCTCTGAGTCTTTGGGTGTCGGTACTCTTGTGTTCACCGCGTCCTTGTTCATCAGCTGCTCCTCTGCTGACTCCAGACCTTTCTGGCTTTCAAGGGCAGGGCCAAGGGCGACCCGCTGTGTGGCATATTTTCCCAGAGGTTTCTCCATGTCGTGATGGGTCATGCATGTCTCTGGGCCAGCCTACTGTGTTGGTGCTTCTCTGTGGCATGGCGTTTCTTGACTGCGCAGTGGCGGCCATCCCAAGGGCCAGTGCACGTCTCCATGCCACTTCCTGGGTGCCTGCTGCCTGCCCTTCCAGGCACCTGTGTGGCCTCCCGGAGCGGGCGCCTGTGGCCTGCCTGCCTCCCAGGGCACCCGTGTGGCTGGGTGCGCTGGGCCCCAAAGGGCCCACACTCCCCAGAATAGATGTTTTTGCACCAGTAGACTAACTATCCCATGATTCAAGTCTTTCTGTCAAGTGCTAGAAAGTACATAGTTTAGGCTTTGGGGACTGCACAGTCTAATCTGTATTGCAACTACTCAGCTCTGCCACAGGGTGAAAGAGCTGTAGCTGAGATGTAAGGAATGGGGGCCCCTGTGCTTTAATAAAACTTTATTAATGCACCCAGAAATTTGAATTTGTATAGGTGTTATGCTTTACCAAAATTTTTCTTTGGATTTTTGCCATCCCTGTAAAACTGTTCTCAGCTCATAGGCTGTGCAAAAACAGGCAGTGAACTGTTGGCACTCAGGTTGTGCTTTGCAACCCATGATCTCTACCTCAGACAGATGGTTCCTTATAAAGGGCAGATGTGAAGCCACTTCCCTAGGGCTCTTCTAGACCATTCACTGAGCATTGCCTCCTGTCCCAGCAGGTTTCAAGGCCTTAGAAAGTACAGGTGGTGTTCTTAATGTTACCACTTTCTTGTCTCAACTTAGTTACTCTTCAGAATATATGCATGCTCTTGTAAAACAGAAAGTTCAAATGTGGTAACAGAAAGTTCATTCCGCTTTGTCTCTCCTGGAGCAAAAGATAATTGCTGCATTGTTTTGGGTGAAGTCCTTTCAGACTGTTTTTCCAATAACATAGTGATATACGCTACCTTTTTTTAAAAAAACAAAATGTCTTTCATTCTTTTACAAAATCATTCTATGTTCTTTTTAACCCTCTTTAAAATTCATTCAACAAATTTACTCTATAAGTTTTCATTGCAAAGCTACTATACACCACATGTGCATTAGACTGAATGATATGAAATAGTTCTTATGTAAGCCATTCTTAAAGACCTTTTTAGTCTGAAATAATTTTAGACTCACAAGAATTGTAAAAACAGAATGGTTTCCTATACATTATTCCAGCATCTGCTGATGGTAGCATTTTACGTACATTGTCAAAATCAGTAACTTGATGTTGTTACAACAGAATCAACTAGTATATAAGCCTGCTCAGTTTTTAAAAATTAATTTCATTGGTACACTTTTGATATGTCTAAAGGTAACATTCATCATAGGGAATTTGTACCTCTACATAACATATCTTGATTCTTCTATTTTTTTCCCTGTTCCCCTCCCCTCCCTTCAACCCTTCTTCCCCTCCTAGTTTACAAAAGCTCTATTTCATTTTCCCTTCTGTCTCTTTCTCTCTTTTCCCCTTCCTTGTCAGTTTTTAATACATTCATTATTTTAATTTGTATCTATAAAAATAACATATATCCTAATCTGTCTACCTGTTGACTTACTTATGTATCTACCTGTTGACTTACTATGTATCTGTCAGTCTTTCTATGTGCAGTGTCTTGCATGGCAGGTCTTTTACTTCTAGGAGTGTCCTTTCCTAACAACATCACCCAAAGTCATTTTTGGCTGTGGAGCAGCCGATGTCTTTTCTTTTCTTTTTTTTTTGGTACCAGGAATCGAACTCAGGACTCTGCGCTTGCCAGGCAGGCGCTTGTGCCACTAACTATATTCCCAGCCTGGTTAGTGGATTTCTAACAGCTCTCTTCAAATTTCCTCTTAGGAGGTCTCTGTGGCCTTACTTCACATGAATGACACACACCACAAGAGTGTACTCTTAGCCCAGCCATCCTGGAGACTTTCCAGTGATTAACACATGATCCACACAGTATTTTATAGTTAAAAATCCCTATTTGAAAGAATGTACAAATTCTACAAATGAATTAATAAAAAATTTAACTGTGTATGTCTCCATTCAAAGCCAGATGTATTCTTAGCATTTCTTTTCAGTTTTCTTTGGGGAGAAAGAAGTGTACTGGTGTTCTTGTGTATATTATTAAATATTTTCACATTCATTGCTTATACTGAGGATAGTATTAAATCTTTTTAAAAGGTTACAGTTATGATTTCCTCAGGTCATTTAAATTCTTTGTAGTAAGATATCCAGAATTATAGAGGTTAAAAAAGACCTAGGGGATCAGTTGATGAAACACCAGTCTTGTCAAATAAAGAATCTGTCAATCAGAGGAGGAAAGTGTTTAGCCCAAGGTCACACAGCAAGGAAGCCTGGGATAAATACTTAATGATTGCAGAGAATGTTCAGGATGCCAGAAAAATGGAGTCTATGTGGCAGCACTTGGCATAGTTTAAAATCAGGGGCTAAGTGTCATAGGAATTCCATTTTCTAGAGTATCCATTATTACCAAGAAATCATAAACCAAAATGCCAACTTATTGATTTACTGTGAGAGTTCTAGCTATCAAGAGCTCTACATATTAGTACTTTTCCATGTGAATATATTCTCATTCTTTAGGAAAATGTGATATAAATTCAGAAGTTTTGGTGACTATGTGGAAATTCTGGGGCAAAGAAGGGTTAATGTAAGATTCTCTTGTGCTTATACTTTAATTAATAAATTTTAACATAATGCACAAAAAAGCCAAATGTACAAAAAGCTTTCAAATGAAATCAGTCTTCCCTTGATCTTTTTTCATCCAAGCCCAGAAGCACTGTTCTCTTGAATAAGTCTTAATGACTAGTGTTCCTGTGTGAGTTTATTGTTGCAGCTACAATAATTATCACAAACCTAGTGGCTTATAACAGATAACCTTTCTATCTTATAGTTCTGGAGGTCAGAATTTCTAACATTAAGGTGTTGTCAGGGCTATGTTCCATCTGGATGCCTTAGAACAGAATATTTCCTTACCTTTTCTAGTTTCTAGAAACCACCTGTGTTCCTTGGCTTGTGGCCCCTTCTTCGACTGTCAAGGCCAGCAATGTGGCTCTCTTAGTAACTTTTCTTGTTGCTGAGACAAAATACCCAACACCCAAAGTTAAAGGAGGAAAATTTTATTTGGCTGAAAGATTGTAGAGATTGAGTCCATAATTGGCTGGCTCCAAGGCAGGGGGGTATGGCAGAGGGGCAATGCAGGGGAAAAACTGTCCATGGTGTGTAGCAGGCTAGGCAGAAGGCAGCAAACAGAGTGAAACAGTGAAGCAGCAGTGACAGCAAGTGATGGCAATAGCCCTCCTTCTGTCCCTTATATTCCATCCAGGCTACTCACCCTAAGAACTTACACACAAGCATGCCATCATTAATCTTAGCATCACATCCTTAATCCCAACATCAAACACCCTAGATTTATCCAACTCTGGAAAACCCCTCCTATGACTTCATGAGGCTTTGAGGTGGGACATCTAAATGTAAGTCATAACACTAGCATCTTCGTATCTCTTTCTGTTTGGTTTCTTGGTCACATCTCCTTTCTTTGATCTTTGTGCTTCCTTTTTATGTAGGCCCTTGGGATTGATTATATAGGGCCCACTGGATAATCCAGTGCTATGAATTGTATCCAGATATTCCCTCAAAGTCTCATGTGCCCATAGGTGGCCTTTTTGGAGGTGGCTGGATCTAAGGTGAGTGAATACAGATTAAGGGCATGTAATAACTAAGTTAGTCCACGATTGATTTAGCATAGTTCTGGGTCTGGATGATGGAGAGGCCCACTCTGTATGTGAGTGGCACCAACCAATAGGCTTGCAGCCTGGATGAGACAAAAAGGAAAGAGTGTTTGCCTCCTGCTTGTCCTGCCATGGACCATGTCTCCTCTGTGATGACCTTTTTGCCTTGCCGTCCAACCTTGGAGTCAGCCAACTATGGACTCAAACCTTTACAAACTGTGAACTAACATAAACCTTTCCTCTTTTAACTTTGGCTATTGGGTGTTTTGTCCCAGCAATGAGAAAGTAGCTAAGACATCCAGGATAAACCTCCCATCTCAGATCCTTAACCGGGTCACAATGCAAAGACTCTACCTCTAGTAAAGGTTAGGGTTAGGGTTAGGATAGTCTGTCGTTCTGAGTGGATGTGATTTGGGGGGCAGTGAATACTATGCAACTCACTACAATTCACCTCACAGAGAATAGTTTCCTAGCAAGTTCTGAGAGTCTCCTGTTTTTATGTGAAATTTGCCTTGTACTGAGCTTGTGGACCAGTGTTCAGGGGCTTAAGAATCTGAGTAGCAGAAAACACAAAAAGCATGAAAACCAGTAGTCTTGACTTGTGCAACCTCTCGCCCTAGGCACTAACCTGGCTCTTCTCCGTAAGGAAAACAGTCACCATCTTGTATCTTATGTCTATATTCTGTGCATAATGTTGGAAGCTTTGTGGTGCTTCCCTCAAGAGTTTTTGGCATTTTCTAAAGGATAAGAGAGAAAAGGTGCTGCGTGGTATCAGGCAGCAGTGCCTGTGATTGTGAAGTATCTCTCCCATCAGACAATTTAAAACATAGGTGAACTTTGATCAAAGTGACCCAGACTGGCTTTTCTCTTTGCTGGTTTCAATCTCAGACAAGTGAGTGTAATACAGCAAAGTTTTGACAGAACGGGGGCGATTTCTGGAGTTTTGAATTCCTACCTGCAACTTCCAGCTCTAGAGCATAATTGCAGAGAGCAAAGCAACAATAACTTAGTTGTAGGATCTGAGAACATGTTGTATTTCCTTCTTAGGTTTTTATGCTCCTAGGCATTCTACAGATTATTTTCCCTGAAGAACAAATAAGCTCTCCGGTCCCAATTATGAGCCTTACAAAATCTATCACATTTATTCTGCCTTAAGTATGAGGAAGATGGAGGGGAATACTTAATGTTCAACTTCAGGAATTATTAGCCTAGATATTTGTTATAGTCAGAGTTTCTGTGTGGTTTTGCATTCTGTTTCTATTTTAAGCATTTATTATAGATATGATTTTTCATCATTCCTAGATTTTTTTCCCCTTGCTTTGGCTTCTAACATTGCTTTTTCTTTCTGATGTCCCTCACCATTTCTTCGAGTTCTTTCTTTCTTCTCTTCCACCTTCTGCATCCACATTTGGTAGGAGTGGTGATACTGGGAATTGGACCCAGGACCATCAACCTGAGCTACATCCTCAGACCTGTTTTTTTTTCATTTTGAGACAGGATGTCTCTAAGTCCCCAAGTTGTCCAGGTTGAGCTTGAACTCACAGTCCTCCTGTCTCAGCCTCATAGAGTTCAGGGGTTACAGGTATGCAATAGAACACCTGACTGGTCTGCTTACACTTTTATGCTGCTATTTTCTAGGATTCTTGTTCCTCTCTCTGGACCTGCAATCTTTGGATTTTTCATCTGTTTTGAAGATTTAAATTGCTCCCTAGACACTAATGACTCCTAAGTCAGTATCTCCAACTTTTTCAAACTTGCATCAGATTCAGATGTATCAAGTGCTGACTAGGTAAATAGTGTGAGTACTTTACACTCTGTGCTCCTGACTGCAAGCCCGTCACCCTCTCCTGCAAATTTGCACCTCTGCTCTCCTTGTCCTTCTCCTCATCTTAGTCAACAGACAGCCAGGCCACAGACTGCTGTGCAGAGCAGGGATCTGTGAGTTATCTAAGACTCTTCTTTCTTCCTCATTCCAAATTCAATGTGTCTGTCCTGCCCATTTCCCTTCTAATATCTGTGTCCACCCTGTCATTCCTGCTAGCTGTGAAATCTCTATCCCCACTTCATTTTTGCTATCTGTGAGCCTCAGACCTGGAGTTCCTGCTAACTCCTCCTTGAACTATTCTATTGTCCGCCTGCCTAGATCTATCCTATGGAGACAGTTCTGTGATTTCTTGCTGCCTGAGAGTCACCAACTTACCAATGTGAAAACAAGGCTCTTCCTGACCAGTTCTGGGCACCCCAGCCCTGCCTTCCTCTGCCACTGTCTGCCCCTTCTGTCAGCACCTGTGCAGATGCCTGGGGCTGAATGTGGGTGCTAGACTGATTTATGCTTCCCTAGCTTGGCTGGTACTGCTGCATCCACTTGAAACAACCTTCTCACCAGGATGTGGCTGGCTAATTGCTATACAGCTTTATCTCTGATTAGGCGTTACTCATTCAACAAACATTGAGCACATAGTATGTACTAGGCAGTGTGGGGTCCTATCTCTACCCTGGGCCTGCTAGGCTCAAAAGATCTTTTGGTCTTTCTTTTGTACTGTAAATTCTTTGTGGGTGCTGGGCATGGTGGCACACACCTGTCATCCCAGCACTTTGAAAAGCTGAGGCAGGAAGATCACAAGTTTGAGCCTAGCAAGGGCAACTTAGCAATTTAGGGAGACCTGTTTCAAAATAATGATGATGATGATGATGATAATGATAATGATAAAAGATTTGGAGATGTAGCTCAGTGCGAAGGGCCTGGGTTCAATTCCCCAGTATCTCTCTCTCTCTCTCTCTCTCTCTCTCTCTCTCTCTCTCTCTCT
>NW_004955408.1:10931623-10975081 GCF_000276665.1 Chinchilla lanigera | reverse complement strand
CACACACACACAGAATTTCCTTGCAGATAGTATGGGCCAAGTAGTGCATGGAACAGTACTTAGCATGAGGTAAATGATCAGGAAATTGCCCTTGTAACTCAGCCAGCAGTCAGGAGTTCAGGAGTAATTGATGTGTCTCAGCTTAAATTTTCCCTTCTTCGAGAAGCTTTCCTCGGCCGTCAGAGCAGCTCTGTCATGCTCATGATGTGGCCCCATGAGATTATATTCTCTCTTCACAGACTGTTGCACAGTAGTAGCTGATTATTTTTTTTCAATTATTTACATTTCCATCTTGTGTTACTCGGAGATGGCAATCCATTCTGAGGAAGGCATCACAAGATGATTTTGTTTTTGTGTGAACACCTTACAGTGACTTTAGGCAAACTTCACTGGTATAACTTACTACACCCCTTGGCTACATGGTGTACATACATCTATATAGTGTGGCCTATTGTGCCTAGCATATGTTGAACAAAACAAGATCAGGTCATGTACAAGAGAATACACTACAACTGAGAGAGACGGTAGTGGGAGATAGATGAGGCAGCTGCCAAACTAGCGGAGCATGCTGCTTTGCAGTGAACTTTGTTTCATAAGTAGGATTACACTCAAATGACAAAGCGTAGTATAGCAAATATGCAAGGCAATGTCAGTCACTTATTATGAAGTGTTATGTACTATACAGGACCATACATGACTGTGGAAGCTCTGCTTCTGTATAACCTGCAATGCATTAAGGTTGCTACGCTAACATCACTACAGGCATTTTGCTATGATGTTACAATACTAGGACTTCAGTAGGTGATGGAAATCCTTCAGTTCTGTTATAATCTTATGGACCATGGTTAGATGTGGTTCATCGTTGACCAGAATGTTGCTATGTGATGTGTGGCTGTATTTGTTTAAATTTTATTTTCTGCACTAAGTTGTAAATTCTGAGAGGTCCAAGGTATACCTAGCACAGTGTGCTCCATCACACTTATGCTATACCTTATCTATAAGGCTCAGTAGGTGTGTGTTAACTGAAAGGATGACACAATTTCTTGGATAAAAATTCTGAAAGCATTGCCGGGACCTGTGGAAACACGAAAGCCAGCTGTGTGCCGGTGAGATATTTCACTGCACCCATCTACAAAATGGAGATGTTTCTGTGGGATTATGTTAACGAGCAGATGAACCTCTGATTAGAACCATGTTAAAACAAATATGCATAAATAAGTTATGCAAAAAAGAAAAGGTGGTATTAAGCCCATCAGCTGAAATTCCAGATGGCCTTGAAACACCTACTTTAAGAGGTGGCTTTTTTATTCTCCCACAAGAAATATAACCATTTTTTCCCCTTTTCCTTCTCAGAGTCTTTGGAGAAAGAGACAGAGACAGAGGCAGTGACAGAGGAGACAGAGACACAGGTAAAAGATCATATACTTGAAGTGTATGACTTAGATTTTAAAAATTCCACAGCATGGGTTTGTGTAGATGGGCCAGGAAGAACAGAATATTGCTAAATGACAAAATGCATCACAATTCTTACAAAATAGACAAAGAATTTGTAGACTTACACACTTGGCTGAAATAATACTGATGACCTCTATATCTTCAGCTGCTTTGAAAAGAAAAAAAATATATAAAAACCTAGAAAATCATTCCCTGCTCCTCCTGTGCCACTCGGGGTTACAGACACACAGCACAACCAACGCCTGCTGCTGATGTTTCTCTTTGTTTCCGAGGGTCCTCTCCTGTATTTTGATTATTAAAAAATGACTAAAGTCACTTGAAGGAAAAACTGCAGGCAGACAGAGGTCTATGGAAGGAAAGTGTCTCTCCTCAGAGACAACCCACGGACCTGTTCTTGTTGCCGACCCCACTTTGCTAGGCTTCTGGTGAGCGTGGTAGGGAGGGAGGGCGCCACTGACCACAGCGGGCTCCCGTGGGAGATGTGGAGCCCCAGCAGGGTGCCTGGCTCAAGGCAGCACTTCCCAGACTTTTTGGTGTCAGGGTCGCTTTCGACTCTCGCAAGTTAAGACTGAGCCATTTGTATTAAAACTGAAAAATAGTTATGAATTCATTGAAAGCCAAGCCAAACAAACCCCTGACACATTAACATAAATAACACGACAACTGTTTTTTTCCAAAGGAAATAATTAGTGGCAAAAATGGAATTGTTCTACATTTTTATAAATCCCATTGATGCCCGGCCTCACAGGCGACAGAGGGTGTCTCATATCTCTTCTCACATGCTGAGGTGGGAGAGAGAGTGCCGAATGACGCCATCACACCCCACGTGACCTCTGGGAAGCACCACTTTGCATTGCTCAGAGAAGCCTAAGTCAACCATGGAAACTGCTCGGCAGGGCTGGGGAGAGCTCAAAGGATTCAGGCAGTGACCAGGAAAGAGATTTGACAGTGGAAAACACAGCTCATGGCACAGTTACCTGTTACTTTCAGACCCCTGAGCCTCATAAATACCATATGTCTGATGTCCAAGACTGAGGAACATTTTGAGATATGAGTAAAATATCTTAGGTGTTCAGAAACACTTCTTTAAAAATATGCTCTATAAGGCTGGCATCAGTTTCACTTGAGATGCACTGGGCGGAGTGTGGTGGGTTGTGCTGGTGACTGGAAGGCCCTGTTGGGGTGAGGGTGGGGGCGTCCCTGGGATGGTGGCATTCAGCAGCGAGGGGGCCAATTCCCTTTCTGCTGTCTCAACCCATCAAGCAGATCGACACCAACCTGCTGATAATCATTGCTTCTGGCTTGGGACTTACACTCTTGGCATTGCTCGGGGCGGTTCTCCTACAAGGTAAGGTGGCAGGACAGCGGGGGGAGAGGGGGGATGGATCCCTAGGGGTGCAGTGACTCCTGCAAGGTCTCATAGTGAGTTGCTACTGTGTCCTATCCCTTTCTTCTGCCCCCAGAGAAGCCTGGTCCTATCACAGCCCCCATGTCAACCGGGAGGTAAACCTAAATTAATAATGGCTGTTTACATTGTCCTCCAGGCAGAATTTACATTCTGGAAAAGTAAACACAAGAATTGGAGCACCTTCCTTGACTGGACACTTGGTTCCAATTTTATGGCCTACCCTGATTTGTTCCGTCTTCATTTTTGCCTTACTGGAAAGTGCTATTGCTGTTTTCGTTTTGGTGTCTAAGAACACCTGGAGCCTCCTCTTTCTTTTGCAAGGACTGCGCCATGAATGAGCTTGGCCTTATGTGTTACCTAAAGGCAGACTTCCCTAACCAAGGCCATGGATGGCCTGCAGGACAGACCTGAATCCCTGACAGTCATTTGCAAATGTGTTTATTTGTCCATGTCTGCATTTTCCAAGGCACAGGGTCCATAGTCTTCACTAAGTTCTCCAGCTGCCCCATGGCCTTGCACTCCTCTCCCCAGAAGTAAAGTTACAAAATGCTGTAAAAGGCAGCCATGAAACACAGATTGTGGTTCTCATGCAGGATATAGGGACAGGGCACCTGGTACCATTCTAAAGTGGAGAGGAATTATTGCTTCGGGGAGGCTGGTCCTGAGCTATGACTGGTAACCATCTCAGCAATTCTGAGCAGCAGGGAAACTTGTATATTCTCACACCTGTCCCAGGTGAATACTGCAAAAGGAAGTTTAGAACTCACTGAAAGCCTGTTACAGCTCTCAGACTAAGTCATGGGTATAGTTTTGGAAAATTTGGGTCTGGCTCATAAAGAAGTGTTTTAAAACTCACATGATTACTTGAACTCTAGGTAAGTGAATGCCTCCTAAGTGAGACAGCTTGACACCATGGCCCACAGAGCTGGAATTATAATTACAGTCATAGGCACCGATTGGGGTCTGAAGACAGCCAGCCCTGGACCAGGGAAAGGGACGGCTCTTCCTGCCAGCCAGCCCTAACTCACCTTTGGCTGCAATGGGAACGGCGGCCTCTTGTAGGCCCACACGCTCCAGCAGCAGCTTCTCCACTCATGCTGTGGCCTTGTCTTTGCAGGAAAAGTCATGAAAGCCAACTGTTTGAAGAAACACAAGAGGTAATTCGTCCTGCGTGACCCATGGTCATAATGGTTATACAAGCTGCTACAAATGATCTGATGCTACTCAGTGGTTGAATGACTTGTGCTTGTGTTCTGGTTGAAGGCAGGAGTGGGGAGATGTGGCATTAGAGGGGAAAAAGATGTGGGGAATTAGCTCACATTAACCTGTGTCTCAGTGAACACTGTGTCTATCCAAAGTGAAAATAAAGGCAGGTGGCATCAGTAGAAGTACTGCATGCAAAAAAAAAAAAAAAAAAAAAAGAAGAAGAAGAAGAAGATAATGTGTCACTACTCTGTTCTACATTTGTTCAACTCTGGGTAACTCACTTTTACAAATTGAACAGGATTTTATATTATTGAACTGGAGTTCACTGGGAGGAGAGTTGAAAATGTGGAGGATGAAAAAATTAGACTAATATTCCTGGGATTTGGTTCTTCTGCCCAATTTGCTATTTAATTTTTTACCAAAAATACTAGCGTTTGAAGAGTCCCTGGAAATGTAGCTTGGATCTCTGTCCCATCTATAGCTTTCTGGGAAAGAAATGTAAACATTTGGTGTAAGTTGTTGATGAAAGCCTTGTTTTCATTCTCCAGCTGTGTCAGTAGTATAACACTTGTGAACAAAGAGCATTAGCAAGTGGGGAGACTGAGGTGCAGCCAGCTGACCACCCAGGGTCACCCTTGGAGGTCTTTTGGGTAAATAAATGCATCTAGGTCATGATTTTACATTTTCTCATCTGATAATACTGTACATCGGCAAATAGCTTCATGTCATGTGGCCTCAGTTTCCTCACTTGTAATAAGATAAATTGGGGCTGGATGGACCCTGAAATTTTAAACTCAGCCTCTGGTCAGCTGTACCATAAAGCAGTGGCATTTGTGTTTTTTTCTCCCAGGCTTGCTGATCCTCTTTACCAGCCTGCCTCTTCCCTTTGCAGCCTACACAACCTTGGAGAAAGCAAAAGCGTCCTCAGCGACACGTCACGTGAACAGGAGGACGAAGACGGCCTCTTCACACTCTGACTCTCCCCTTTCTCTTGGGGTTGTGGGGGGACTTGGCATTTGCAGTGTCCAAATAAGTTTGGGATGTTTTCATGTTTTTCTTTAAAGTCTCACCTCTTCCGCTGATGTCATGGTCCCAGGTTTCTTTTTGTTTCACACCTCCAAGGTACTTTAGCGACCATGTCTTCTTTACTCCCTGCTTAGCCATCTCAATATCACCGCTAAGTGCTCTTTCATATTATGCTTGAATATGCTCAGTGATGGTGAGCTCATAACCACACCATCTTGTCACCAGTTCAGACTGGAGAGTTTCTCTTGAGACTCAGGCAGCCCAAAGGAGAAACACAGAACTGTAAACTGAGTTGAACCTTTTTCATTCAGCTGCTTAGCCAGAGTCACCTGATGAGCTCCTCTTGCGGCCCTCAGCCCCTGTACACTCGTGGCAGTCCTCATGTTCCTTTCCCAACCATGCTCCTAGCAGCCCTCCCCTGCATTTATACCAAAATACAATTTTGTTCTGAAATCCTGTACCATTTTTATTGGTTTTGTTTTGTTTTGTTTATGTTGTTGGTATTTTGCTATTGTTCTTTTTTTATTATTCTCTTTAAAATAAAAAGCAAAGGTGGCCATGTGCCAGCAACAAGCTTGGCTATGGAAGTTATTTCCATTAGGATATCAGGACATGTGTGTTTGCACTGGAGTCCTGTTGACACAGAGCTCACTGCCTCCTGATCCCTTCACATTTCAACTTGAACGAGAGTGCCACCATCTTGGATTTGCATTTCCCTACACTCCCATGGGAGTCCATTCAATCTCAGGGCAGTTCTAAGAGTAAGACATATTTAGAGCAAAATCTGTCTCTCAATAGCATCACTGTGTTAGTCTTAGCTGCACATATAGTGTTTACACAGAACATGAAAAATCTCACTTCTACTTGGTAATTGTCCTGAGAGAGAAGGAGAACCTCATGTGCCTCTAAAGTGCCTTGCCTCTGGGACCCAGTATGTTTGTACTGCTCCTTTTCTGCCCAGGTTTCTGAGTTCAACACCCACCTCCAGGTTCAGCAGGAGCTACCCTGGTCTATGTTTCATTACTAACGCAGGGAATGATGCAAAATCACACCAGAACTTTGACTCATTTCTAAAACTCCATTTTGTATTATTACTATTTTTTAAATCAAATTTGAATGTCTTTAAAGGTAACCCTGTTGCCACACCTTAAGTGTTATTTGGGAAATTTAATTTTGGAAACATCTAAAGGTCCATCAGAACACGATGTAGTAAATGACAAGGACAGTCTGAGGATGTGACAGCAATCCAACTAAATTCCTCTAAATGTAATTCATGGCCATTTGCTCCACAATAAGAACAGGTTTATTTTAAAACTTTAATAACTACTAGCATGAAGAACCCTGGGAGAGAGATTAAAGCAAAGAGTTTTTGAAGGAATGAATGTAAAAATTGTGCCCCAGTGGCAGGCACTTCTGGCTAGCTGTTGGGAAAAGTAAAACAGACCTGAAAGGCATTTTTCAGGAGGTACTGCCAGCATATTTAGAGCAATAACAACGTTAATGGAATAAGAATGCTGTCCTCCAAATAAAAGATTTCTATTCCCTTAATAGTACCTTGAAGAGAAAGCAAAAACCAGTCTCATACCTTGAGCGGTACAACCTGTAGATTCGCTGCTTTTATGAAACCCACCCCTTCCCCCAAGTCTCGAATTGGCTGCCTTATTCTGGCCCACAGCCCTAATTTGCTTGCCCAGGACACTGTTTTAACAAACTTTGAATTTTTGTACTATCCAACTAAAAAGTTCACACCCTGGCAGCTAAAATAAAAGTCCCCCTCTCACCTGGGTTTCTGAAGAATACCAGGCCCAGAGCAGCCTGGATCGTTGTTTAGGTTTTGAGTAAAATGCCAAGCTTGTCCCAAGCAACAGAAACAGCTAATAGTGCTTTGGTGGCTCCTTCTTTATTTTCATGTTTTGAGCCATTAGCTTAAGCCACTAATAGTAACCCTCACGAGTGCACTCAGCACAGACATTTATGTAGAAACTGAGTGAGAAATGAATGGAAGTTCGGGTGTAGGGCCCTAACTTCCCTGTGTGGAAAGTGGAGGGGGCTGGATGACTTGATCTAGGTGGTCGGCCCGTAATATTTTGTAAGTCAGCGATACGCCCCACCCTACTTAGCTCAGGCTCCCTGCCCACCCTGCAAAACAACTGCAGCCATCACTATCACTTGGACTCTAATTCAAAAAAGAAGACAGCAGATCCCTCCTAAGTACATCGAAGCTCAAAGTGTATTTCTCTGCTTTACAAAGGACCTTTTTGAACCCTTTCTGAGACTCCTGGGTCAGACTCAGAAACATTCACATACAGAGTTCTGATATTTTAGCAGTGGTAGTAGCCTCCAGGAGCCTCTAGCCTAGTAGTTCTCAGTTTAGTGGAACACTGCAATCAACTGGGGAGTTTTTAGAAATGCCAATTCCCAAGTCCCACCCAGGGAGAGGTTCTTTTGTCTGTGGTGTGATTGGGGCATCTGAATTTTAATTTTTAAACACTTCAAAAAAGTTTTAATAGAAAGCCAGGGCTTCCAGCCCATTTGAACTGCTGTTCTAGGCTGCTAGTTCTCAAACTATGTACTTTTTTTTGATACTGGGATTGAACTCAGGGACTTCATACTGAGCTACATTTTCCCATTCCCACTAAATTCCCTAAATTTTCCAGGCTGGACTCAAACTTGAGATTCTCCTAAGGGTACTAGGATTGCAGGCACAGAACGGCAGCCTGAGAATAGACCAGGCCAGGCAGTGGTTGAAGTGATCACCGTGACAAGAGGTGTGTGTGTGTGTGTATGTGTGTGTGTGTGTGTGTGTGTGTGTGCCCAGTTAAAGGCACAAAAATTCAAAGTTTGTTAAAACAGTGTCCTGGGCAAGCAAAATATGGCTGTGGGCCAGAATAAGGCAGCCAATTTGAGACTTGGGGGAAAGGGTGAGTTTCATAAAGTGATGAGTTGATTTGAAAATAATAATGCTTATGTGAAGATGCCCCAATCAGAGGAGGTTGTCCGTGTGGTTGTTCTTTGTTATGGCAGAAATTCCCCTGGCATACATTGGGCTGTATTCCACAAGAGACCTGAGTCTATTGAGAACAAAACCAGAGTTTAATTTGAGGCTAGCCACCCTCACTTCCATTTGCCAATCTGGAAGCGGGCCAATGGCCAACCTTGTTTCACCTTACATACATTTTGGTTTCCATCGGCAACAGATTGGAATGTTACATTTGCTGACCCCGGTGGGCATATGGTGTTTCTCTCATCCTGTTGGACCCCAGGTCAGTTGCAGGTCGCATGTCTAACCATGATAGATATTTCCCCCATTACATTCCATTTGTCTCCTTTTTTACAACCTATATATTCCTTTAGGGTTACGTTTACCTACAGCTAGGAGAAGGAACTGCCCAGGCAGGCTCACGGAGGGTTACCTAGGCCTAGGCACCCTTTATCTTGGGGAGACATTCCTGGGCAGAGTTGATCTGGGGAATTAGCTCTTACACTGTCCCGGGAGGCTTCCCAAGGCACCATGTAGGCTTTTACCAAAACAATTTTATCTAAAATAATATGCTAAGATTCATTGCCCCCTACGTCTTGGCATTCTCTTTGTGTGACAGTATAAGTAGGTAGCCTCTACAAACAACTTTTTAGTAACTGTTTTGTACTCGAGAGGGAGAGCCCAGGAAAAGGCATTGGTTCTCTCACAGAGGTTAAAGTCCGAGACAAACACACTTGGGAAATGCAATCCAATGGAATCTGGTTGTGCTTCCATGGCTGCAAGGAAGGCCTTTGATGCAGTGTTTGGCTCTTACGGCTGATATTTATAGTGTAAGTCCATAATCAAACCTTGAGTATCTAAAGCAACTTCAATCTTGACCTTGGCTTTTCTAGACTAAGTAAAATAGATAACATAATCTTCAATGAGCACTTTTATGTTTGGGACTGTGCTAAATGTTTCAAATCAGCTGTCTTGTGGACTTCCAGGAGCTGCTCAGTAACAGGTATGTCATTCCTGTCACTGAAAGGACATGCCGAAGATCACATGGTCCAACCTCCTGTGCCAGAGTCAGTCCTTGAACCAGGCATAAAGGACCTTACATTCTTCACACAACCCTGAACTTCACATCTGAGGGCTCTGATTTATGACCTCAGGCATATGCCACGGGGGCACTGACCTGCACTGGACCTCTGGCAACTTCAGTTTACTCAGACCCACAGCACCTGAGAGTATTGATGGTTCTCCCGTCCCAGCTCCCTGTACCTCAGTCTTCCCTGTCCCATATTACTGGTTCAGAATCTGATTTGCATTTGCAGAGGAGGCGGCAAGCAGAGAGCCTGGCAGGAGCCTTAATGAAGCCAGGTTGGACCCATTTCAGTGGAATGTGTTGAACTAACTCATGAGGCACTGAAGCCAGCTGTCAGAGGCTTAATGAAAGGTTGACAGGAAGTCAGCAACGGCTGGCTGGGGAGACTCTTTGTCTCTCTAAAGAAAACAGAAAGTTGAGAAGTGGATTCCCTGCCTGGAGACAAGAGCAGAAGGAGGAAACCAATTGAAACCACTGTACTGAATGTGGAAATAGAGTTGCATTTAGATTAGTAAACATGTTACAGTACAAAGAACAAAACACAGCAAAACAAAACAAAACAAAACAAAGAACGACCCACAGGAGTTCTTAGCTTTCCAAGCACCAAAGGACATCAGAGGGAAGTGTTACCAAAGGAGACTGCTGATCCTCTTTGGAAGGTCCTTAACCACCAGAATGGCTCTGCAGGAAGCACAAGATGAGTTCACCGCTTGAGCTGGTCAGGGTGGTTCTGGATCCTGTGCATGCTCATGGTGAATGTGGAGGACTGGGGTGGAGGCGGAAGAAAGACCCTTCTGCAACTTTCCATTCAGTTCTCATCCTTCAGTGGAAGAAACAGAGGCCAGCCAGGGCCAAATAAGTTGCTCCAGGCCACCCAGTGAAACAGTTCTAGAGCAGGACCTAAACCCTGGTCTACAAACTTGTTTCTGCCACCACTTCTTGGAATTTTTTCCACGTTCACTTGCACCTGCCTGATTACTGTCCCAAATGTTACTCCATGATCTTTTGGGTGAAGTCATGCAGCTCAGCATTTATTTTCCTATCTATAACCACGGAGCCATCTCTCCCAGCACAACCCTGGAAGAGGCTCCCAGACGCATACCATGTGCTCCCAGAAAGGAAATGGAATGCAGAAGTGCAAAGCCTGGTTTCTCTGTTGCTCTCTTACCACTATGACTAGGATGACCAGTTTGTCTGGGTTTGCCTGGGAGTTTTCAGTTTTCAAACTTAAAATCCTGAGTGCTGCAAGATCAACCCCGCCCCTAAACTGTGGTGGTTGGCCAATCTAAGGTTATAACTAGAGGTCAAAGACAATCCCCGCCCCCACCAGTTCTTTCACTCCAAACCTTGCACTTTTCTCTGTTAGTGACCGTTTTTCCTGGGACACTATTTGGTCCCAAGTAGAATATGATTTTCTTAGATTTCAAGTTAGACTAAAACACAAAACGGATCTACCGCCTGGACCAATGGTGGTGAACCTATGGCACACATGCTGCAACAGGCTGTTTATATCACTGAAAGCTCTAAAGTTAACTGTCACTGGTCTAGATCATTGCTGTTCAGAATCTGGGGCTCAAACCAGAGCCACTGTCAGCCAAGAGCCTGGGAGAATGCAAACTCCCAGGGCCTCCTCTCAGCCTACTGGACATGAACCTGCGCATAACTTTTAAGATCTCAGGTGAATCATATGCACATTAAAATTTGGCCGTACGGTCCTGGTTTTAACTTGGTTGTATGTTGGAGTCATTTGGGGAATTTGAAAAATACTGATGCCTGGCTTTCCTCTGGGGTTCCTATGTGATTCGAATGTGAGAAACCTGGGCATCAGAACCTCAGGTAATTCTCATGTGCAGCAATATCTGCAAAGCACTGTTGGACAGCGAAAATAGCTTTGTTTCAGGAAGTAGTGTTGCTAACTAATCAGGATAGACTGTGGCTTAGTGTTGCAGGTTTATGTGGGTCTAGTGCCCTCATAGGATTTTGCTCAAAGAAATGGTCAATAAAAATGTTCCCCAAACTCTGAGGAGACAAAATAATGATCAATGATTATGAAAAATGTCCACTAAAATAACTAAAAGCCAAGCTATCATACGTAGTCTTTGCAAGCTGATACTGAGAAAGCAGAAAAGATTAACAGAAGAAATGTCTGAGATCATGGTGGTGCTGTCAGTCTGTTCAGAAGATTAAACAGGATGATGGAATGACAGGAAGATTATTATGGACTTGTTAAGTGGAAACTAGTTACAGAATAAAGAAACAGGTAAAGAAGTAACTACATGAGCCAGGCATGGTGGCCCATGCCTGTAATCCCAGCACTCGGGAGGCTGAGGCAGGAAGATCTTTGGGAGTTCAAGGACAGCCTGGGCTACAAAGTGAGCTCAAGGTAAGCCTAAACTGCATAGTGAGACCCTGTCTCAAAAAGACAAAAAAAAAAAAAAAGAAAGAAAAAAAGAGAGAGAGAACTATATGTCCTAATACAAAAGGAGATCTTCATGGGGGTAAATAGTCTTTCCTGGTTTCTGTAAGATTTCTGTATTCAGCTGCAAGAGAGAATACTAAAGATAGTGACAATGCAGCAGTCCCTATTTTTAGTATTCTCTTGCAGATGAATAGGAGACCCCACCGATGAATGAGAATCTCATGTTTAGGTCTGTACCATTTCTCTGTGCTAGTTACTCTGTATCTCATGGGGAGCGGGGAACAGGGAAGGTTCTACTCTTTTTGGAAAATGTTTGAAAACATCTGTCAGATTTTATATTCATTAGTTATGATAAACTTATTTTTAAGGTAAAAAATAATTTAAAAAATGAAAATAGTGACATGACTGAGTCTTTTCACGTAACCAGAGGTCTGGACTCAGAGTGTCTGGGATTTGGTTCAGGAGGTTCACTAGGATGAGGTACGTGTTAGTAAGCTCTCTGTGACTTTCTTCCTCTCCCCTTATGCTTGTGGGAAATTCTGGTGCCATGCTTTTAATGTCAGTTTGTGAGTCAATGGAAGAAAGGAGCTGAAACATTCAGACCTAGGGAAGGGAGGTCAATAATAAAAGGTATTGTGGCTTAGATCTCCAGTGTTCCCCTCAAAACCTCGAGTGTTCAGAGGTGGGGCTTCTCAAAGATGATTTGGCTGTGGAGTCCTATAGCTGACTCGCTGCTCAGAGGTGGTGTCTGATGAGAAGTGAATCACTGGGGTGTGATCTGAAAGGGTGCATCTTTCTCCCTGGAGCAGCTCTCCTCCACCACGCCCTTCCATGATGGCATTTCTGCCTTGGAGCCAGTCAACCATAGAACGAACGGACTGAAATTGTGATCCAAATTAAGCCTCTCCTCCTTAAGCTGTGGGAGTCAGGTATTTTGTTCCACTGGTGAAAAAATAACTCAGGAGCAAGCATTCCTGATGGCAGTGAAATGTAATATGCTTGGCAAAGAGTTTTAGGCTGTATCAATGTGCAACATTATAACAGTGGAAATAATCCTACCTTCTGTGTCTGTGCTGATTCCTACTTTCCTAAGCATTTCGAACATAGAGTTCTCTATCTGAGGAAGGGCAAATCCTTATTTTATAGAGGGAAAAAATGGAAGAGCAGAGAAGTACTGTAGGGGTCCTACCACAGACCCTAAGCATCCCAAATCCTCCTTAATTCAGGAGCTCAGTATCATCTTTATGGGATGCTTGTGCATCCAGCTTTGTGCTCAGACCTAGCATCAAGGCCAGTTATCACAAATGTCATCATTTGAGCATATTATTTGAGTAAGCAAGACACTTCCCTAAGCATTTAAATGCATTTTTCTATTCAATCATAACAATGCCCTTCAAGATTGTTGCTAGTTTTATTCCTGTTTGACAGATGAGGAAATGGAAGTGAGCTCTTTAGAGTCTGCAGATGAACTGGGACTTAAACCTTACCCCATGGTCTAGCCCTTTCAGGTATATGAAATCACCTTAGTGGTCACTTGATGACTACCCTCATGGGGAAGGTATAAAGCACAATTCAACTGTCTTTGACATTTCCCCTCTTCCCTCCTCCCCATTCAAAGGACTTGGTTTTCTCTTTCCCTTGTCTATCTAAAGATGGGCAATCTGGTGATGGGTGGGGATGTGATGAAGGCCATGAACCTAGAAGGTCTTTGGGCCTGGGTGTCAATATTCTTGAGGAGACTCAAGTTTAGATTCACCTCCAGATGAGTTCACACATTCAGGAACAGAGATAAAATGACTGGGATCAAATATTCAAACTCTACCACAAGCTTGGCTTCCTCTCCCTTTTTAAAAGAGAAAAGACTCTTTTTGGTAGGTACCTGGAGTTGAATTCAGGACCTTGAGCTTGCCAGTCAGGCTCTGTGCCACTGAACTATCTCCCCAGCCCAAGAAAAGACTTAAAAAAAAAAAAGAAAAAGAAAAATAGTGAGGTCTGGGCCCTACTCTACCTTAGAGGACCCTGATTTTGCCACTCTCCTGGATTGACCTTACTGTTCCCTGTATCTGTTTCTACTCTGTTTTTTTTGCTGTCCCTCTTTTTCTCTTACTTCCCTTTTCTCCTCAATCTGAAATATGTTTTGTGTCTTATCTCCCTTCAACAGCTTCCTCAGCAAAGTCCTATCATTTTCCTTCCTGCTTCTGGCTGCCTCTGCATCACTTTAATCTATTCCTCTGAGCCTTTGTTTTCAATCTCTTTTCAAATTTAACCTCTTCATTCAAATGGAAAAATGCCCAAAGGAGATTACAAAGGCTGACAATACTTCCTGGGTCTGGGAATAGAAAAGATAGGAGGGTCTTGCTTCACCAATGTCTTGGGTGTGCTGTGGCAAATTAAGTTCCTTAATTAACCAAAGATCCACAATCAGCTAATGCTACATCTTCCACCAACCTTTTAAAAAGTTTCATTGAACATTGTTACTACATATCAGCACAAGGAAACAACATAGATCTTTAAGTCAAACTGGTCCAGAGCATGAAGCTGGTATTGTCTAACTGGATGGGTGTTGTGGTTTAGATCTGAAATGTCTACCAACAGTCTCATGTGTTTAAAGGTATGGATTTTTCAAGTTGATTGGATCGTGGGGTGCTATAGCCATCCATGCATCAATGGGTTAACTGACTGATGTGTTTATAGTTGAAATTGTTGGTGGGACCTGATTGGAAAGGGTGTGTTATTGGGCACGTGGCCGGAAGAGTGTATTTTTGTTCCTAGCCTCTCCTTTCTCTGCTGCCATAGAATGAACAGACTTCCTCTGCTATATCCTTTGTCAGCCCTTTCTGCCTTGGAGCCAGTCAGCCCTGGGCTAAGCCTACAGACACTGTGAGTCAGATGTGTTTCTCCTCCTTAAATTGCAAGTGTTAGATATTTTGTCTCAGGGATGGGAAACAGTGGCCTAGGACAAGATGCTCATCTTCCTTTAGTCTCAACTTCACCATCTCTAAGCTCAGAGTGGTAATGGTACCCTCTCCCTAAGTAAGCATTGAGTGGAATATTGAAAGTCAGTTAGGACAACACTGGGAACAGAGTGGTGCTCCCTTATTAGTTCTGCTGTGAGTTCAAGTGCTGCTATTAGTTCCTTCTACAAACTGTGAGCTAAATAAACCTTTCCTCCTTTAACTTCGAGTGTTGGGTATTCTGTCTCAGCAACAAGAAAAAATAAGTAAGACAATTCCTAACCACTCTCATCTTACCATGCTTTCCGGAACTTTCACCTGGTTGTACGTTTGTCTTTGAAGCCTGTGCCTAGTGCTGACTTCACTTTCTGTGCTGGTTCACTGTGGTCTACCCCAGAGCAGTGCCCTCTGCCTCTCCAGTTCTTACCCCCCGCCATTGCTCCTGGTTCACAGCTAAGTTCTCTGAACACTCCTACGTGACCGAGGATTGGCTGTGGCTTATTTCTTCTTTCCACCTGAAATTCAATCACAGTAACTGAGGCCTGTGACCTCTGAGCACCCATCATAGGATAAGTGTGGGTTCACTGGATAAGGTTGTTACTGGTCATCTGTGTTCGTCAGCTTGTTGTTACTATAACAGATATCTATAATAACTGGGTAATAAGGCAAAAGATTAATTTTGGTTCAGAGTGTTGGAGGTGTTAGTCTGTGACCAGTCGGCCACATTCCTCTGGATCTGTGGTGAAGCAGTACATTCTGGTGGGAACATGTCTTGGAGGACACTGTTCACTTCATGGCCAGACATGAAAGAGAAAGAAAAGAGAAAATACACAGGAAAATAAAAATTCCCAACCTGAATGATATCCGGGACGAGTTTGTGTTCTCTAAAATCGAAGAATGAATTTTAGGAACAATGGAGGTTAAGAGCAGAATATATTTATGGAGGAAAAGAAAAGAAAGCTTCTGTCCAAGAGAGGGACAGAAAGGGGCCTGAGTGGGTTACCCAGGACCCTGTCTTTTTTAGGGACTTTTGTAGAGCAAAATCACGAGATGAAGCAGGCCCAAGGTAGGGGAAAAATGGACAAAACTATGGTCAGCCAATAAGAATTGTTCAGGTAGAATTGGTTAAATTGGGATCAAATGGGGATGCGAGTCATGTAGCAAGCAGGCATGAATACAGAAAAGAGGCATTTCCTATAAGGGATTTGGTCAAGGACTCTTCAAGGTGATCGCTACCTATTTAGAATATAGATCCCTGATGTCCATCCCTAGGGAGGTATGTCGTGCATTTGTTTAGTCCTTTGTCTTGAAGTCTGGCCCACAGCAAATACGTATCTTTCATGTTGGCTCCTTTGAGGGCCCGGCCCTGTCTGACTGCCTATGATATTTCTGTCTAACTCAGCTGCCTATAACAATACCAGATGTTGCAATTAGTTTCAAGGGCACACTCCCAATGATGTAGGACCTTCCACTAAACCTGCCTCTTAAAGTTTTCAGCAACTTCCACAGGTGTGAAGCTGGGGATGCATCCCTGAACACAGACCCAAACTACTATTGTCATCTGAGTATGCTTTACGCCCCCAGTACCAGGGATCCCACTGAGCATCTAGTATGATGGAGGATCTTAGAGGATGGCAAGCACAGCATATTGAACTTGGGTCATGATTGCAAAACACCAAATATGCACCCTGTACACAATGTGCTAATTAGTTATTCGTACTAAAATACAGGCTGGAAGTTATTTTTTATTTCAATTTAAAATCCATCTCCATATCTTCATTTACTGTGAAGTTTTCCATCCTCACTAAATGATGAAAAATAAAAAAAAAAAGTTCTCTTTTCTACATGGATTCAGGTTAAAGTTTTATTGTTCCTTGAACTGGACATCATGCAGTTATTTAAGCTTACATTTTTGCATAGACCTAAAATGTGGGAAATAGTACAGAAGAAAAACCAAATCCAAATGATGGTCATATATTACTACACACCAACTAGGTGGTTAAGATCAAAATGACAAGACAATCATAAGTGCTATATAAGTGTGTGAAAAATTGGGGTCTTTATGTTGGTAAGAATGTAAGGTGGTATAGCTACTTTGGATACTAGTCTGATAACTTCATAAAATGTTACACAAAGTTATGACATAATTCAGCAGTTCAACTTCTGATTATGCATCCATGAAAAATGAAGATTTATCATCACATAAAGATCTGTGCGTGAATGCTCATTGTAGCATTTATAATAGCTCCAAGTAGAAATAACTCTAATGTCCATAACTGATAAACAAGAGAATTCTATTTGTCAATAAAAAGATGAGTGATGTGGATTCATGCTGCAACACAGGTGAACCTCAAAACATTATTCTAAGTGGAGAAGCCAGGTACAAAATACAGTGTGTAATTTCATTTATATGTAATGTCTATCACAGCTAAATCTCTAGAGAGATAAATATCAGTGCTTACGTAGGAATGGATGTACAGGAGGAAGCAGGGTGTGACTACTAATGGATACTAGATTGCTTTTTAAGGGTCAAGGAAGTGTTTTAAAATTTGAGTGTAGTGATAGTTGTGTAACTATGCAACTACACTAAAAATCATTGCATTATATACTTTGAAAAGGTAAGTTTATAGTATGTGATTTATAGCTCAATAAAGCTCTTGCAGAAGAGAATTGTTTGAAATGAATGAGAGGGTCTGACCATCACAAGAACAGAATGAGGCCATTACATTTTTCCACCAGGCACATGCATAAGACCACAATAATTTTTAGATAGGAATGTCTCACGTCATTGCTTCATGCTGAATTTGTGGTAATTAAGCTCCCCTGTTCTATGTTTTTGGTGTATTTGCTGTAAACATGAATACTTTCTAAGATGATTCCTGCACTGCTTGGAGAAAGACTTTTGCAGATGAGGGGTGTGTGCGTGCGCGTGTGTGTGTGCACGTGCATTTGCGCATGTGCATGTGTGTATTGTAGGCAGAAAGCAAAACTGGGAATGCAAAGGCAGTACTTTGGCCATACAGAAAAGAGCTATAGATTGCAAAACTCCTTAACATGACAAAAGAAAAAATTCTGTTCGTTATGTTATTACATAAAAATTATACACACAGTTTAAATATTTTATCCTGTTGCCTTCCTCTGCCATCTCCAGTCCCCTTCCTCAGGCAAAGTGTCTTTGACAATTTTGGGTACATGTGAGTCTATCCTTAAATGTTTAATTCATAAACAACAAAATGTAGCCATTACATTTTCCATTTTTCAAAAATGATTATGCTCTAAAAATTGCTTGGCACCTTAATCTTTTTCCACTTTATAATATGTCTGGGAGGTTTTATCTTATCAGCTCATAAAAATTGACTTCATTCTTTTTTTGTTGAAGAATGTGCCATTACTTAGATTATTAAGATTCAATCATCTAACTCTTGGTAGTTAGAGATCATGTTTTCCTATTATAAATTACATTGCAATGAAAACTCTTATATATATCTTTGCATATTAATAGGAGTACAGTTGGATGGTAAATTCCTATAAGAATTGCTGGCTTACTGTGTGCATTTGATTAAAACCTTGGTATACTGCTTAGTACATAATATTTTCCAACTTCTACTTCCGTTACTCTATAAAATTATTATTTTTTCTTGTAAACAACAATTACATTTCTTTTCTAAACTGACAACTTTACCTTGTACCTGCAGCAGTTAATTTATATATTTTAAGTGAATTATAGCATAGTTTAGTTTTAAATTTATTACCTTATTTGGGGGTATTTGTGCTACCTACTCTGTTTTTCCTCATTTATTCTGACTTTTATTAGAGCATGTTTGCAGTACACAATGATTACATTTACTGTGTGGAACAGGCACATGTGTGTAACACATTTTAATTCTTTTCATTTTCCCTTCTTCCCTCCTTCCATGTCTTGGTTCTCTTTCATTTATTTTAGTATTATTTTTAACAAAGTTTTCCATATTTTCTCTATTAGCTTGACAATTATAAAATGTATTCCTTTGTGTTTTTAGTGTTGTTATACAAGTGATAACCTCACCATAGCTAATGCTGATCAATATTACTAATCTCCTCCTACTCCGTTAAAGAACATAAAATACTTTATATTTAATTCTGTCTTGATAGATGCTACTGTCATTCATTTTTGTTGTTTTCTGAGACAGGGGCTCCCTTTGAAGTTCCGGCTGACCTGGAACTCGCTGGGGAGCTCAGACTGGCTGTGAACTTGTGACAATGCTCCTGCCCCAGCCTCCCTAGTGTGGGATTACAGTGTGCACCAACATGCCCAGTTTACTCCCATGCATTTTGTACTATTTGTAAATTCATTTATTTAATTTTGAGGTACTGAGGATTGAACCCCAGGGCTTCATACTATGTTATATCTTCAGCATTTTTTTTATGGTTTTAATTTTGAGACAAGGTCTCCCTAAACTGTGCAAACTGGAGTCAAATTGGTGATCCTCTTGCTTCAGCTTCCCAGAACATTGCACATTTGTTCATTCACCATGGTGTGGTTTCATGCAGTCAACATTTACTTCATTTTCACCACTTTCTATACTTTTTATTCTTTTCTAAATATCCGACTTTCCATCTCATTTTATTTTTCTTCTTCCCAAAAATTACATTTAGCATTTTCTTGCTGCAGGACTATTTTATTCAGCTTGGATAGGATCTATGAATTTTAATGTGTATTGATTTGGCTTTCACTCAAGAAAGTGCATTTGTATCGAATAGAGAATGCAGTTAGTGGTTACTTGGATGGTAGCTGAGCTCCTCTGATTTCTACTTTCTGAGAAGTCAGCTGTCTTTGGTTTTCTGCAGTTTTATGATGGTGTGTCTCAATTCATTGTATGCCTAGATTTATTTTTTATTTATTCTATTCATATTGTGTTTAATCCTTTATAGATTCACGTCTTTCATTAATTCTGGAAAATTCTCAGCTATTAGCACCTCAAAATTTTGTCTCATCTCTCTCTTCTTTCTGTACTCTATTTTATAAATTACACTTCTCCACTACGTCCTCCCTATTTCTTAGCTTTGCCTGCAGTTCCATCTTTGTCTCTCTTGACAGCATTATGAATAGAGTCTTTTGATGTATCTTGAAGTTCAAAATTCTCTTTAAAGTCAAATCTAATATGTTCCATATTAGCTTCTTAATTTCAAGTTCTCTCATTATTTATGAATTTGTGTTCATTTATTTTTCAATTCTGTTATGTAAATTTTTATAGTTTCCAGGGCTGTATCAAAATATTTAAGGCTCATTTTTAATTTTTTTCATAAAATTGGCCATTTTAACCGTTGTAGCGTACAGCTCAGTGTCATTAATTATATTCTTAACCATTATCACTACCTGATTCTGAAACTTCATCACCCCAAACAGAAACTCTGCACTCACTAAGCAATAACCCCTCATTCTTTTTTCATTTTCTGATAACCACCATTCCGGTTTCTGTCTATATGAACTTGCCTATTATAGATATTTTATATAAGTGGAATCATACAACATGTGTCCTTTTGTATGTGCGCTGTTTGTATAGCATAATGTTTCCAACACTCATTTGTGTTGATGAATGTACAGATTTTAACAATATTCCTGAACAATATTCCATCACATGAACATAACCATATTTTGCTTATCTATTAATTTTTGTTTATCCATCTGTATTTTAATTATTTCTACCTTTTTGCTATTCTGAACAACACTGCAGTGAACATTAGCATTGACGTCAAGTCCCTATCTTCAATTCTTGGGAGGAAATAAATTATATATATGCACTGAAGTGTCTGTTCAAGTCCCTGGCATTGAAGTATCTGTTCAAATCCCTGTCTTCAGTTCTTGTGAGTAAAAGAATATTTATATGTCTATATCTTTGTCTATTTATATATAGAGAGATAGGTATAATATTTCTTTCTATAGCTGGATAGACAGATTATATATCTATATTTATCTACTAGGTCTAATGGAAACTCTATGTTTAGCTTTTTGAGGACTTACCATACATTTTCCATAGTGGCTGCACCATTTTAAAGTCATATAAGCAAAATTTGGGTGTTCCAATTTTTTTACATTCTTACCAACACTTTTTTTTTTTTTTTTCTGGGACCCGGAATCAAACTCATGACCTCGTGCTTGCCAGGCAGATGCTTATGCCACTGAGCTATATCCCTGGCCCCCAACACTTGTTTTCTCCTTTCTTTAAAAGAAATTAGAGCTATCCTAACAAGTGTGAAGTGATATTTCATGATTTTGATTTGCATAACAATGCCTCTTGTATGCTTATTGACTATTTGTATATGTTCTTTGGCATAATATGTATTCAAGTCTGTTGTGCATTTTAAAATTGGGTTGTTCCCTTTTTTATTGAATTGTAGGAGTTCACTATATGTTACACATATCAATCTTTTATCAGATATATGATTTGTAAACATATTTTGCTATCTATAGGTTTTTTCTTCTTACTTTATTTCTTTTTACTTTATCAAAGGGCAAATAATGCCCTTTGATGTTCAAAAGTTTTTACTTTTGATCAG
This sequence comes from Chinchilla lanigera, assembly GCF_000276665.1. Taxonomy (NCBI): domain Eukaryota; kingdom Metazoa; phylum Chordata; class Mammalia; order Rodentia; family Chinchillidae; genus Chinchilla; species Chinchilla lanigera. Next base: position 10,954,009 of record NW_004955408.1, on the reverse strand, counting down.
TCCAGTTTCCCCCATGATCCAGTCACCTTCAGAAAGGTCTACCACATGAAACTTTGCAGGGACATTTCAACTCTAGGGTTTGGACACCATTTCAGATCTAAGTCATAACATGGTTTAATCATATATTTATGATATTAGCACATCTTGAGCTTATTTTTATGTATAGATGAGGTATGCATCCAAATTCATCATTTTATTCAGTGAAATCCAGCTGTCCCTGAACCATCTATTAAAGAAACCATTCTTTTTCTCACTGAATGAACTTTGAAGTCAAACTTATCTTTACTTCTTATATAAAAACAAGAACAAAAATTTAAAAAATTCAAAAGAAAGACAAAAGAAAAAGAATAAAAGAGAGATAAAGAAGAAAATAAGAAAAAAATGTCTATTTCAAAGTGTGTCTCTCCTGTCACTGGTAGACAATGTGGGCAGACAGGGTCCAGATCCAGGTTGATTAATCCCAGCAAACCAGGCATAGCTTTATGGCAGGGTAATGATAATCCCAGCAAGCCTGCACCTTTAGCTCCACTGTGAGACCGGAACCAGATTTGTTCAGTCTGTAACACTCCTGCACCTTCTGCCGGCTTGAACTTGGCTCCCCGACTTCCTAATTGAAGTACACATCCTCTCCGATCCTGGGAGCCACTAGATGGAGTCAGCCCGAAACTATTCTGACTTTTGAGCTCAGCTGGCCTCTCTCCAAGATGGCTACTCCTCTCCTTGGGGGAGGATCAAAGCCTAATAACTTACCAGCCACTGCTATCTGCTTCATCCACTGCTCCATTCCACTGGTATGTTTCCCTGTGTAGGCCTCTGAGTTTGACAGTAATCAGTGTGTGTCTTCAGGTTTGAGCCGCCCCTTCCCGGCAATGACAGGGCTCACGGAGAAAGTGCCACCTGCCACCTCCTTCTTTGTTGAAGTCTTTGTTTTCCTGTGAACTTTATTTCTCACTTCAAATCCATCCTGGGTCCCAGGGGCCCACTTCCCTTCTTCTCTTCCTTGTGTTGCTATACTCTCTAGGGTTTGGACACCAGATCCCAGAGAGGCTCTTTCTCTACTGCTCACCACTCTGCCATCTTCCCAGAAGTCCCACTTAGCTTTATTTCTTTGAAAACACAAAGCACATTTATCTGATAATTCTGCTATGTGGGATTTGGAATCAGTTTGGACCTATTTGTTGTCCTTCTTCTCTACGGGCTGTTATTCGTGAGACTTCATATTTATGTGGCTGATCGTGACTGGTTATATGGACTTTATTGCACTTGAAAAGTTCTTTGTACCAATAGTCAGAGCCCAAACATTATGTGATTTTTATTTCTAATTTGTGGTGTTGTGTGCATATAGGAGTGGAACTATATTTTCATTTTCCAGGCATCTTTGTACCACACCTTAATTCAAGTTCAAGTCTTTAAGTTACATGAATTATTGGGCGCACTTGGCACCAGATTATAAACCCATGTGAGAACAATTCTATTCCTGATTCATCTTTACCTGAATCTTTTTGTCTTAGCTTATACTGAGTAGAAGTTGATCAAAGTTTCTAACTTTGATCGGCCATATGCTTTACTTCTTTTCTTATTGCTCCATGAAACAGCCAAAATCATAACTGAATTTTGCAAATATTTCTCCCAAATTGGAAAATCATTACAAGCCAAAAGCAACTTTGAGTTCTATATTTGCCTCTGTGGGTTACTATATTCTTCAGTGTTAAGCCTAATAATTTTTAATTTTGTTAGCCCTTTGATACTGTAAAGAATATTTAAAGTTTTTTTGCTCAGCCTTTTGTTTTATTTTTTGTTTGTTCTGTTTTGCTTTTTGAGACAAGTTCTCATTATGTAGTTCAGGCTGTCCTGGACTCACTATGTAGCCCAGGCTGGCCTTGAACTCTCAGTGGTCCTCCTGCCTCAGCCTCCCAAGTGCTGGGATTACAGGCGTGCACCACCACACCTGGTGTGCTCAGTTTTTTTGTCTAATGATATGGTGGTTGGCTCAAATTACCTAACTAAAATCACCTGAACTGATTGTCCATGAAAAATCTGTATTTCACAAATAGCCTTGCTAATGTTAATCCTTGTTAAATTTATTAATGGAAATATTTTCATCCAGAAGAAGATAAAGCAATGTCATCCATTCATTCATCATTATCTTAGAGAATTGGCTCCAGGCACCTGTGAGTATACAAAACTCTGAGGATATGCCAGTCCATTCCATAAAGTAGTGTAGTATTTGTATATGACCTATGCATATCCTTTGTATACTTATATAATATTTGGATTACTTATAATACTAATATTCTACAGTTACTATACTATATTATTTAGGAAATAATAACAAGGGAAAATTTTCCATGTTCAGTACAGATAGCATTTTTTATTTTTAGTATCTTTGACCTGCTGTTGGTTTGTTCTGCAGAGGCAGAGCCCACAGGTATGAAGAAATGACTGTATTTAGTTTCCTCAAAAGAACTGGTGTCTACATAATAGCATGCACAAGTTCATATCTAATCCCCAAGGCCTATTGCCAGGCACCTGATACATTTATCATAGAGGAGAATAGACCAAGGGAGGTCTGATGAACAAACAGTTGAAAGACTATTGTTAAGAAGCAGTAGTAATCTTGTTCAATGTGATTCTGGAAGGAAAATCTAAGATTGGGAATGAATGTCCCAGAAATCAATTTCTCTGAGCAAAGAAATGCATTACAAGGATACTTCAGAGAGGTGAACATTTCTGTGGAGAGTGAGATTTTTGTCACCAAGCATTAATTTTTTCTCCTTTTCATTTGGACTGACTTCTTCTACAGCTTTCTTTTATCCTTTCACTATCCATAGTTCCCTGAGAGCTGACTTATCCCCTCCCAGTGATGGTATGAGAGCTGACCTGGCTACTGGGAGCATAACCCACCCCACCTGTGATGGGAATGTGCAGGGATGGGCGCATGGCCCGTGTTGAGCAAAACTGAGCCAGGATGACACAATCCTGATGCTTTTGTTTGAGTTATCCCGGGATGCTGATCTTTTTCTGTTGGCTTTAAAAGAGAGAAGGAGAGGTAGCAGCTGCCGCTGTGTGCCCAATGGGAGAGCTTCTGATGAGGAAGTGGAGGTCAGATACGGGAATAAAACCAGACCATGCTGACAGTGGTTGAGTCTTGCTTATGGTGAGGCTGCAATTATGACCTCAGATGGTTGATTCTCCATGATGTGGGGAAAATGTTTCTTGTCTTTAAACCAGTTTGGACTGGATTTTTACCTCTTGAAGGGGAAAAAGGTTTTGACTAAAAGGAATGAATTCATTTTCCCCATTCCTAGTAATGCTCACACAGACAGGAATGAGAGCCCTTCAGAACAGGTAAGGAGGGGAGACCTAGATTGCATGAAAGGCTGGCTCTGAAAATGTTAATTCTAACTTCTTGGCTTCTCCAAAGCTCTTTTTTTAAACCCCAGCTTCTGTTGTTCCTAGATTTGGTAGCTACAGAGTCTTTAAGAACACTGGATTAACCATCCCTTAAAATCAAAAGATGTAGAAGTTAATACATATTTAGCCCTGGGATGCATATCTAATAGAGAAATCCATAGTGTTTAATCTTGGAATGAATGATTTATAGAGAGCTGGATTATTCACTGAGCATTAAATTAGCTTGTCTTATTTAGCCAAAACAAGGCTTCCTGACAAGATTTGCATCACAGCCTTGGCTGATGAATGAGTTTCTTTGCCAGGATGAATTATTGATTAGACCTCTGTAACATCTGCCTGGCAGGTGATGGAGAACTATTTAATTTTAAAGATGTTTGATTCAGACGTACATGCACAAGGGAAATTTTCAATACTGTACTTTAATGCTACTTCACTTAATCATCCTGTGAATGTTTACAGAAACTCAATCTGAACTATATCACTATATAAGATTATTTTTTAGGCCAAAAGAAATAATAGTCTCCATTTGTGGATTTAAATTTTTCTCTTCTTTTCATATATATAATATATATAAATATAATATATATATATATATATAAATCCAGATGTTTAATTTTTAGTAGGGAAATTTATTTTCTAATTAATTGAAATATATACCCAGTACTTAATAATGATAACATATTATATACCCAGTGCTTAATAATGATAACATATTCCTGTGATATATTTAATTCTGTAAAATGTTTTCAATTCAATTTTCTTAATGTTAATTAGCTAAGTAGCTAGTGTTGACTTAATGTTAACTGGTTATGTGGCACTTGGCTTGTACCAAGAACTTTGGTACAAATGTTAATGTGCTTTACTGTATTCAAGTCTACAAACAAACTATTGCTTTTATCCCCATTTTATGAATGAAGAAATTGAAATGTTAGAAAGATAACTAGATTTTACAAAGACACACAGATAGAATTTAAGCACATACTATCTCCTGGAGTCCAGGCCTTTAACTCATATTCTAAACAAGGTCTAGAAATCCTATGGTTATTTAAAACTTTCATATAGTCATCTGCACAGCAATGGGGAATCTTATCAGTAATTTATTTAGTCATGGCATTATTGTCTCCGTTTACTAAAGGAGGAATGTAAGGCACAGATGAGATGATATGACAAGGTCACTTTGCTTTATAGTGGACCACAATTCTTTGCATCACCAAGTGACATTAAAATATAATCTGCAGATTAGATAGCACTTTCACAGAAGCAAGAAACCTTTGTTTTGAATCCTTTTGCAATATTTCAATTATAAAGGAAATAACTTATGTGCAATATGAGTAAGTATAAAAGTACAAAGTATATCATTTTATCTAAATCAGACTGTAAACCTACAAATTGGTAGTGTGTGAGGAAAGTAACTTTCAGCCCATTTTGAAGGCATTCCTCTCCTCCCCCAGGGTCACATCCAAGTTGTAGAAACACAACCAGTGGCCAGAAAATGGAAGAGAGCCTCCTTCACCACCAACCTGCCTCAGAAGTCTCCACTTTAAAACATGAGATGGTTCAGCCCATTTCCTTACAGAAAAATGCCTTAGTTTTGTGCCAACCTTGAGCTAAGGAAACTTCATCCAAGTGCAAGCCCTACTAACTGCAGTCCAGCCCCTTTGGTTTCCAGACAGCTGGTCTCCTCTTCAAGATCAGAGCCTTTCTCAAGCACCCACATCAAAGGTCTCCACCATAATGTAGATCAGCTCCATCTCCTTCCTATTCTTGAGGCATCTCCTTTTTTCTTCTTGCTTCAAAGGCACTGTCCTTTCTGCTGTCTCTGCCACTCTGCATCTCCACTCCAAGTTGGCCAAGGAGGAGCAGATCCTGGAATACAGAAGCTAAGAACACCACTGGCCTGAGGACAACTTGTGCTCTTGACTTTGTAGCACAAATCCCCAGAGGAATAGGAACAAAAAAGTTCCCCTACCTGGTGTATGAGATAGGGTGATATGAACAAAAAGAGCAAACATAAGCTAATATCTTAATAAATCATCCCAGCACAGAGTTCTTTCCCTTGGGTTTGTTTTCAAAGAGAATAAACAAGGCACATGACTGAGTCCTACTGTCTTCCATGCCTGGAATACTGAGTTCTTCTAGGTGATGCTCCTTAAAACAGATATGAATCCACAAGATTTTTTTCAATATCAGAGGGACTAGTGATTGTTAATTAAAGTAATAATCAGAAGCCTACTGTCTTACTTTTCTGTCATTGCTAAGACAAAATACCCTCTGCTTAAAGTTAAAGGAGGAAAGGTTTATCTATTACAATTTGTAGATATTTTAGTCCATAGTTGGCTGGCTCCAAGGCAGGGTGGCACATGGCAGAGGGGCAACAGTTCATGTTGATGGAAGATAGCAGAAAGAACAAGAGAGAAAGTGAAACAAGCCTCTTTCTCTCCCTTGTATTATATATGCAGGTTACCCGCCCTAGGGAGGGTATAGCACTCACACCCTTAATCCCAGAACCATTAATCCCAGCAGTGCAGTATGAATCAATCACACACTCTACATTCAGCCATCTCTGAAAAAATTGTGACTGCATGAGGCTTTTGGGATATCTAGACATGAAATATAACAGCTGCTCTTAAGAAGAAGGACAAACGCCAGTGAGTAGAAGTGTCCAGAAGGCAGATCTGTGATCCAAAAACAGAAGTTTCTAGAGAGCAGGTGGGATGGTACAAGCTTCCATGGAAGTAATTAGTTTTCCTGGCAACAGGAGACTGAAAGATTCATCAGAGTATCATAATTTGTATTTACATATAATCCAGAAGGCAGATCTGTGATCCAAAAACAGAAATTTCTAGAGAGCAGGTGGGATGGTACAAGCTTCCATGCAAGTAATTAGTTTTCCTGGCAACAAGAGACTGAAAGATTCGTCAGAGTATCGTAATTGGTATTTACATATACTTCGGGGATACATGAAGATCAAACTAAAAGGTGGAAAATAGGAAGTATGGAGACCCTCTGCAAATGAGAAAGGGACCAAGAGATGGAGGGAGAGAGGAGGGAGGAGAGAGGAAGTGGACGACAAAGGACCTGAGATCTGGTGTGTATACATACCAACCTCCTGTGAGGAAGGTAATCGTTATGTACTGAAAACATGTACTCAAGAAAACAATGAAGAAAAATATAAATATAATTTGCTATACTTGATCTTTGTCAGTGCCAGGGAGGGAAAATGTCCAAGGCCTTGGCACACACTAAGCCAATAGTCGACTGCTGAACAACTTCCCCAGCCAGGGTACTTGACCTTTCAAGAGACTTTACCCTGGGATTTTATGTTAAGAATAATTACCTGGGTTTGTAACTCACGTGGATGCGGACAACTAAAATGGCTAACAGTACATGAAAAATGCCGAAGATAAGCTATTCTTCTTAATTGGCTATGCTTGTGTGTAAATTACCCTTCTGTCTGAGAAAGAATCTGATACCCTGATGAAAGCTCAGCTTTCCAGGCATCTGTGACTGCAGAGTTGTCCACAGTTGTCTTCCTCAAAGGAAGGTTCTCCAAAGAAGAGAGGGCTGGAAAATACAGACCAGGTGGCCTCAGGTAAAAGGAGGAGGCTCTTTTGGCAGAGTGAAAGGTCAGTAAACATAACTAAGAGAGCCGTACAGATCAGAGGAGGCCTCTGGCAAGGGAGGACTTGTGTAATCCAGAAGTCAATGAACAAGGTAAACTGTAGGACATTTTAACCTGTGATCTAGAGATCTCATGGTGGATCCTGTTCTTTATTGATAGAAACATAAACTGTCACTATCTAGGCAGGTACTTAGAAGGAGGTCTAGTTTTAAAGTTTTCATGCTACTTGTGGGGAAACTGTGACCTGGAAAGGACAAGGGACTTTCCTTCTATCAGCAGCAGCTAGAGACTCGGCCTAGAGCAGAGCCTTCATTGGGACCAGCGTCAGTTGAGGGTGCCTTGTCTTTCTGCAGGGATATTTCTCCAAAGCACCAAGGTCATGCCAAGATTTGAGAAGATGACCAGTGCTGGACATTTTGCATGGCTAGGCTTCTTGGTTATTTGCGTGTCCATATTCAATGCAGCAAACATTTCTTATTCCTGCAACACAGCACTAGCGCTACTCAAATTGTCTGTGCCTATGAATCACCTGCAGATACCGATGCTGTAGGTGTAGGGTTGGATCCATGATGGGGCACTTCTAACAACTTTCTAGATGCTGCTGGAGCACCAGTATGACTTACTGGGGTGTGGGAGCAGCAGTGATCAGAGCTTGGGCTCAGCGTTTAGCCTCCCCACCTGAAGCCACTCCTAGGTTTTGCGGTATCAATTTGTGCCTCTCTCTAAGGGGCACCTGGTGGACTCTCGCGAGGCAGCACCTCACAGATCCCTGTAGCCTCATTATAGAGAGTTCTGTACAGGCAGAGTTACACAGGCCAGAGTTTGCTGATGAATTTAATTTGTGTGGAAATTCCACAGAAGATCGAGGTAAGGTCATTTGGCAGTGGGCACCCTTGCGAATGATTCCCATTGCATTTAACTCCAAAATTTCCATGACAGTGAAGCTGGACAATTGTCTGTTGAATGGAATTAGAATAAATTCCAAGACAAAGGCTTTAAGAGCTTCTTCATTACTTTGTAAAATCCAAGGGTCCATCAGAGCCTTGCATTGTGAATGCTTGCCTTCCTTCGCTTTGACCCTCTCTGCTGTACTGAGAAAACCCATCTGGCAGCTATGGAAGTTCATTCTGAGAATTTCATTATTATTGTGCCATTCATAATTCATGATTTAACTTCTGTGAATGGGAGAAAGTGCAACTTTAAGCAGCCCCACTGAAATAAAATCACAGGGTTAATAATCTCTGCTCTTTCTGAGTAATTGGAAAAATGGTATCCTGGTAACAAGGCATTAGCAGAACACTGGATTTTATCAATTTTCATAAGATAGACAAGCATAAGTAGTGGCTGGAATAATTTCACTGTAAGTTTCCTTCTTTCTCTTGGCTCATACAGGCCTGGGGCAAGCTATGGGTTCTGCATTCTGAAGTTAACCTCTTAGAATTTAGAAGTACCATCCCTCCAGAGCTGTTTGCTACAGACACCAGCATGGAGTGTCTTTTCCTGGCACAAATTATAGACCAGGATGCACACTGTTTTGCATCTTGCTGCTTCCCTTAAGTGAGCACAGATTGTTCTGTATGTACATATGTAGATCTGCCTTGCTGATTTTAAGTGTTAGATGAGCTTGGGCTACAGGGAAAGTGTAACTGAGGACACTGCCACTGCTCTTAGCTGAGCATTAAATGGGCTGAGCTGCCTTACCCCAATCCCTCCACCCTCTTCCCAGCAACTAGCATTTCCCAGGAGTGACCTCTCTTCTGTCAGTGTGGCCAAAACAGAGCCTCAAATTCAGATCTTTCAAGTTCATTTCACTGCTTTTCATCCTTAATACAAAAGAAACGATTCCAAAAAACCAAGTACCATATCCTGCGTGAACCAGATGACAGACATGATGTTCAAGTAAACTACGTCTGTACCAACAGAGCATTCACAAATACCCCACCGTGAGAACTGATCATCCTCAGAGGGGAAATAATTGAGTTGAAGATCAGTCTTATTGATTTTTGTCTGATCCAGTTATTGGGTTTGCTGCCAAGTTTTTTTGCTGTGATCCAGTTATTGGATTTGCTGCCAAGTTTTTTGTTGTTATTTATTTATTTTTGTACCACCAGAAAGTTTGCTGCTGTGCTTCATAGGAAAGAGTTTAAGGTAGATTGGGAGTTAAGGGAAGGGAGTTAATGCAGTTCTCTGCTGGGTAACTCTCCCAACCATAATACCAGATTTATAACTCAGTCACTTCTGAACATTTCTCTTTGGGTTTTACATTTTCCTTTCAGGGTAACTGATAGTTACATGCAAAGTACTTTAAAATAGTTATGAGTAACTTTAAGTCATCCCAGATAATTGCATTTTTTAGGGGTTCCCTCTATGAATTATGGATATTTTCAAGTTTGTTTTTGTTAACAGTAAATATCTATATGCTGTTTCCTTGTTTGCAAAAAATATTTATTGAAGAATGGAGTTGGAGAAATGATTTGGGTAGGTCTCAGCTTTACAAAAGAAAGGGAGAAGGAGAGGGCATCCCTCTGCTTAGCTACCAGCATTTCTAGAGGAAGCAGACAGAGTTTCTCTGGTTTCCCTGAAAGATTCTCAAAAATAGGAAATTGGCTTTAGGAACCAGAAATCCATACAACCTTCTTTTGGCAAAATAAAAATTTTTTCTAAAGGCTGACTTATAGGTTTGTTTGAAGTAGCCCATACTATATGGAGAAACATTTTTAGAAAGTGTAATTTTGGACAACAAAATCATTATTGGATATTTGGATAAATTAAATGGAACTTAACTCCTGACAAGGCTGCTACAAATTTTAAAAAAAGAAAATACTCTGCTATGATCATAATTTTTCTTTGAGGGGTGCATATGTTTTTATTTTGTCTGTTTCCCCTGATTGTTGTTAGGTATAAATTGGCACCTCTGTGAAACCATACTTATTACTTTAACTGCTTTTGGTTAAGTAGTATTCGAATTCAAGATGTTGGTTTTGCTCTTTTCACATTGTTTTCAACTTTTGAATCAACCCTTTTGTCCTGACTTCAATATTTGCATGCAGGAAAAAAATTTTTTTGGCTTATGAGGGAGTCCTGCTATTAACATGCCGCTCCAGACTTTTTGGTATCCCAAAAGTTGGAAAAAGTGATTGAGCGTCCGTCCATTGATCATTGATCATGGGGGCTTGTCAGAGGCACATAACTGGAGAAGGCAAATGCATTCAAAGGGCTTCGTGAACCTCTCCAAAAACACTGTGAGAACACAGAGTCTTGCAGGCTCTGTCCTTTCTCACCTTTTTTGATATTGATGGATGAGGTGTACATAAGCGTGACACAGTCAGAGCCAGATTTCAAGTAGGAGACTTTTGCGTCCTTGTTGCCTGTGACTTTGTCCTAGCAGGACAGGGCAGCACAGAGAGCATCCTTTCCATATCTGGTTACCTCCTCCTTTAGCGCTTAATGAAAAAATGAAATGTGAAGAGCTGTACTAAGCACAGGATGAGCAGATTTAGCCACAGTACTTTATTGCTGCTGAAAACCTAGACTCACACCACTCTCATTAGTAGAGTCTCTCAGTAGGAGCAGCTCACAAGGAAACAGAAACTTTGACCAGACAGAGCCTCCGAATGTCCGCAAAGCTAGGATTATACAAGCGGAGGTGCTTCCTGAATTGCTGAATGCTCTCGGTATCTGCCTTCAGGGTACACTCTCAACAGGTCTCCGCTCCTGCAGAACCAATGGGCAAGAATACTGCCTTTGGATTCTGTGAGGCCAGCCCTTGTCCACTAACAAACACAAGTGTGATGCGCTACTCATGGAAATGCAGATCCCCATGAACTTGAAAAAATTGCTAACTACAGTATAAAACTATATTAAATGCAATACATTTATAATTGGGATGTAAATGTAGGCATTAATATTACTAACTTGGTTCTAATTTTATAAGAGCATTAGGCTCTAGAGTTGAAATCTGCAGGTAGTCAGGGATAAAGTAAGGTTGTATAAAGATTGGTTGGATTAAATGCAAAACAGGTGGCTTCAGATGCAGCCTTCAGGTGTATTCTGTTTGTGTGACCTTGAAGTTGTGTCACACCTCATCTCTGGGCCTCATTTAACCCATTTGTAAGGATGAGTTTGATTAGTGGGTAGTTATGGACCCTCTAATGGTTATCGGGATTATTCTTCCTGATTGTCATAGTGGTAGACTGTGATCCAGGCATTTGATGGAACAATGAATGTGTTGCAATGCAATGGATTGTGAAATTCAAAAATTTATCTAGAATGGTAATGGTGCCTCAGCTGAGAAACGGTGTGACGACCTTGACCTGTATTGTAGCTGTGACAGACCATGAATGGTAGAGCTCATGAAAAGTGAGGGTAAGGGTAGGAAACAAGAAACCATTGCCAGAGAATTTCTTCAGCTATTTTTTTTCCTATAAAAGCAACTGTTGCTTTTCCCCATAAAAACAAATGCCTGTATGTGGTAATCTGAGCAACTACTTTAAAGATAACAAAATGAGATATAATAATCATTGTTAATTTCCTATCACTTGTTTTGAAATTCTGTATTATTTTTATTGCTCTTTGTGTTTCTTTTTTGTCTCTTTAAAATAAAAAAATAAAATAATATACAGCAAAATTCACAGTACACACATGCATACACACAAAAAGAAGAAAACAACGTGTTTATGACCAGCTTTGGAATTCCTCATAGGTCAAGCTGGCCTCTAAGACATTGTAAATCTTCATATATCTTTGTTACATTTTTCAAGAAGCACTTTCCTGGAGACACACATGAGCACAGTCTGGGCCTATCCCTGCCTGTTGGTTCTCTAGGGAGGAAGGAGTAGTATAGTGTGAACAGCACATTCCTGCTTCTGCCTGTGGTCCAGGAATTAATTTCTCCAGAACAAAATCAAATAATGTTCTGTGAAAGCAGTCACCTTGGCCCCAGAATGATGGGCTCAAAAATGTTCATTTTTATGGAAGAATTGACAGTGGAATCAGAGAACGAGAAATGCTGCTCAGGAAGGCTGGTTTCCTCATTTTACAGGGAGGGAAGTCAAGGAACCTCTCGAAGATCACACAGCAAATAAGTGTCCAGCCCACACCACAGCTGTCGGATGGGAAGGGCTCTTGGCTTTGTATGAGACCCTTCCCAGGTTCCTTCCAGTGTTTACAGATGCAGCCCTAATGGTCAAGCCATAGTGTGAAAGGTCTATGTAGTCACCACCTTGTGTGCCTCTGATGTGCATTTCCCTGGCATGTGGATGAACAAACCCCATTGATTATACTTGCAATGGACCTCTGAGAATCTAACAAAAAGCAGATTAACAAGTAAAAACTGGTAGAAGTATATTAGCACATAGATTTCAACTACACAAGGGAGATGCTTAGGGAATGAGTAGCTCTCGAGGTGGCTTGGAGTTTGAGTTTACATAGCATCCTTAAAAGAATAGCAGTGGCACCTTGGTTCACAAACTTAATTATTTCCTGGATTCTGGCTGCAAACTAAATTGGATGAGAACTGTATCACATTCAATGATTAGGTCCAATGTTCACCTTATTGGGAAATTCGATTCTGTTCTCCTCCAATTTGATTTGCAAACAGAATCGTGGTAAGAATTAAGTTCATGAACAGAGGCAGCGCTATTTTAAGAAAAGTGGCAAGACAAAGGAAAAGTACTGTGAATCTCTTGGAGCTGCACGTTGGGAGAAAACAATTATAGAACTGAATAAAGCTAGCAGCTAGATGTTTCTGCAGCTGGAGAGAGAGAGGTAGGATACCTTCTGTCTCTGTGAATCTTTATCTTACTTTTAGGCAAGTAGGCGGCAGAATGCTTTTCTGCATCTGCTGTTTCTTGGGCTCAATAATCCTTCACATTTTGAGTTGACCTAACATGGTCTCCTATTCTGGCACCACTCTAAGAGTGCAGATCTTAAGTGGCTCGGTTGGGTCTGTGTTATGGTTTGTGTCTGAGTGATCCCCCAAAGCCTTATGCAGTCATGGGGAAGGCTTTTAGAGTTTGATTGATTATGGGTGTGACAGGTATACCCCCCCCCCCGCAGATAGTTTTGCATATGTAAAGGAGAAAAAGAGGCTGCTTGCTGCCATTCCTCCTTCTTGCTTGTTGCTTTTGTTATCTTCCTGCTGCCGTGAATGTTTGCCCTCTGCCATGTGCCACTCTGCCTTGGAGCCAGCTGAGTATACACTGAAACCTCCACAAACAGTGAGCTAAATAAATCTTCCTTTCCTTAATTTTGGGCATCTGGTATTTGTGTCAGTAATGAGAGAAAATAACCAAGATGGTCTGCTTTTGGCAGGGCTGGTGGGCCCACTGGTGAAGGCTAGTGTGTTGGGCAAGGCTCCTCCTGTTTTAAAGGATAGAAACTCAGTCAGCAAAACAGAATCTATGATGTCTGCAATGAGGAAGGATGGAGGTGGTGTGGAGGGTGGGCTCAGGAAGGACTCCTCACTCTTGATTTGACTCCCTCTCCATTCCCTCTCCCCTTATTGAGGAAGTGACCCAACATGAGTTCATTTGGCAGGGTTCTGGCTGTCCCACATGATCACCATCTAGTACCGTCACAGTGGAGACATGACAGTCTTCCTTATTGGTCGCGGGAAGGCTAACCCCTAGCCCTGGGAAGATTCTATTGAGCTCTTACTCTATCTCTGAATGAATCTTCTTATGACATTCTTCTCTCACTGGGCAGCCTTGAGTGCTACCCCAGAGACTAAAGACAGGGTTGGGAAGCCTGTTTCTATGGAGTAAAATAGTTTGGTTTATTTTGGCTCACAGTTTGTAGAAGTTTCAATCCACAGTCAGCTGGCTCCAAAGGCAAGAGGCCTGGCAGAGGGGTCTGGCAGAGGAGAAGCTGCTCATGGCGTGTGGGCAGAGAAGCAAGGAGAGCTCAGGGGAGGAGCCAAGGAGGAGGACAGATCCTTTCAGCAGCTCACCTCTTCCAGACCCTATGTCCCAACAGCAAGCCAGCTATACTGTACCCTTAACCCAGTCCCTCTCCAAACCCCACCTATGACCGTGGGAGGCTTGGGGGGACATTGAGATGTAAGCCATATCAGCTATAGTCTGTCACACGGGAGATATTTATGGCTGGATTTCCAAACCATAGAAGTTGGTAAAACTCCCAGAAAACTTTATAAAAAGGATGAGACCTCTAGTGGGCTTAAAGGTTTAGAAGGTAATGATTGAGGCACTGGAAGGGTAAGATTTTGTAAGGGCAAGTGAGGGACTAGATCTTGCAGGAATGAGGGTTCCGGAGGGTGGAACCTAGTCTCACATAGTATCTATGAGGTAATCATAGGAACCTGGTTTTCTCCTAAGAATACTCTAAGTGTTCAATTATTTTTGTTTGAGAAATGCTGATTAGCCGCTATTGTATAGTACTCTGGTTACTTTTACAGCTTTTTAAACTCAGGGATTGACATATTTTTTTGAAAAGGGCAGGTAATAAATGTTTCTGGATTTACTGGATAATCCCTGTTACAACTTTGGACATTCTTGACTTAAAATGAGGTTATATTCTGATAAGTCATCATTAATTTAAAAATGTATTTGATTTTTGATATTAATATACCTAATTTATGGACTATCATAGCTTAGGGACCCAGTATCTTGTGGAGTATCAATTCTTTACTCTTCTGACTGTGCAGTTGATGAGGAGCAGCCACCACCCAGCAACATAAGAGTTCCAGACCCCATATCACTGGTCCAGGAAAAAGACTAAAATTCAAAATTTAAGTATGGTTTCTGTTGAATGGGGTACCACTTTACCCATCGTGAAGGTGAAACATCATCAGTTGATCCACTGTAAGCTCAGGACCTTCTATTGCAAACCCCATTGCTGTGTGTGAGAGTAGCCACTGCGTATAAGAAAATGACAGCAGAGCATCACAATAAAACTTTATTTACAAAAACAGGCAGCTCTCCAGATTTGGCTTGCAGGCTGCAGCGGCAGCTCCCTACTTTCAGGCATAGTCTTGCTTTGACTCTGGTTAACTTCCAAGCCAATTCTACATGCAGGAGCCGGAGTGATCTTTTTGAATCTTTATTTGGAATGTGTCATCCCCTTGCACTAAGGTGGTTTACTGGCTGCCATCTTTCTTGTAGATAATGTGTCACCTCCGTGTTGTATGTCCAAGGCCCTTTCTGGCCTGGGCCCTGCCCATTTCTTGGGCCTCATCTGGAACTCATTTCTTTCCTCAGTGATATGCGCCAGTTCTTAGGCATGTACAACTTCTTCATTGGAAGCTATCTGCAATCACCCTACTGGAGTTAGGCAATGTCCCTTCCCCACACTTTTCTACCTATACAATTTGTTTTTGTTTTCCCTTGCCCCAGGACCTTTATAACAATGTAATTATTCCTTCATTTGCATCTTGTCTTTTTATTAGATTAGAAACTCAAGTAAGCAGGAATTACTGTATATCCATTTGGATCCCTCTTCTGTCCTTAGGGCCTGCAAAATTGTCAGGTAGACAATGGAGCTCTACAAGTGAATTATTCAATAAACATGAAGTTAAGAGTTTTGCTCATTGCCTTAATTTAGTCCAACTTCAAATAAAAAAGCTATTTATGTGACAGAAACCAGGGCCCATTCAGGGTGTCCAGGCCTTTTAATTGTCATGTTAGCAGATCATCTCTCTCACAAATCTGGTTTGTTTTCAAAATTATGATCTATTTCAAATATACAGAAAAAGATAGCTGTGTGCCTACCATCCAGATGTTATTGTCATGTTCCTTTTAAGTTCTTGCTGGACTATAGACATTTTAAGTAATTTAAATATTGAAAATATTTACAGATTTTGAAAATATTCAGAGCAACTTATTTTCTTCTCAGACTTTGTTTCCCAGAATGGGAATTGTTTCTGAAAAAAATCCTGGTTGAGACAGGACCGCATGTTTTCTGGCAGTTTCCCAGGTGACACATATTCCCTTCCATTCTTGGAATAATAGTACTTATCTTCTGCCCACTTCTCAAAAAGAAAATGAAGCCGGATTGTAACGCTGCATAGTTACCTCATTTTGGATAATTTTTATTTTTATTGTAAGGAAGAGGCTGTTGGCAAAACCCAAAGCTACAGAGATAGACTCCAATCAGACATAAAATTTAACAGAGTTATTTTTACAAGGCAAGGTAGAAAAAAATAATTGTCTTTCATAGTCTTATTCAAGCAAACAGTGATTCTCTGGGAGACAAACTGTTTCTGTCTTTCATACGAAAGATAACGGTCATTTGTATATGTGCTGTGTTCACTTAGCATTTCCTGTAGTGTCTGCTTTGCCGCCTTTTTCCCCATCTTGCTCCTCCCCCTTTTCTCTCCCTGACGCTAAACTCACAAGGTGCAGGGTCTGGAGAACACGCTTAGATTGGTCCCTGCTCCTTCCTTAGCCCTGGGTGAACAAAAGAGAAAAAGAGCGATGTCCACAGAGGGGTCACCGTAAAGTGCCCAGTGTAACCGCAAGAGGTGATTTTCAGATGTTAAATCCTTAAAGCTCACAAAGCCTGGCCGAGCCACAGGAGGTCAGTGTTTAGTATTCTCTTCATTTTAACAGATGGCAGAGGAAACTGCAGAGCAGCTGTGACTTGCACAACTCAGGAGCTGCTGTCAGAGATTTGATAAGCCCCGGGCTGTCGGTCCTAAGGTTGCTGTCTGTGACTGGGGCATCCTAGATAAATCCTCCATTGTGTGCTTCGAGAAAACCCTTCCATGAGACGAAATCTTAGTGGACCCATGCATAACACAGTGGCGAGGAGCTGGGGTTAAGTCTTACTACCAATTACTGCATGTGACCCCGGCCGGTTATTTAACCTCCTTGTGCTTTAGTTTTCTTGCCTGGATTGCAGGCATATCAACAGCATCACTTCAATCAGTTATTATGAGAACTAAGTTCGAAAACAGATATAAAATGCTTAGTGCAGGTCTGACATATTGAAAGCCCTCCATGAATGTTAGTTATAACCTGAACCCTCAGAAGGTAAAAGCTGTCTGTGCATGTCTGTGTTTATCTCAGTCTGCAGAAGCCAAACTACTTGTGTCCCTCAAACATTTCACCCCTTGGACTTTGTAGAATATAAAGAGGAAACAGTAGTAGGCTTGGTGGCTTTTCCCTGAAGTTTTCCAATCCCTGGTTTACTGGGAATGTGACGGCTGGTCTTTCCAGAATAAATTGAAAGATAAAGTTAATGAAGCTGCATCTCTCAGTTCTTAGGGGTTGTCAATAGTGGTTCAAGAAAGCCTTCCTTTCTTCCTACGTGGAGTGGGGTACACAGGTCAGCAATCCTGGCCCCTCTGGGCTGTGCAGTTCCTAAAGGACAGCTCCAGGAGTGTCTCATTTTCTGGAGCACCCCCTTGCTATCCCAAGGTTTGCTGAAATGTGGAGACTCCTAGCTGGACTCCTTCTTCCTGGCAGATCAGACACACGGCAGAGAACCACGTACTCTGGAAGGCAACGGGATGACCCGTTTGTGAGCTCATCATTGTAATGATGTCACGTGCCCCAGGTTTTCTGTCTGGAGTCCTTGGAAACTGTCTAAAAACCTCATCCACCACCATCCTACCGCCTTGTCACTGTTTCTCTTTATTCGTCATGCAAGTCCACTACTCTGCTGCACATCCTCTGGCAAATTGATGGCATCATCTAACTTCTGGCTTCTCTCTCCTGCTTTGTTGCCTGCTTTTGACAGTCTGGCTTCCATCCCAGGCAGCCTCGGAGGGTCTCATCCATCACATCTACACCCCTGGCACTGGGATGTTGCATTTCTGTCCAAATGACCAAGTTTATCTCCTTCTTCTCAAAGTTTTCCCTTCCATACTGATACTCCTCTGTTCACTGTCTAACCTTAAATCACCTCAGGTTGTTGACATCACTAATACACTCTTCAGGGAAGCCATGAATGCCTTGCATGAGTAGGTGCCATGAGGATGCCAGAACTGCTGTTTCCTGGGAAACTGTAAGTTAGTTTTGACAGATTAAGTTATTTGCAATGAAACAGCCTAACTCTCCACTCCAGTAGACTGTCTGATGGTAGAGAGTAGATCCTGAGGGTTCTGCAACTGATCACCGTCTCTATAGCTTGTGGAGAAGAAAACATCTGCACAACTATGCACAACCCTTCTCGGTACACGAATCTATATTTGCAATGATCTTTTTTCCCCCTAGCCCAATAAAAGGATAAAGAAGTAATTCTGGGTTGAAGAATGGGATAGTTGTCTAAGGATGAGGATAAGGTTGACTACTTATTCAGCAGGTGACTTTCCTAAGTCTCTTTTGTTCTTTAGGCTGCTACATCATTTATAGCGTGGGAAGTACGGAGACATCATAGAAGGATCAGTCTGGTGTTGTGCTTAGCTCAGGACCTGCCAGTTAGAAGGCAGTCAACAAATGGCAGTGTCTCTCTGGTCCCCTGTGTATTCAAGGAGAGAGAATCAGATACAATAATCATTAAGTAGGATGCCTAAGTTTCACTTAAGTAGGATATCTGAATGAGATGTGTTTATTTTTAATTTTGAAAAAACACCCAAATGTGTCAAGAATAACTTCAAAGTTTTTCCCATCAGTATTAACATGATTGTCTTCAGTGACAACACCCAACATCCATTCTACCTAGAATGATTATCCAAGGTAGTTTATGCTGACTTCAACCCCTTTGCCAGTATTTGATTTTGATGTTTTTTTAAATTTATTTTAAAAATAAAAGAAGGAAAACATGTTAACAAACAGACATCCATTTACAAAATAGCATAAGAACAAAACAAGCAATACAGAGTTACAGACAAAGTGGTAGGAAATTAACAATGGTTGGTGTATTACGTATTGATATCTTTATAGTGGTTTCTCAGGAAAACAAATAGAGACATGCAAGATTGATCAAACAAGTAATCATTAACTGTTCCTTTCAGTAAAGTGATAGAAGTCAGCAGTGCAACTATGTTAACTATCCTGTATATATATATACACATACATAATTTCCCCTTCTTTCTTTTCTCTTTTCCCTCACCCCAGTTACTCTTTTCTTTTGAGCATTTTCCTTTCATTTCACAATGTCTGTCATACCTCTTAAGTATCTGATTTTGGAATAGGTGAGTTTGGTTTAGTAGTTGAGTAGATGATCAGTCTTGGCCATAAAGGTATAAGGAGAAACTTGTCTTGAGATTTTTAGAAAGTCTTGCCAATTTCTGAGGAAGAGACTTTACATATTTACCTTTTCTGCCTTTGCCATTACTGAGAGAGAGTAGAATTGTGGTAGCCATCCTGTGCCTATAAAGGAGAGCAGTTTAAGTTAGCAGAACCACTAAACCAAAGATGGCAGAATAGAGGGATAAACAAGTTTCCTTGATGAAACTGTGAAGCCACAAAATTAATCAATGCTGAAAATAGCTCTACATTTTGATTTCCTATTCAATTATTATTGAAGACATTTGAGCCACAGTTTTCCCTTTATTTGTTGCCAAGATCATTTACTTGATACAGTAATTACTAACATTTGCTCTGTCTAGCCCCGTACCAAATTACACATTGTGTTAATTGTTATAGCTTTATACTCAGTCCTGACAGCTGGTAAAGCAAGTCCCTTTATTCTTTTTAGTGGATGTTATTATAATTCTTGGTTCTTTGCTCCTTTGTATAAATTTAAGAGTCACCTTGCTCTGTTAAACACACACACACACACACACACACACACACACACAGACACAAACACAGCAACTCTTCAAAGCAAAAATAACAACCAAACCATTAACAACTTTGTCAGGATCATTGGAAGGAGAGCTAATAGCTTTATAATAAAACATATAATGTTCATAGTATATATCTCTTTAATCTTCAGTGATTCATAAATTTTAAAAAATCTTATCAGTACTTATTTTGTACTTTATTAAAATGCTATATATATCTTTTGCTATCATAAATGGGATTATTAAACAATTTTCTAGCAATTGTCTATGTATAGAAATGGAGTTGATATCTGTATGTTGAGTTATACCTCCAAACCTTTAAAAATTCTCTTAGTCTTGATCATTCTTGCTTAGATATTGATTTTATATGTAGACAACATATTTTATGGGAATTTTTTTCTTCTTAGATAAGTTTTATAAATGAATAAAAGAAAGAGAGAGAAGGAGGAGAAATTTTTAATGTATTTTTGGAAAATTTACAGAAAAGTTGCAAAATAAACAATATAAATAAACAGTACAGAATTGGGCTGGTCTTTTTACTAGTTCTGGGAGGTAAACCCTAAATGTTTTGCACTAGCTTTTCATCTCTGTGACAACATACCTGATATAAACAGCTTAAAGAGAGAAATGTTTATTTGGATTCATGGTTTTGAAGAGTTCACTCCATGGTCAGCAGGTTCCAAGACCTTAGGGGAGAAACAGTACCATGACAGCTGGGTGTGGTGAAAGAAACCTGCTCACCTCATGGCATCCAGGAAGTAGAGAGAGGGAATCAGACAGACATCCGTTTACAAAATAGAGAGGGAAGAGCCAGAGATAAGATATAGTCACCAAGGTAATGTGCCCACTGTTTACTTCCTTTAACAAGGCCCAGCCTATGGTGTTTCTATGACCTCCCAGTAAAGCAATCAAGTCATCTCATCAGTAGGTTGTTCCACTCATGAAGTCAGAAACTGCACGATCCATCTGGTCATCTTCCAAATTCTCCACTTCTGAACACAGGAGACTTTAGGGGACCCTTTATGTCATAACAGCATTACAATCTCTTTTTTTTAGTTTTTTTGAGACAGGATCTTGCTATGTAGCCCAGGCTGGCGTTGAATTCACTATGTAGCCCAGGATGACCTCAAACTCTCAGCAATCCTCCTGCCTTAGCCTCCTGAGTGCTGGGATTACAGGCCTGTGCTACCACATCAAGCCTGGAGTCTTCTGAGTGATAGAATGTCTTTGCTATTCATGGTGGGTCCCTTGGACTACACCTGAGTTTGTGCAAATGAGATAGCTCGAGGTGAGGACTGGCTCTGCCATTAAGACCTACATGTGATCAGGGAGCTGGAACTTTAAGCCAAGGAATGTCAGCCTGATATTCAGGCTGGAGATAGAGCTCAATAATGTAATTTATGACTGAAGCAATCATACCTATATAGTGGAGCCCCAGTAAAAACTCTGGACACTAAAGCTTAGGACAGCCTTCCTGATTAGTGACCAGACATTAGTGTACCAGTAGGCTGATATCTCCTGCGGACATGGAAGCTTCATGTGCCCTCCCAGGCTGCCCTGTACATCATTTCATTAATCTGGTCCTTGTTGGTATCATTTACAATAAAACTATTATATATGTAATAGTTTTCTAAGTTTTGTGAATTTTCTGGCAAGCTATCAAGCTGGGAGAAATAACAGGAACCCTTGGATTTATAGCCAGCTGGTCAGAAATGTGGTTGGCCTAGGAACCCCAGAACTCATAGCTGGCTTCTGGAGTGATAGTGTTCTTGCCAAAGACTACGCCCTTAAGCTGTGAAATTTGACCCACATTTTGGTAGTTAGTGTCAGAATTACATCTAATATCCCTTACACAGATTCATCTACTGGTAACACCTTACCCTGTTTGCTTTATCATTTGTACATTTCTCTCTTCCTCTCATCCCTCCCTTCCTTCCTCCCTCCCTCTTTCTTTCTCTCCCTAAATACTTCAGTGGTAATTCTTACATAACCACAGTATCATTATTAATATTAGTGAATTTAACTTTGATATGCTTCCTAATTCCTATTCCAATGTTGTCACTTGACCCAGTTTCCTTAATAGTAATTTCATTCCTATAGGCAGTACAGATACTATCTAAGGTCAGGTGTTGGATTTAGTTTTATTGTTCTGTAGCTAACTTTAAAAATGAACACTTTCAGACTATCCTTGTCTTTAACAACTTTGGTGGCTTTGAAAAGCACAGCCTACTTTCATTTATCATGGAAAACTTTTACTTCTAAAAATTATTTTAGATCTACTGAGTCATTGTGAAGATAGTACGGATAATTGCCATATACCTGTTAGCTATACTCTGATGTTTGTCAAAATTAATAAATTCAGATAGGCATGGTGGGGCACACATGTAATCATAGATACTCTAGAGGTGAAGGCATGGGATCATGAGTTTGAGGTCAGCTTGGGCAATTTAGCAAGGTCCTGTCTCAAAATTAACAAAAAAGGGCTGGAGTTCTAGTTCAGGTTAGAGTCCCTGGGTTAAATCCCCAGTATTAAAAAAAAAAAAAAAAGCAAGAGAGAAAAGTAATTAACATCTATGTAGTACTACTAACCAAATTATAGACATTACTCAGAGTCACCATTATTCCACTGGTTATTTTTCTATTCCAAGATCCAATCTCGGAC
>NW_004955408.1:10918737-10926933 GCF_000276665.1 Chinchilla lanigera | reverse complement strand
AGGTTTATCTAGCTCACAGTTTGTGGAAGTTTCAGCTCATAATCAGCTAGCTCCAAGGTAGGGTGGCACATGGCAGAGGGACAACAGTTCATGGCAGCAGAAGATAGCAAAAGCAATAAAAAAGAGAGAGAGAGAAGCCTCTTTTTATCCCTTTCATTGTATACAGGCTACCTGCCCTAGGGCAGGTGTAGCACTGAAAGCCTTACCCCAGCCCTGGACCGTAAATCAATCACAAATTCTAGAAGCATGCCCCCAACACTGCATGAGGCTTTGAGGGGACGTCTAGACACAAACCATAACCTATATTCAAAGTGAATATTGTTATACTAAACAAAATCAAGGTTGTGTTAGAGAGGAAAGTGGGAAATACATGCAGTATTGTGTAGGTAACAAGCAGGGGGATGTTCACACTGTTTGTTAATACTGTTTTGTTGTTGAAAGCAGCAAAAACAGAATCTAGACAGCTTCATACAAAGGACGCTGATACAGCTTGTAGGATGGAAGAAACTTCAGGAAAGTCAATGTCAGGGAAATTCTGGGAACATCAAGAACAGAAAACCAGGGTCTTTCTCTTTAGGAAATAGCCCTTTATCAGACTCAGTATTGAACAGGCTGTAAGCCACCGTATTCTCAACTTCAGATTCTTGAATTTGATGGGCCAAACTGAGACTCTGCTTGCCCTGGCTCTGTTGCGCTTGTTCCAAATGGATCAAGAAGCACAGAGATTGCCTTTGGTCTCTATCCTGACCCAGGTCTTAGAATTTGTGCCTGAAGAAAGGTAAAAATTTGAGGACAGGGCAGCTATTATTAATGGCTTTGTCATAGAACAACTTAACACACAGGTTAGAATGCAGTTTTTCCATGTTCTAGGATTGCAAATTTCACAACACGTCTGAGAATTCTCATCTCTCTGTAGTGAGTTTGCAGTGTGTGATAGAATATTCATGTCCGGCTGTAGATAAACATATTTAATGCACAACGATTTCAAAAAGGCTGGAGGTTTATTTAATTTTTAAGCCCATTAGAATTTGATTAAAGCCAGTAAGAGAAACACTGGGTGTCCCGTATGGCCGGAAGTTAAGAATTCCAGCCGTAGATTTTACACCTGAAACAGACCTAGGACTGAAATGTTCTGAATATTGACAAATTCTGCTCATGTTGTTGGACCATCCTTGCGAAGGGAAGACAACTAAAAATTCTTTGGCTGTACCAACCTTTACCTCTCAAGGACTTAAAGATGAATATGTCTTTCTTTTGTAAAATTCCATTATTTCCTTTCTTACAGGTCTGTTCATCTATACGCAAGGTTTTTGGGGAAGTAGAAAGCAGGAAAAGTCTTCTCATTTGTTTTCTTGCTACTTTTATCCTTTGGCACCATCAAATAGAGCATGGTGATTAACAGAGTGAGTTCAGAGCCTGACAGATCTGCACCTGGGTCTTTATTTTGCTGCGCATTGGCAATATGGTCATGGGCAAATAAAGCCATTGAACTTGGCCTCGCTGAGCATGATAGATTACTTTCCAGGGTTAGTCCTTGCTAGTATATTTTTCTCATGCGTGCGAATATGTAGGTAGAGCATTTATAACGCCTTTGTCTTGCTTTTATGACTTAACATTATATCTTAGAAGTCCTTTTGTACCAGACTATATAAGTTAGGTGCAGACTTTTCGGTAGCTATACAGTAGTATAACAGTATGATTGGGGAGTCTTTATCTAACTCATTTCTCATTGGTAAATGTTCAGTTCTTTTTTTTTTTCTTTCAGATTCTTACTATTATGAATCACCCTGCAGCCTTAGACTTTTCTCGTTATATATGTATGAAAGTGTATCTGTGGAGATAAATTGCTTGAAGTAGAATTGTCAAAGGGGCTGAGACATTCAAATTGTTACCTACATAGCCAAACTGTCTATCAAAATGTTGTACCAATTTCATATTTCCACTAAGAATGGTGTGGGAAAGTCTGTTTCCTGTATCCTCACCACTGTTGCTTCTGAACAGTTTACAATTTGTTATGATGACAACAAATGAGTTTTATTTGCTATATTTCTTTAATTTGAAATGTGAATCTGCACATATGTTTAAAAACTGCTTGCCCTTCTTTTCTTGCTAAGTGTCACTTTTAGAGGAGCAGGAGGTATTTTGTCTTCCAAATTTAATTTGTCCAGGCTTTTCATGAACTGAGGAATTTCCTTTCTGTTAAAATTTCCTACCATATTTGTCTCTTTACTGCTTTATGGATTTTATGTAGTCATAGTAATTAATTAGTTTTTATGTAGTCATAGTAATTAATTTTCTCCTTTAAGGTTTTTTTGATTATGAATTTTACTTTAGCTTTCATTGGTCGTGTGTGTGTGTATGTGTGTTTTATTGCATTTTCTTGGATTTTTAGTACGTTTTTATATTCTGATCCACTGGAATTTATCTTTTAAATAAAGTTTTTTTTTGTTATCAGAAATCGAACTCAGAACTTTGCACTTGCCAGGCAGGCCCTTGTGCCACTGAGCTATATCCCCAGCCCTGGAATTTATCTTGACATAAGTAGTTCATAATGATTCATGTTTACCTCCCCCTCATAATGCCTGGCCAGTTATCCTGACACCATTTGTTGAAGAAGCCACATTTTTCACTCCTTTCAAATGTTACCTTTGTACGACGTTCTGTGTATGTGTGAGTGAGTGTGTGTGTGTGTGTGTGTGTGTGTGTGTGTGTGTGTGTGTGGCTACGCTGACTACCAGTTCTACTCCATTGGTCTGCCTGTCTTTTCTTGCAAAAGTGACAGTTGGAAAGTTACATGTATTGGTTAATCTGGGTCCTAAATTTAGACTGTGAATTTTGTTCATAACCTTAATGTGTCTTATTTGATGTAGCCTATTTCATTATTTACTTCTTTATTTTGCTGACCTCTTGGTTACTATGTATCAAATCAAGAAGTAGTGTGCTTATGTAACAAATGTTATTTTGGAGCTGGATGGTGGAATAGGGTTGGGCAAGATTGAAAAAAAAATAACATTTCATTCCAAATTATTTCCCTGTAATAAATTGCTCTGGGGCTTTGGTGAGAACTGATGAATCACAGAGACCCTGAGGGGATTCACGAAGACTACAAAGGTGTCGGGGACTCAGAGCAGCTCTTCTTCCTGTGTGGTGTCCTTGCTTCCACCATTCAGGCTGTCTGCACCTTCTGCATGGCACTGTCTCCTGCTCTTAGGGGCTGGCTTGTTGGTAACATCATTCGTTAGGACGTTTGCACAGCTGGTCCACCTCTGCCTGTCATGCTCTTTCCCAACATAGCTGTTCCCTTTTTTCCCCAAACTTCCCCCACCAATGAGGTCTTCTCTTACTCCCCGCCCCAAATGCAGTTTCGTCAGGTGTTCTTTTCCTTCAGAGTGCAGTGCTTCTTGGTATATGTTTATTCTGACCTTTCCCATGAGCTGAACATCTAGCATATGGCCTGGCATATACATACTCAAATATTAATTGAGTGAACACGTGCACATTGCTGCATTCTTATCTTGACTGTTTATTACCAGTATTCCACTGAGAAGCTGCTAAAAAGCAATAGGGTATGAAAGTTTTGCAAAATACTGAAAATACTGAATTACTTCTTTATGCTTTCCTGTCTTAAAAAGGTATGATCCAAACACATCAAGCATCTAGCTACTGCACAGGTGAGAAATGTTTTACTTCCAGAAGGGAGGGAATGCAGAATTGCAAAGCTCAGAGGGTCGTGTTCCCACCAGGAGCTGTGAAGTCAGCAAGTGGCAGCCAACTCTGAATGCTGATGAGTTCATGTCCAAAATGATATATTCAGAAACTGATATGATCTCCTTAATGTATGAAGGAACTTATGTCACAAAATCTTCGGTTTCTCCTTGTCTAAATCCATTAAAAGGCAATCTCAAAGAATTATCCATGAAACATGTTCTTTATGTCTCATTTTCCTATATTGTATTGAAATTATTTCTCCACCAATGTAATATAGGAAAATAAGACATAAAGAACATGTTTCATGGATAATTCTTTGAGACTGCATTTTAATGACCTAGAATATTGGCTACTATGGAAGTTCATATATTGAAAGTTTTACTTGATTAGGTGACTCTCAAGCCTGTATTTACAAAGCAAGATTGAATGTTAATTTCAGAAGTGATGATTGATAAAGGCTTTAGCATCTCTGAGTTACATACCGCTTCCAGATATTAGCTGGGAGAAGAGAAGGAAGGGAGTCTCGAACATGGTATCTGTAGGGTGCATGCACTGCATGGCACCCGGGCAGAGGAACTGGGTGCACCAAGACCCTTGGATTCTGGTCCCCAGTGACTTTCTATTTAGTGTGTGGTTTTCTGAGTTTCCAGAACTCCCACTGATATCTCCTATGGTCTCTTGACCACTTTGTACATTTGGCAGTTGCACTTTGTACATTCCTCTGCAATACTTGGCTCTTATGGCTGCAGGAGAAATTCCTCAGACTGAAGAAAGTAAATTCTGTGGACAGCATCAGGGTTGTCTCATGGAACCAGGGCCAAGAACCTATGAATGAGGTGTACAAGGGACTGGAAACTGCAGTGCATAGGGTGAGTAGAAATCAGATAACCATCTCTTGATTCCTCTTTGAGGGCCTTATTGACTCTTATCTTTACTTTTCTCTGCATGGTCCCCATATTCTTCTCTCTTTTGGTGAACCAGTTATCTTGGCTTCTTGCTTACATGCTGTAGCAAATAGCATCACCAAAGTTCCTGAGCTTGCATGTTTTCTCTGGCCCAGCACTAACAAAAATTGAGTGGGTAGCCATCTAATTCTGACTTCATGGGAGAGTGAATCTGATCAAACTATCTTGGCTCACCTCATCTCTTTGTGCATTTAGCCATAGCTAGAGTTCTGGCATTAACTGGAAGAAGTGTGGTCCTGGCGCACTTCCCTGTGGGGGTCCTCAGGGAATGGTCTATTCATTGGGCAGACACCCAAGCTGTCCATTACAACCCAACACATTGGAAATCACCATCACATACACCTCACTGTCTGAATTTTCACTCCTTGCAAGTACTATGGGAATACCCCTGTCTCAGAGTTTCATTATACCCCAGATCCTCAGTAGAGTAGTAATTTTAATGCCATAAAGCCATATTCTCAGTAGCCTAACAGTTGGATGCACAGAGAGATGGAACCAAAGGACGTGTCTAATGTTCCTGAGTTGTAAAGGCCAGAATGTCCATACATGCTTGCTTTGCATTTCAACACGTGAATCATTGCATTCAACGATGACCTCAGTGTTGGCTGTCAGGGGTCATTGCTTTCTCTGCTTTGTAATTTTATTTTATTTTTTATTTTTTATTTTTTTTGGTTTTTCTCCGGTACCAGGAACTGAACTCACAACCTTGCGCTTGCAAGGCAGGCGCTTTTGCTGCTGAGCT
The DNA here is from genome assembly GCF_000276665.1 of Chinchilla lanigera. Classification (NCBI taxonomy): domain Eukaryota; kingdom Metazoa; phylum Chordata; class Mammalia; order Rodentia; family Chinchillidae; genus Chinchilla; species Chinchilla lanigera. Next base: position 10,921,518 of record NW_004955408.1, on the reverse strand, counting down.
AAATCCCCAGCCCCTTGTAATTTTATTTTTGACAGAATTGGCATTTCTAAACTTCCTTTTCCCCCTGCTAGAAACTGAAAACTTCCCTATCTCTATTACCAAAATCTTTTACTGTTCCTCAGAAAGAGTAACAACTAAGTTTCTAGCTGCCCAGAAATCTAACATATTGATACCTTCTCTCTTTTTATTTATTTATTTATTTTTTGTCTTTTTGAGACAGGGTCTCACTATGCAGTTCAGGCTGGGCTTGAGCTCACTTTTAGCCCAGACTGGTCTCAAACTTGCAACAATCCTCCTGCCTCAGCCTCCCAGGTGCTGGGATTACAGGTGTGTGCCACCGTGCCCGGTTTTAACATATTGACAAATGGGTATCTGCAACTTACTTTTCTCCACATGCTATTGTTTGTGGCTTTTCCATATCAAAACATACATATAGCTCACTTTCCCTAGCATAGTACCAAAAACCTAAAGCATATACAATGGTTAAAAAAATTTTATATACACAGAGTCTGCAAGTAAGATTTTACTATGCTTGCACTATCATGTACCTATAGATTTCTCCATCTCTGTATACAGCTTTATTCTGTCTTACTTTTTGATGCATCTAGAGTACATTGCAAATACTGCTAGTGTAAGTCCCCCTGAATACTTCCTAGGCACATTACTCATTAGAAAATCACATTTAAATGTATTTTCCTCTTGTGCAGACACACTTTATATACTAAAATTGTTAACAGCCCAGGTGCTTATCAATAGCTGAATGGATAAAAGCATTGTAGCACTGTGTAGTCATACACTGTAGCACTACTCAGAAAAGAAAGGAACATGCTATTGCTATCCTCAGTGTGGAGGAAGTCCAGAAATGAAAACTTTATCCTTAGTGAAATAAGGTTTGTATAAAAGAACACACACTTTGCATTTGCAATGTAATTCTCAAATGCTAAGTGCAACATTTGAATTTTTAATGAATGCATGTAGCTACATAATTCAAATCTTATCACAAAATAGGTAATTATCACAACCCCAGAAAGTATGGATTCTTTTGTGTCAGTGGTCTTTTGATCAGTACAATGTTTTTGAGATGCAGCCACTTTGGGGATGGAAGTATTATGTTCCTTTTTATTGCTGAGTAGTGGGTTGTTTTGTGGCAATAGGGATTAAGCAAAGGGCCTCTACACTGAGCTCAGTCCTTACCAACTCCCAGATTTTCCTATTCCTTCACTCCTGCTTTTTAAAATTTCAAGATGGGTTGTTGCTAAATTGCTAGGACTGGGCTGGAACTTTAGATCCTCCTGCTTCAGCCTTCCAGAGTGCTTGGACAACAGGTATGTGTGACTGCACCAGCTGTTTGTTTTAATTAGTATTACATTGCATGGTAACCGTTTATTCATTTTTCTAGCTTATTCATTTTTCTGTTGATAGGCACTTGGACTGTTGCCAGTTTTTAGAAATTATGATTAAATTCGCTATGAACATATTTGCACTGGACTTTTAATAGGCTTATTTTTTTCTCTTTCTTGTAAAAATATGTAGAACAAGAATACTGGATTGCAAGGCAAGTATATCTTGCAGTTTTTAAAAACAGATGTGCATTGGCTTATATAAATAAACCATAATTTATCTGACCGTTCTGTTGGTGGGCATTTAGACCATTTTCCTTTCCTTGTCCTCCTCCTCCTTTTTTTAATTTTTGCAATTGTAAATGTCCTGAAACTTCTTTAAAAAAATTTTTTTTTTGACTTTTTGAGCAAATGAATCCACAGGTAAATTACTAGCACTGACGTGAACAGTTTTAACTTCATTTTAAGTTATAACCCACAGGCAAATTGCTCTAAGGCCTTGGAATTAGAAATGTAGCTTTTGGACCAGCAGCACCAGCAGTGACACCGGAAGTTATAGGAAACGCAAACCGGAGGCCACTCCACACCTGGGGAATTGGAAGCTGCAGTACGACTAGCTTCCTAGTGTTATGGTTTGTGTATGAATGTCCCACCCTCATGCAGTTGTGGGGTAGGCTTCTAGAATTTATGACTGATCCATAGTCCAATGCTGGGATTACGGGTGTGAGAGCTACACCAGCCCTGGGGCAGGTAGTTTGCATACAAGGTAAAGGAGGGAAAGAGGCTTGCTTGCCGCTCCTCCGTTTTGCTCTTGCTGCTTTTGCTCTCTCCCTCTGCCATGAACAGTTGCCCTCTGCCATGTGCCACTCTGCCTTGGAGCCAGCAGAGGTTTCAGTATGGACTGAAACCTCTACAAACTGTGAGCTAAATAAACCTTTCCTTCCTTAATTTTGGGCTTAGGGTATTTTGTCACAGCAATGAGAGAAAAGTAACCAAAACGCCTAGGTAATCCCTATACCTTATGAATGGGAAATAAAATGAAGAAAGGAAAACTTTGTTTTAACTCAAAACATCTAATTACCTCTCCAGAAACTCTCTGGAAGGTATGGAAATTTGAACAGTTGAAGTTGATCTTTGTGTAGAAGCAGAATTGCATCATGATCAGGTTTTACCATGAATTAAGCATGGGTAGGCTAGGCGTTTTTTTTCTTTTAATTGAAATTTTTTGCCAAGTGATGGTGCCTGGAGAGTCAATCCAGTTCTTTATTTGTACAACACAGTGATGTTTCTATGACATGTCACAGAGTTGGGGCCTTCTGTGTTTTGCCAGTTTCTCCATATACAGAGGTGGGTGCTTTTAATATGTAGAGTCAAGTTTAGTCTGACATCTAGAAGGTTTTGGGGAGTTTATAGTTTTGTACAATAACTATATTTAAAATGC
>NW_004955408.1:10913647-10918637 GCF_000276665.1 Chinchilla lanigera | reverse complement strand
ACATCTATGTAGTACTACTAACCAAATTATAGACATTACTCAGAGTCACCATTATTCCACTGGTTATTTTTCTATTCCAAGATCCAATCTCGGACAGCATATTGTATGTAGGATCCTTCTACTCTACACACCTTCTTAAGAGAAGTTTTTCTTCCTGGGTGAATGATTGCAATTAATTTACACACTTTTGTCCAGAGAACTAGATATTTTGAAGGGTATCACATCTAGAGGCCTGTGATATTCATCTGTCTTTAATTGATGATGTGATTTCTCCATTGTGCTATTTACATTTTCCCCTTATAAATAATAATAAGAAAAAAACATGCAAATATCTTGTTTCTCATCAAAATTTCCCTATAGAATTAATTCATTGATATTTCTTGCCTTCTATAATCCACTCATCAGCCCTTAGCATACTTTTATGATTACTGTATTCTGACATATTTACTCATCTACTACTTTTTATAGAAAAGAGCTCATGAATTTGTTTTTCTGATGGTTTATAATTCATAACTGTCCCTGATGATTCCATGGCCAAAGCTAGCTCCTGTTTCCTTGTGACATACTATCATCATATGTTCAGCACTTCTTTCCTTCTAGACTGTTCTATAATATTCCAGGCTTCTGGATTCTCAATCTGGCCCAGCTCCTGGAATCAGAGAGTCATTAATTTCTCTAAGGAGCCCTGGTTTCTCAGAGTAAAGAATGCGCTGGAGACCAAGGTCTGGTGTTAGGCATGCCTACACCAGGGGATATCTTTACATCTTGATCTTTTCAGTGATGAGTAGACCTCTTTATTTTTGTTCTGCTCTTCTAGCTAAAATTTTAGTGTAATATGGAATCAAAGCAGTGATTAATCATATTCTTGGCCTTAAAGCAAATATCTCTGTCCTTTTACTATGAAGCATAATAATTTTTAGAAGTTTTTGGCATATTTTTATCTGGTTGAAAAGTTTCTATTCCCATTTTGCTTATTATTTTCATAAATACTTATTTTTATTAATTTTATCCTATATATAGTTAATGTCTCCTTTATTACTCTGAAAACCAATTTTTCATTCATACAGGCATGCTTGATTAATTGATAAAATCACCTCAACAATGTTTTATTTAGGAGTTTTGCATCCTATAATTTTGTTCTTCTAATCTTTCAGTTGGGAATTTTATTGCAGGTCCACATTGTGAGTAATTTCTTCAGATCTGTCTTCGAAAACACAAGTTTCTTTTTAATCAGGAATGTTTAATTTCTCTTTGTCTCATCCAATGAAAATAAAATACAGTAAATATATATTATCACGTATATTATAAATATGTTATAATGTAGAACAGCAGAGTGTGTTTTACTGATAGTCTTTTGACTCATCTCTTATCTTTAAAGTCATTGTGTATACAGCCCCAGGAAGCCTCATGAGCTTCAGGTCAGATTAGACATAGAGTCTCACTATTGCAGTATCTTAAGACCTTGCGGGGAGAGAAGTCTAAATCTATTACCATTTTTCCCTGCTGGCTCTCATTCATGCTGGTTCATTTCCTGGTATGTCTGGTGATCTTCAGTTCTGAGAATATATGAGGCTGACGTTGTCAGAGATGGTTTTCTTGAGAGAGCTGTTTCCCTGAATGCTGTGAATCAAGAGTGCTAACAGTATCGGACTACTTTAGTTCATTCTGGGACCCTTAGGTTATTTTGTACAACTCACACTTACCCTTAGCCCCCAATTTGCTATGGACTTGAGGTTTAGTCATAAAAATAAAACTGCTTATGTGCTGATAGCTCTAGTTTAAATTCAATTTGGGGTGCAGGGAGTGGGGTATGCATGTGTTAGTGTCCCTTGTGAATTATTCTTGTTTCCAGTGAGTTGAGTAGCACAACTAAAAGTACAACTTACCAGGGATATAGTTGTTTTAAAAGAGGGGGTCTTTCCTAATGCTGCTGGAATCTTTTTGGTTATATGTTGGTGACTTAAAGCCCAATCTGCTAGACTCAATCTCCAAATGTAGTGATGGGAGGAGGATCAAAATAATTCTAGCAGTCATTCCATTTAGAATGGGTAAGAAGGCACTGGTTCTGAGCAGTTCTGAGCATACTGTGAGGGTCTTCTTGTTTGTTAGTGGTGCATTTCCCTTCACGAGGTTTCCCTTCCGCTCCCGGGTGGAGTTCTGTTGTACATGGTTCTTGTGGGACTCTGCTTTTTGGGACATTCTCCTGTCTGTGTTATTCTCCTTGGTCACAAAGATTGTTGATGCAAAGATTACCTACTTTCTTTGGGAATCAATTCAATCCTCTTCTTGATCAGAGATGTTTAGCCGATTTCAAGTCTTGTATAGTCAGTTACTTTTAGTCTAGGCTCTTGTCAATAAAATGCTTCTAAAAATCTAGTGATCTCCCTGAATGATCAAGTTATGTTAAATGCATGTACCAATTTCATAAAATGAACCTCACCATCCTATATCACATGCACAAACAATGACAAAACTATTTATAAAAACCCTAGCATTCTCCTTAGTCATTAGATTACACTAGTTACCTTGCCCGTGGCCACTCCTTTTAATAAGGTCCTTTACAAGAGCATTATCACACATTTGAGCAAAGATATTTAAAAGACGGTTCTGGAGCTAGATGGCTTGGTGTCAGTATCCCATCTCTGCTGTTTGCTGATTCTGTCATGCTAGAGACATTAACTTCCTGTGGCTTTAATTTCTTTATTTATAGAACGGGGATAATAAACGCATCTTCCTTTTTGTGGCCCTCCTACCTTCCTTCCTTGTACTGAGAATTTGTGGAGAAACTGCATACACAAACACTGGAGCTGGTAAGTACCCTAAAAATGACAGCTTTTATTGTCAGGAAATGCTCAGATGGTCCTAGCAGATGAGGAACTCTGTTGCCTGTCTTCAGCATGCAGGAACCAGTCTTTGTTCATGCTCTGTGTCAGGTCTGTTGGCTGTTCCCGTTAAAATTCTAATTATTCTTCAAGGTTCAGAGCAGTTACTACCTTTGCTATTGAATTTTCCCTCCTCTGTCAGTCAGATTCTGTCTTTTTCTGTCCTGTTTCTGTAGCAGCTATTTGTACAGTAGTTCTCCCCTTGTCCACAAACACATTCCAAAATCTTTAGTGGTTGACTGAAATCGAAGATAGTACTGTATCTAGTATATTTACTATTTTATACATACATAGCTATGATAAAGTTTAATGTATAAATTAGGTACAACAAGAGATTAATAATAAAACAGAAAATTACAACAATATACTGTAATAAAAGCCATGTGCATGTGGCCTGTATTACAAAATATTTCACTGTACTCTCACTTTTTCACTTAAAAGAAGTACTTTTGGCTTCTCTGTGGTGTACCAAATGTAAATTTGGTGTACCAAATGTAAATGTAAATTACTAAATGTAATAAGGGTTACTTGAATATAACCACTGTGATTCAGCAAGTTTGATCATCAATACAGCTAGTAAGCGACTAAGAGGTGGATAGCATGTCAAGCCCGGGAAAGCTGGACAAAGGGATGATTCATGTTCCGGATCAGATGGTGTGAAATTTCATCACACTACACAGAATGGTGTGAATTTTAAAAGCTTAAGAATTCTATTTGTAATATTTTCCATTCAATATTTTCAGCCACCCTTGACTTCAGGCAACCGAGACTAAAGAAAACAAAATCACAGATAAAAGGGTACTATACTGCATTTCCGATTATCACCTCTTCTGTTTGAATGGGTTATATGCTGTAGTTGCATAATTTGGCCACAAGAGGCCAGACCTGTCTTTATTTTTCACTATTTCCTTTCCTACCTCAATTTAGATTCTTTCCCAACGCTTGCTTAGAATTGAGAGCATAACATAGACTTCACAACAGGACAGGTGGTGCATCTCTGGGGATCATGTTCAGTTGTTTATTTCAGAAACTTGTCCAAACTGCTTAACTAAGTGGGGTTTACTTTTCTTACACAGAAGTCAGGAAGTGGAGCAGGTACAGACGTTCGAGGACGTCTTAAAGAAAGTGACTCTTTAGCAGTTCCTGTTCTACATCCTCAGTGTGTGGCAGTCAATCTCAGTGTTATTTTGTTTTGTTTTGTTTTGTTTTTTGTTGTTGTTGTTTTTGGTTTTTCTCTGGTACCGGGAACCGAACTCCTGACCTTGCGCTTGCCAGGCAGGTGCTTTTGCCGCTGAGCTAAATCCCCAGCCCCAATCTCAGTGTTATGAGACCGTGGCCTCATCTTTCTCTGTCACACCTGCCTTCCAGCCAAAAAGGCAGCTGAGTACCAAGGGCAAAGTATAAAAGTTTCTAGTATCCAACCACATTGAAAGGGGTGCTCAGAAAGCACGCTCAGTGACTTCTGCTCATCTCACAGGCTAGGACTGGGTCACATGACTATGTTACCACTAGGGAGGGTGGGAGATTGCATATTGACTTAATTTTCTCTCGTTGCTAAGACAAAACACCTGTCATCCAAAGTTAAAGAGGGAAAGGTTTATCTAGCTCACAGTTTGTGGAAGTTTCAGCTCATAATCAGCTAGCTCCAAGGTAGGGTGGCACATGGCAGAGGGACAACAGTTCATGGCCGCAGAAGATAGCAAAAGCAAAAAAAAAGAGAGAGAGAGCTTCTGGCTGGCTAGCTTCCTGCCTGCTGGCTCCCGGAAGGGGGGCCCCCAGCGCACGGGGAGCCTTGGGCGGGAGCGCTGGTCTTCGGACCGGCGACTCACTCCCGGCCTTGGGGTTTCCCGGAAGGAGGGCTTCCAGTGCACAGGGAGCTGAGGGTGGGGAGCGCCAGCCTTCTGGCCTGCTAGCTTCCTGCCTGCTGGCTCCCGGAGGGTGGGCCCCAAGCTCATGGGGAGCCATGCGGCGGGGAGTGCTATTGCGCGCTGGCCCATAGGCCGGCCGCCGCCGCTCAATTGGGATCTATCATGACACAGAGAAACAGTGACACAATTGGTCCACCATGCACCGACTGCAGTTGCCCACCCACGGATGTGTGTGAATCA
>NW_004955408.1:10898134-10912979 GCF_000276665.1 Chinchilla lanigera | reverse complement strand
GGAGCCACTGAAATATCCTAGTAGCTTATGGTTGAATCTTTCCAGATAGGAACCTCATTCATTCCTGTTACATTCCATTCTAAAATTGCATAGTTTTTTTTTAGTAATAACGTTCTCAATTGTTTTTACCCATAATGTTTTCTTCCTATAGATTTTTTTCCCCCCAGTAGTATGTAGAATTTCTCTTTTAGGCCTACCTAGATTAAGTATAAATTCTTTCCCATCTACTGATTTCACAATATTTGAGGAGTAAAAACCATCATCTCAGGTCTTCTTTTTCAGAATGAATGATTCTAAGCATTTCAATCTTACTGCTTTTAGGCACAGAAATGCAGGTTAATATGGAGTGATCTTATAGCGATGAGCCTTTGTGCTTGTTTTAGTGGTGGTACTTATTTTTAACCAGCTGGTTATCTTCTGGAAGAGTACTCTAGATAGCAATGTTTTCTCAGAGATACTGACTTCCTTTATTGAACAAAATATAGATAAATATTGTTTATGTGTATGTTGCAATCCCAGGTGAGCCCTAGAAAACTTATAACTTTATAAGTTTATAATCTGAGTACAGTTTTGCCTCTTTGTCTTTAAAAGTACCTCCATTTGAGTGTTTTACTTGAAGGTCTGAACTAAGAAGGTACAAGTAGATATGAAAACAATGTAATAATGACTTATAATCAAAAGAAGGTCAATAAACATGTTAGGTTTTTATATTTACTGGTGAGATCAATGTAGACCTAGAGCTGAATTTTTTTTTTTTAACTTCAACTAGCCCTTTTTTCAGACTTTTATGGCTTCCTCAATCACTTTGCTTGTCTACTGTAGGAGGTTTTATTTGCTGATAAGGGCTGTTAACCAGTTTCAGAGTTGGAGAAATAAGATACTAATGCACAGTTGGCTGTATGTTTTCATAATGGGCTAAACTGATTGTGTCCCTAGCAAAATGAGTAAAGAAAGAACAAAGCCGAGATACGAAAGGAAATCATCCCATAGGTGAAGTCCTCCAGAGGGATGGAAGAGCAAACCAAACCAGGGCTTTTGTTTCAACAAATGAAAGCCATTTCCTAATTCCAGAGAAAACCCAGTAAAACCACAATTAAAAGGTAATTTGTAAGACATGCAAACATTAAAACTCAGTGCAAACTTTTCTTTTACATACTGACCCTAGAGCTATCCAGGAAGTTAATTAATAGCTTGTGTGTGACATGATTGCCAGCTTGCTTCATTGCTGAAAACCATTTCTTCTGGAAACGCCTTTATCTTTTTCTCTGTTTACTCAGTAGAGAGTCTTTAGGTTCTTCCATGGTCGCCTCATGCCTCAGCTGCCATCTCTGTTGCGGGTGACCCTGAAGGCATTCCCAGGACAGCCGGCTCTGCGTTCCTCTGCCACGTACCCTGCTGCAGTAGCCATTCAGCCCGTGAGCAGGGTGACTGTTCCCCTGCCTCCACTGCGGGGTGAGACCCTCGTAACTTCCTCTAACTATGAGAAAGCATTTACAGTTTATAGCTGAAGGGATTTATAAAATACTCAGAGAAAAACAATGGTGTCTGCATAGTGTCAGCTCACATGGGTCCTTGACATATTTCTGATTCACTGCTATATAATCAGACCAGTTTTATTCCCATGGTCAAAAACTCTGAAACTACATTTAAGAAGCAAGGCCAAAATGATACCTTATTCTTCCTTTCTTTTTTTTTTTTTTTTTTTTTTTTGGTACCAGGAATCAAACTCAGGACCTTGCGCTTGCCAAGCAGGCACTTGTGCCACTGAGCTATATCCCCTCTTCTCTTCTTATACCCCAGAAAGAAGAGAGGAAATTCCCTGGCTATCTGCGCTATACTTAGTGTAGAAGAACTGGCGGAGAGAACTTCTGTTCCCTTCCTGGCCACGAGTTCTTTTGCTAGTCTGTGTTATTCAGAGCCTGCTGTGGGCCCTAAGAAAGACTTTAGCAAATTAGTGTAGTTTTTTTGTAGCATCATCTCTCCAAAGATAGAAATCTTACCTTTAATACCATTATCATGTGGCCAGGACATGACACAGGAGGTCAAAGAAGTGACTTCATCAGGCTGGAGTGATAGGATCCACTGCAAGATGGAATTCTATGTAAAATGCCTTCTCAACATGTATCAGTTAATGGTTTATCAATTTTTTTCATTTTTAATCCTAATTTCAAATTTATCTCCTTTTATCCACTCATATCTTCTTTTTCTTTCATTTGTAATTGTAGTCATTTTCTTTTTCTCCTATCCAATTACATTTTTGACATGAAAGCAGTATAAGGAATGCAGTTGTATACTCCTCGCTGCAGGCTATAATATCTGTAATTTAAAAATAAAGAAGGTCCCTTTTCCCTTTTATTCTGGTATCACCTCAAACCAAGTTTACCTCTTCTATTTATAACTCCCTTGAGTCACGGTTGTGAATATTATCATATTCTACTTTAAAATGTGTAAATGGACCATGTATAAGCTACTTAATTTCTATCTTGATAGAATTAATTTAGAGATAATATAGGAGCAGCTAATTAAGGACATTAACAAAATTAAAAGGTTCACTAAAAATGACCATGGAATGAAAAACAAGGCATGCATTTGCTTCTATCTATATATTTGTAGCTTATTAAAATCCTGAGGAGACAACATTTAGAAAACATTTATAAACTCTACTTTAATGAATGTACAACACACAAGCACAATGAAATTTATATAAAAAGCACAGATATAATTCAAGGCAGGAATTAAATATTTTGGTGTGTTAGGCAGTGAAAACTATTTTTTAACTCCTGGAGGCTATCCTTAGTATTGTCACAGTTGAATAATATTGAGATGTTATTATCTACAGTGTGATGTTTCTGGTGCTGAAGCAAAAGCAATGGTAGATTAAACTAGCAGTGCCTGGGAAGAAATCAAAGCAGTAGAACTAAAGCCTATTAGTAATCACTGAATTATTTACCCCCACATAATTATTTACATATATACATATACATACATAGATAGGGATATATGTGTATTACATAATAGATGCACATTTTTCTTACCAGTTATATCCTACGAACATATAGAAAACTCTGAATTAGTGAATGCTGAACCACAGATCTTAGGGAAATACCAGAGTAGAATCCTGTCAACCTCCAGTCAAGTTTTCATCAATCATTCACTCTATGACCTTATTTTATGTTTCTGTTTAGACACCTTATTTAAGACAGATTGTTGATTACTAACCATCAACTGATGGTCAAACATTATAATTGCTATGATGTAATGCATATCATAATTTTTTGTCTAGAAAGATGAGACAGCACTTCGTACTATGTGTACAGGCAATTTTATACTGCAAAATCATTCACAAGAATCATAAAAGTGGCACTACAGAGGCTTGAAAATGGCCACTTGTGTAACTGTAGGATTGGAAGAACCTGTCAGGACTCATTTTACCTCACCTGGATGTACACCTGTGAGAGCACAGGTGTTTCAGCACTCTGTGTGTGTCCTGAAGGCCAATGTGTAATAAATAATTTGAGCTTACAGGTAAGCTTTGGCAAATGGGAAATCTACAAGAAGCCTGCATGAATAATGAGGATATTTTATATATCTCTATGAATATGTACATATGTATACCAAATATATTTAAGAATATTTTAGATGAGGCATAAAAAGTATTAGTTCACTTCTCTGTGAAGATGTAGAGTAGCTCAGTGGTCACCTAGATTTAGGTAGGGAGAAATTGGGAGATGGTAGCTAGTAGGTAGAGTGTTTTGATTTGGGATAACAAAAATGTCCTAAGTTTGATTGTGGTTATAGTTGTACAGCTCTGTCAGTGGGCTAACATTTGTTGGAATCCTACATTTTAGGTTATGTAGTGTCCAAATTTTAGTTCAATAATGTTCTATTTTTGAAAAAGTATTAGTTAACTTTTGCTTCTGGAGAACTTACCTTTGCATATTCTGGGTAACAAGATGGGAACGCTAACTAAAGTGTTTCTCTTGGATACCAAAACATTTTAGGGATTTTTTTTTGGTTTTTTTTCTCCGGTACCGGGAACCAAACTCACGACCTTGCGCTTGCCAGGCAGGCGCTTTGCCGCTGAGCTAAATCCCCAGCCCCCATTTTAGGGATTTTTGTAAGCTTAATTACACACTGTTTTTGTGAAATACCATTTTTAACTTGAAAGCCTATCTAGCAACTATTATTTTTTAGCCTTAGTTATTTGATAGGCATTGTCTTGAAAACAAGAAAAAAGGTTTTTATGTCAAAAGTTTTTAAAAATTAAAATAGACAGTATTCATTGCTAATGGAAAAATTCAAGTTTTGGGAAATCTTTTTCTGTACCAGTGTTAAGTTAGTACCAAAGAAGAAAATCTGTACTTATTAGAATAGACTATTAAAATACTTTTCCGTTTTCAGCTACATAACTGTGCAATGCTGCATTCCCTTCATGTGCAATAGCTAAAGTCATACATGGTGATAAATTGAATGCAAAAACAGATAACAGAATCCCACCCTTTTTATTACACTATACATTAAAGAGATTGACAAAATTCTAAAACAATGCCACTCTTCTCACCAGCTTTTTAAAATAGAAAATAAATGTTGTTTCATAAATTGGTTAATTTGTAATAGATTTATAGCTGTTTAAAATTAATATATAATTTAATATATTAAAATATTTTCAGAATTATAGCTTTAATTTCTAATATGGTAAATACTGATAGATGTAAGCTATTGAAAGAAAAGCTCAATAATAACTATTTTGTTATTCCATAGAAGAACTAGCATCTCAGATTCATTGACTTCTTTTACTTTTTTTTCTCAATTTCATTAATTTCTGTTCTGATTTTTATAATTTCCTTTCTTATACCAGGTCCAGGTTTGCACTGTTATTGTCTGTGTGTGATTTTGTGCTGGGTCATTTGGTTGTTTGGGCTTTTTCTGTTTTTCTGATGCTGATGTTCAGAGCTCTAAACTCTCTCAGGACTGCTTTCATTGTGTCCCCTAAGTTCTGGTATGCTGTACTGGCATTATTATTTGGTTCTAGGAACTAATTTCTTCCTTGATTTCTTCTGTGACTCACTCATTATTCAAGAATGTATTGTTTAATCTCCACATGTTTGCATAATATCTGTGGCTTCTTTTGCTACTTTACTCTAGATTTATTGATGTATGATCTTATAATATGCACAGGTTAATTTTTATTCTTTTGTATATTTTAAACATCTTCTATGAACTAGTCTATGATCTACTTTGAAGAAATTTCCGTGTGCTGCTTAGAAGAATGTGTATTGTGTTGTTTTGGGGAGGGACACTCTGTAGATATTTAATAAGTCCATTTGTTCAAAGGTTTGATTCATATCAACCTTGCTTGGCCTCGATTTGGCCCCTCCCAAGGGCTTCTGGGGGAGCCTTCAGGGAAGCAGAGTATGGTTGTGTGGTGAGAACAGTACGCCCTGAGAAGACCAGAGCACGTGGATAGAAGAGTTCTCAGGGTTTTCTTTTTTTTCAGCACTGGCAGATGAATTCAGAGTTTCATTTATGCAAATACTGAGCTACATCCCAACCTCCTATTTTATTTTGAGACAGGGCTTCGCTAAGTCACACAAGCTGGCCTCAAGCTTGCCATCCTCCTGCCTCAGCCTCTCTATTCCTTGGCATTACAGGAGTGCACCATGCCAGCACACTCAGACTATCTTCACTGAGGTGTCTGTGTTTACAGCTGAACTCTTGAGTCTCCCCATCCAAACTGTCTTAGCTCTTCAGTGGTCTCAAGCCTAACCCTCACTGCTGCACAGACCACAGCTTTAGCTAGGAGATTCCACACAAGGCTGCTCACAGATTATCTTTTATGATGCTCTCTCTTACAGCCTTTTCTGGCATGAGAAAGTTTCCATTGTTTTAGATCTGATCCCTCTGCCTCAGTCACTGTTTCTCTCTCTTTGTTCCCATGGTGCCTCTAGACAGATCAACGACTGTTGTGACCTGTGTCACTGTGGACACAGATTGATAAAAGGCCAATAAATACAATGTGATGGTGACTATGATGGTGATGTTGAGGCAGAGGAGATGATGGGGACCAAACACTCTTGGAGACTAAATTCTATATCGGCAACCCATGCAAAACAGGTGGGTATGTAATGTAAATAAATTTCTTCAACTTCGATTTAAGAAGGCATGATTCAACTTTGATATGTCTTTGTTGATTGTTTTGTCTAGTTGGTCTGTCTTGTTGTAGGGTACAGAGGTCCCTTACTAGGATAGTATTGATGTTTATCTCACTTTTTATGTCCAGTAGTGTTTCTTTTATGAAGTTGGGTGCTCCAGTGTTCAGAGCATGTATATTTATCATTGTTATCTCTTCCTGTTGAATTGTTCTGTCAACTAATATGTAGTGACTTTCTTTGCCTGTTATGATTAGTTTTAACTTGAAGTCTACTTTGTCTGAAAATAGCATAGCTACTCTTGCTTGTTTTGGGTCCGAATGCATGGAGTATTGTTTTCCATCCATTGATTTTTAGTCTCTGAATTTATTTTTAGATTGTGTCTCATATGCAGCATATCATTTTATCTTATTTTTTTATCTGATCTGCCAATTTACATCTTTTGATTGGGGTATGGAGTCCACATTGAGAGCTGTTACTGTAAAGTGTTGACTTATTCTTATCATTGTACTATTTTTTTGTATGGATTTTTTTTCTCTCTCTGCTGCTTAACTTCTCACCCTTCCTGGTGAATTCCTTCTGTTAGATTTTTTGGCATTTTTGGCTATACTGATTTTTCTAGGATATCCTTGAGGATATTTTTGAGTGCTGGTTTAGTGGCCATGAGTTTTTTTAAAAGATGTTTGTCATGAAAAGACCTTCTTTCTCCATCAATTTTGTAAGATATTTTTGCAGAACATATTTTGGGTTGGAAGTCATTTCCTTTTAGGGCTTAAAACATTTCACTCCAAGCTCTCCTGGCCTTTGATGTTTGTGTTGAGAAGTCTGCTGTAACTCTAATGAGTTTACCTTCATACATGGTTGGTTGCCTTTTCTCTAACTGCTTCTAAGAGTCTTGCCCTGTGTTGGATATCTGGGATTTTGACTATGATGTGTGTTGGAGAAGTTCTTTACTAATTGTGGCTATTTGATGTTCTGTGTGTCTCATTTATCTCTGTGTTAAATTCCTTTCCCATACTTTGAAAGTTTCCTGCTGTTATTTCTGTAAAAAGTTTTTTGTGCCACCTAATGTTATGATTTATGGGTTTGGGAGGAGAGGCTCCCCACTGCTAAGGCCCCTCTGTCCTTACATCCCAGGCTTTTGGAACCATGCAAGCCAAGGTCTATCACTGATGACATTGGCAGATGGGAAAAGCAAGCAGATCTCTGAGCTCTGTGTTGGATGTAGGCAGTGGTGCAAATGTTCAACCAGTCTGTTGGACTTAATGCCAGCACTTTCGGAACTAGCCTCCTTCAAAAGATACACATAACAGGCCTGGCTTCTCAACTCAGAGTGTAGAATCTCCAGGTCCTTCTAAGCCTGAGCTTAAATTTCTCAGGAAGTCCCTGTCTACCCCATCTCCCCTCTGTGACTAACTCCTGTGGTCATCTCCCACCCAGTCACTGTGATTGGGTGACCTCAGAAACTCTGAGGTGTAGTTGTTCTGTAGTTCAGTCTTAAACATTAACACCTTTCCAAAATGGCTTGTGTTTAAATACTCTCAAATATGGTAGGTGATGTACTGGACTTTTTTTTCTACCTCTAGCTTGCCATGCAGAAAGAGTCACTTTCCAAGTAAAACTGCCTACTGTTTTTGCAGTTTACAACAACCATGGGCTTTTTGTTACTATTGTTTCTTCCTGGAGCTGCAGCCTTCTCCTGGCTTACCTCATTATAGTAGAGATAAGTCCTCCTCTATGGGGCCCAGTGTAACCGTTTGTAACTGCTTTATTCTTTTCTCTGTGCCCTGCTCCATTTCTCCAGCTTCTCTGTAGTTTCTAATTTTTCTCTCATCCCCATCCTGATTCCCAGAGATCTACTTTTTATTCTTCTCTTAGTTTTATTTCTCTAGGTGTTTCAATTTGGGATCCCAGAGACCCTGTACTTTTTTAACAGTCTTCTCTCTACCATTTTAAATCTTGCAAACAATTTCTCATTCCTAGAATTATGAGAGAAGCTAAAAAAATACGGTAACACTAATCTATTTGAAAGGACTTGAGAGCTTCCAATTTAGTCATGAATTAAGAGACTAAGATCCAAAAGAAAATGAAAATACATCGAATGAGGTATGACATTTCTATGCTGCTTTGTTCTTCAAAATACTTACTAGTTTATAATTGTCCTGGGTGGAAAGATGATACAATGAGTAGGAATTTTTAGCAATCTTAGGGTCTGAGGAGACAGAATTCATGTGTGAGGTTAATTAGCCATAACTTGGTAGGCCATCGTTTCATAAAAAAGAAAACTATTATCTTCAGTCTGACATCCTGCCTTGCTTTTCTCCTTGAGGCATTCTCCAGTTTATAAAGGTACAGGCAGCTGAGAGAAGTGTGATGGTTAATCGTGATGTCAATTTGAATAAGAGATGTTTAGCTTAAGAATCTTTAGCACAGTTCTGGGTGTATCTGGATGAGTGACTTACTGAAGATAGAAGACTCACCCTGGGTGTGGGTGGTA
This sequence comes from Chinchilla lanigera, assembly GCF_000276665.1. Lineage (NCBI taxonomy): Eukaryota > Metazoa > Chordata > Mammalia > Rodentia > Chinchillidae > Chinchilla > Chinchilla lanigera. The sequence goes on along the minus strand of NW_004955408.1, from coordinate 10,904,333 downwards.
CCAAGCAATAGGGCAGTAGCCTGGGTAGAATGAAAAGGGAAAGAAGTAAATCTCACTTCTGTTTCTTTGGAGGAGCTCCATTCTTCACCATCGCCTTCAGACATCCATCTGTAGACTTCTAGCACAGACTCTTCAGCTTTTCAGCCCCAATTCCTTAGCCTTCCAGTGCAGACCCTTCAGCTTCCTGATACGGACTCACACAAGACCCGGCAGTGAGCTCCAGGTGTTAGACCTCTGAACAGATCCCCCAGCTCTCCAGGGCATGGATGGCCCTTTTCCCTCCTTCACACTTGACTCTGAAGCCAGCTGCTGTAAGCCTACCTTGTAAATCCTTTATCCCAGCACACCTTTTATATATAATATATATTAATATGAGTATATTTTATATAAAATATAGAAATATTTTATTATATAACATTAATATTTTTATATATTTTTATTCTGGTCTAGTGAACCCTAACTGATAAAAGAAGACACCCTGAAAGCATCTGTTTTCATCTGAGAAGTGGAAAAGCAAACAGAATTATCAGTATTCTCATGGAGCTAGAAAGGTGAGACTGATCAGTCTGTGTTGAAGCTGAAGGGACTTGAAGCATACTCAAGGCTTTCATACAAGTCTCTTAAAGAATTGTACCCTTGTACTAAAAGTGAAGGCACATCCTGAAATCTGCTTTTAATTTGTTTAGTCTTTTATTGTATTGAAGTCAGTATTTCCTAGTTTAATTGCCTACCAGAATGTAAAGAAAACCTTTGAAGAACTGGAATTTCCAAAGCTTTGAGTGAAATAATAAACAATAAAAATATACTCCTTTGGTGATTTATATATTAGTGTTATTAAACATAGACTTTAAAATAATGGAAAATTTCATCAGAGACCTGGAATTTATTTTTTAAAATTACATACTAATGCCAGAATTAAAAGTTATACTAATTCAAATGAAGAACAAAACCAATAGAATTAACATTAAATTAGACTTAGCTTATTTGCAAAATAGATCAGAGGAAAAAATGCACACTTCAGTAGAGTGAAAAGGGTAGAAAATAGAGAATGAGAGATATGACTTGGGGAAATGTCAAGTGTATATGAGATCAAAATCCCATAATAAGAGGGAAAATGAAAGAAGAGAAGGGAAGAGATATTGCCTGAACATTTCTCTGGGGTGATTGAAGATTTTACTCTACAGACTCAAGAATAATCAGGATAAATATAAAGAAAACTATACCTAGACACATCATAGTAAAACTGTTAAAGCAGAAAGAGAAAACAATCAAAGCAGCCAAACACACATACACACACACACTCACAAAGACACAATGAAAGACAAAAGACTTTAAAATAACTCTTTAAAAATGCTAAAACAATTCAGCCTCTAAAGCTATATGAAATCAAAACATTTTCAAATAAACAAAATAGGGAGAATTCATCAGGAGACTCATGCTAAAAGAGATATTATAATTTTGTTTTTTTTAGGAAAATAGCATATCTCAGGAAGGAGCTGACAAACAGTGGAAATTGAAACAATCTGTAGGTAAATCTAAAGGAATATTAATAATACAAAATTATAATATTTTCTAGGATTTGATGTATAAGTGAAATAAATGTATGCAATATTAGTACAAAATATGAAAAGAACATAAACATAAAATGTCTAAAGATTCTGATATTGTCTGGGAAGTGGCAAAAAGAATATTAGAATTAATAAGTTAATGGTACAGGCTGTAATTTCTATGGTAACTGCTAACAGAATGGTGAAATCTAGTAAACCAACAGACAAAAAAAAATTGGAATAATAAAAATATATTTGATTCAAAAACAAAAAAGAAGATAGATGGGAGCATAGATGAGGTGTTCCCTGAAAATAGGGAGATTTGAAATTTATACCGATCTAGGAATAATTGCATTAACTATAAATAGGTTAAATACTCCAATAAAAATATGAAGTTTCTTTGAATGAATAAGAAAACTGAAATATTTTTGCTCTGAAATTATGTGTTATATTTATATTTGAATTGTTTTTTATTATGAGAAAGTTCAAACATATACAAAATAGAAAATTAAAGACATCATATTACAATGATATATGCATATCAGTACTTATAGTAGCAAAACTTATAATAGCTAGATAGCTAAATCTTGAAAGTAGCATAAAGATCTATCCACAGATGAATGAATAAAGAATGTAGTATTTATACACAATGGAGTACTACTCTGCCATAGAGAATGATAAATGAGTCATTTTTAAGTAAATGGATACACTTTGAGACCATAATTTTAAGTGAAATAAGTCAAACACACAGGCTTAAATATTGTGTGATTTCTCTTATATAGGAATTCTAAAATATATATAAATTAAATAGCAAAATAAAAGATAGATAATAGGAAACAGGGAGCTAGATTTTTGCAAAAGGGAAGGGGACCAAGAAATGAAGGGAGAGGGAAGGGACGGGAATAGGGTAAAATAAAGAAGTAAGATGTGTTGTGGGCATATACCAGCTCCCCATTCTGAATGTCATCATTATGTGCTGAAAGCATGTACCCATGGAAAAAAATAATGTGATGATTATGATTCCTTAAAATAGCCATAATCTCTGTATGATTTCTTAAAAATATGACAGGGGGATGAATGGGGAATAATTTTTGATGGAGCTTTTGTGGGGTGTTGCAAATGTTTCAGAAATACATAGTGATAATAGCTGCACAAGTTTGTGAATATAATAAAACTGAATTGCACAAAATAAAAGGGTAAATTTTGTGATATGTAAACCAAATCTCAATTTTTTTAGAAAAATCACATAGTAATTAGGCATGATATTTTATATTTTTAAGTTATTGTTTTATAAATTGCACAACTCAAATGTTCTACTATAGATATTTGGAGAATTTTGTTAGGTTTTAGTGATGTGATTATTTCTAAGGCAGGTAGTATTTTATTGGAAAATAAGTTTAATGTAAATTTTAGAGAATGTTTTTTTTTTCTAATAAATACATGCAAACTACTTTTATTCAACCAACATAAAAACAAAATACTTAAATTTCCTAAAAATTTACCTCTTAAGAATGCTAAATGCTACTAGGTGTCAATCATTTTATTTTCTAGCATATCAGTAGCACTGGATATGAACTTTTACAAGACATGTCCGGAATTAAGTTATCAGTGACTGAAATAGGCTTCCAAGAGTCTGCAGTCTTGTACTATACAGGTTTTACACAACAGTGATGACAATGATGACTGCTACTGTCACTAGCTAATCTTTATTGAGAACTTATTACCTATCAGGCACTGTAAGAAATATCCTAAAGGCATCATCTCACTAAATCCTTATGATTCTGTGGAGAGATGATGAAAAAACCAAAATAGCCTTAGCACCTTTCTAGGGTAGTAAGTGACAGTTCTTGGTTTTCCACTCCTGAGATTAGGTGCAAACTACTATACATACGACCATTTCTAACATCAGTACAGATTTTCCTTTTCCCAACGTTCGTCAGCTAGAAAACCTTTGTGCCTTTAGTCCTGAGTGAATACACAGTACAGGGAAAGATATTTTGAGTTAAGCGCTGGTTTCTACCATATATCATAACCAGTTCTAGGGTAGAAACATTGAGGTATGTGAAAGGTTATTAACTTTTTATTTACTTTTTCATGTTTCAGTGTGTGGTACATAAACATATTTTTATGGTGTGCTTTTATTTCCTTGTACAACTCAACTTGTGACAAAAGTCTATTTCCATGTATTTCACCCAATCAAGTGGAAGGCATTAATAGCTTCTAGTCAATATCAATTATTTTGCTATTCCATTGCTTGTAGTATTTGAAGCCACTAGGACTGTTGAATAAAATACAATTCTGTTTGAGAATGGTGAGAACTTCTTGGTTTCACTCTTAGGCTTGTTCTCAATGCTTTGTTGTGAGAATCTTGGGCTTCTAGGGGTGACAGTATTGGGAATATTCTTTACGGTTGGCATGAGTTATACTAGCTCATGTGTTATACCAACTGCAGTATTAGCAGTGACATGAAAATCCAATAAAAGTCAAACCTTGTCTTTTGGCCCATGTAAGAGCTCTGCCATAGCTGAAAAGGAAATGAAGGCCTGTGTAAGGCAGGTGCTCTAGAATCTTACCATTAGGCTTCATAAATCCAAGTGATTGTTTCTACCTGCCCTCCAGCACCCTACTTTTTCCCATAACATTTTGAGGAACTTAAAGTAGCCTCTTTTTTAAAAGATGTATTATTGCCTACTGTAAAATTTACATTGTACCAGTCATTTAAAAATGCTTGCTCATACCAGAGATCTTCAAAGCTTTTCTGTAAAGGGACAGGTAGTTGATGTTTTTGAATTTGTGTGTTTTCCTGTCTCTGTTACAAGTCCTTACGTCTGTAATTTGTAATAATAAGGAAGTCTTAGACAATACCTAAACAAATGATGCAACTGTTTCCCAGTAAAATTTTAATTGAAAAAAATAGGTTGTTTAGCCTAGAATTTAGAACAACCTAAAAAAATAGGTTGTTGAGGTGTAGTTCGCCAAACTCTGGCATTTACTCTTATGTAGTTCTCATGGCAAACTGAGAAGGTAGGTACTGTCATTATCCCCATTCTATATATTACAGGGGCACAAAATAACTAAGGATTTGGCTCAGGATCACAAGACTAAAATAGTGGAACTGGAATTTTAACCCAAGTAGCCTACCTAAAGAGTGTAGAACCAACAGGGCATCATACCTAGTCTGACTCTTGAGTAGAGAAGATAGCAAAAAGACACCAATTTATGACCACCACACGTTTGAAGTCTCAAGCACAATGCCATGATTTTACCATGCATACCCAGTTAGGTATCTTCTCTCTGCCAATGAAAACATTACATCAGAGCTTAAGGAATTTTCTTGAGATCATACAGCTAGTAAATAGTAGAGTCTAAATTAGAATTTGGGTCATATTCACTTAAGTCTATGTCCCTTTAGTGAGAGAGAATAGAGGACACTGATAAAAAAGAAGAGCACATTTTCAAAAAGGGCATAAGAAACCCCTCTGCATACCTCATTTCTCTCATCTAACACAGGTAGAGACAGGCTGTGATATACTCAAAATACTGGTTATTTTAGCTTTGGCTTTCCTAACAAACAACGAGAGACTGGGTGGATTAAAGAAGAGTCCCTTGTTTTCTTATGGTTTTGGAGGCAGGATGTCCAAGGTCAAGATTCTAACTTGGCCAGTTTCTGTGAGGGTCGTCTTCGTGGGTTGTAGGTGGTTGCCTTCTTGCTGTGTTTTCACATGCCATGGAGAGGGAAAGCTCTATGCTATTTCTTCTTCCATAGGCACTAACCCTATCACAGGCTCCCCACCCTCACAGTCTCGTCTGAACCTAATTCTCCTCCAAAGCTCCCATAGGCAAAACTATCACAATGGTATTTGGGGTTTTCATACATGCATTTGAAGAGGGAAGGGACATGATTTAGTCCATAACAGTGAGTTAAGGGGGTGGATGTAAGAGATTGATGAGACAAGATTAGGGAAATAGGACTGGAATATCAGATAATTCATCTTCAGATTTAAGATTTCAAGAACGAAGATAAGATTAGTAATGAATAAAATGACAGTGAGTCAGGAGCTAAAAGTTTTAAAATTGAGGGGTGTGACAGTAACAAGGAAAGATAATTTTTTTTTTTTTCAGTACTGAGCAAATTGAACTCAGGACCTTGTGCTTGCCAGGCAGGCACTGAGGAAAGATAATATTTGATATAACTCAATGACATGAGGTTCAAAACTCATTTTGTCTTTCAATCTTTAGACAAAAAGGGTAATGGAAATTGCCTTGAAGCCAGTAATATGCAAAGAGAAAACCTTCTGACTTCCCCATACCCAGTGGTTTAGAGTTGTGTAGGGAAATGAGAAGGCTATAGCCTTCTCCCCGAAAGGGAACTTGTGTCCTCGGGAGAAAGCCAGGTCTCACACACAGAATACGAAGGTGAAGGGGACCTTCCTTCTGTCATCCTAGTTATTCCTTCCTTTGAACAATGACTTTCTCTTTCATATCATCTAGTGTATGTTTTGGGTTTTACTTACTTTGTGAGGTTCCTACACCAGGAAGACAATATGATGTTTACACATGTGGGTCTGATTTATTTCACTTATGAGTATGGTCTCTAGTTGCATCCATTTAGCTACAAAAGCCTCAAGTTCTTCTTTTTTATAGCTGAGTAA
>NW_004955408.1:10879131-10894803 GCF_000276665.1 Chinchilla lanigera | reverse complement strand
ATTAATTTCAAATTTCATTGCACTATGGTCCAGTAGTATGCATAGGATAATTTCAATTCCTTTGCATTTACTTAAGCATGTTATATGTGCTAGCATATAGTCTATTTTAGAGACCGTCCCACGTGCAGCTGAGAAGAATGTGTAGTCTGGTGCTGTCAGATGAAACACTGTGTAAAGTTCTACTAAGTCCATTTGTTCACAAATTTGACTAAGTTCTGTTATTTCTATGCTGATTTTTGTGTAGTTGATCTATCTGTTTGTGATAATGGGATGTGAAAGTCTTCTGTTATAATTGTGTTGCTGCTTATTTCATTTTTCTGTCTGTTAAAATTTATCTTAATTAGTTGGGTGCCCTTGTATTTGGTGTATAGAAGTTTATGATTGTTATCTCTTCCTCTTTACGTTTTCCTCTCACAAGTATGTAGTGACCTTCTTTATCTCTTTTGATTGTTCTTGGTTTGAAGTTCAAGTTGTCTGCAAACAGAATAGCTACAACCCCTTTTTATGGGTTCTTGTCAGATGGAATATTGTTTTCTGTCCTTTAATTTTCAGTCTATGAATTTCTCTTTGAGTTAAATGTGTTTCTTGATAAAGCATATAGGTGTATTTTGTCTCTTGATCCACTCTGCCAGTCTGCTTCTTTTGAGTGGTGCACTGAGACTGTTTATATTGATGGTTATAACTGATACGTATTGGCTTATCTTTGTCATGTTATTTGCCTGATGTTGATTCCTCCTTTTCCCCTCTGTTTAATTGCTTGCTCTGCTTTGTGATTCCTTTCTATTATTGTTCTTGAAGTTGTGGTCATTTTTATCTCTTTCTAGAATGTGTTATAGTACTGTTTGTAGGATTGGTTTGGCACTCATGAATTTCTTCAGTTGTTCTTTATCATGGAAATATTTTATTTCTCCATTAATTTTGAAGGATAGTTTTGCAGGTTACATCAAAATTATCTGAATTGGAAGTTTTTTTCTTTTAGTACCTGAAATATTTTACTCCAAGCTGTTCTTGACATGATGGTTTGTGTTGAGAACCTGCCATAATTCTGATGGGTTTTCCTTTATAGGTGATCTGTTTCGTTTGTCTAACAGCTTTTAATATTCTTATCCTTTGTTCAATTTCTTGAACAAAGCCCTTGATCACTATATGTCTGGGTGTAGATTTATTTTGGTTATGGCTATTTGGAGTTCTATATGCTTCACTTAACTGGATGTCCAAGTGTTTTTCATCGCCTGGGAAATTTTCTGCTATTATTTCTGCAAATAGTCTTTTTATGTCATTTGTGTTGACACCTGCTACTTTGTTGATGCCTATTAATCTTACATTGTTTTTTTTCCCCCCTCATCTGGTAGTTGTTGAATTATTATTTCCTAGTTCCTTGTTTTTTTCTTTAAGAGGCTCTTTCTTGTTTGTTAGTGGTAATGCTGTCTTGAATGTCTGAAAATTTATCTTTAGTTTCATTCAAGTGGTTTTGCCAGCTTTTGATGGATTTTTTAATTTCCTGGATGTCCATTTGAATCTGTTTCATGCATTCTAGTTCCTTTCTCGATTGTTCACTGAAGAGTTTCCATGAGTTTTCTATACTCCTCTATTTGGTATCAGTGTCTTTGGATATGTTGAGCAATTCTTTCATTGCTGTTGTCATTTCTTTTTTGACCTGAGAGATTATTTCTGATCTGATGTCTTCTATGGCCTGATGGAGTTGTTTATTTACTTCAGTTGCTATCATTTCAGAAATTTCAGGTGTATAACTTCTAAGGTATTCTGTGTTAATGTCTCCTGGACTTGTTCTGGGTGACGTAGAGGTCTGAGACTGGATTTCTTCCTTTTTCTCGTCATTTTTGAAGATCCAGCATTTCCCTGAAGCTCTGCCTCATGCCCACTATGATGTGGGAGTAGTGGGACAAGGATCTAAAGGTCCTCAGTGTCAGTGTGGCTCCTGTGTTGGTGTGTGGGGGCAAGGTGTGGCTGCAGATGCTCCAGTCACTTTCTTGCATTCAGTTCGCTCTTAAGCCCAGGGGACAGGTGGGGGAGCTCACTGGACTTCCTGAAGCTATCCTGGGTTCAGCCAAACTTCCAAAATAGTTCAGGGTGCAGGTCATGGTCACGGAGGTTTCAGGCTTTGCCCAGGACCTAGCCCAGTTCTCATGCTGGTAGGGGAGGTGTGAGGCCAGAGTCCCCAAGGCTGCTGACTCCGTCCAGAGTTCAGCTTGGCTTCTACAGGGGTGTATGTAGTTATAGGAGTGGCCACTGAGGCCCCAGAAGGTGTCTGGGGCCCTGCCTGCCTTGCACGCTGGTGAGGGTGGCTCAGGGCAGCTCACTGGGGTTCCTGAAGATGTCTGAGGTTCAACCCAGCTCCCACAGGGATGTGAGGGTGCAGGGAGTAGCCACCAAGGCCCCAGAAGTTGTCTGGGGCTCCACCTGCCTTGCGTGCTTGTCGGGGAGGTATAGGGGGGCGGCTTACTGGGGTTCCTGAAGATGTCTCCCAAGTCACATATAATAAGCAGATTTCTCAGCAGAAACTCCACAAGTCATGAGGAAATGGAATAGACCCTAAAAAAAGTTAGTCCCAATCAAGGATACTATACCCAGCAAGAGTATCCTTTCAGAAATGAAGGAGAAATAAAGATCTTCCATGAAAAGCAAAAACCTTACAGAATTCAGACCCCCATACAACCAGTATAAAAATGCCTAAAGTAGTTTCACACGAAGTGAAATATATAGCTGCCATCAGGAAAGCATGTGAAATTGTAAATACCACTAAGATTAATCATACCAAAGGAAAATAAAAACAGAATGTAACCATGTGAATATAATAAATCATCAATCCACAAAGATGTATAAGAGAGGGGAAAAATTAAAGAATAATCAAAATAGTTAAAAGAAAATCAACAAAATAACAGGAGTAAATTCTTATCTGTCAGTAATAACTGAATGAAAATGGGCTAAATTCTCCAATTAAAAGATACAGCCTGACTTAATGGATTAAAAAAAGCTAACAATATACTTCCTATAAGCAACTTACCTTTTCAGCAAAGTATATAGACTGAGAATTATAAGAATAGAAAATGCTATTTCAAGCCAATGGAATAGTAAAACAAACAAAAATGTTTATGCTCACATCTGACAAATAGATTTTAAAACAAAAAATGTAGAAGGAGACAAAGAAGGGTCTACATCAAAGATCTAGGGATCAATATAACAAGAAGCTATAACAATTGTAAAATCTATATTGACCAAAGTTGGAGTGCCCAATTTTGTGCAAAAATGTTGTATATAAAAGGAGAGAGAGACATAATATAGTAATAGTAGGGGATTTTAGTTCTTAATTCTCAACAATGGATAACTTATTCAGACAAAAAATCAACAAAGAAATATTAGAATTAAACTACACTGTAGTATTTCACAGACATTTACAAGACATTGCATTAAATAGCTGCTGAAAGCACATTCTTTTGATCCGCATATTCTCTAGAATAAACTATGCACTACACAACAAAACAATGCTTAACAAATCCAAAACATTAAAGTGTGCCTTGTGTCTTTTATGATCACAGTGTATGAGTTCTAAAATTACACAAATATATGATAAGGAAAAACACTTTTGAATGAACAAAATGCCATCATGCCTAGTGAAATTAATCAGACACAAAAGGAAAGAAATAACAAATGTCACAGAAGAAATAAAAAATTAAAATATCCATGAAATATCTTCCATGTCAAACTGAAAGAGACTAAACCATAAGCCTAAAAATGAGACCAAAAATGCAAAAGTTTAGTAGAACATGAACTCCTTTTCTAATATAAGGGTACTGTGCAAACGTCAGATTTTTTTCTAAAATGGTTGCAAGCCAGGGAGGATTCTGAAACTTTCCAGAAGCTAGGACTTTTAGCATCTTCACTGATAGAGTTTCCTGGGATTCTCTATGGAAGATGGAGTGGTAGATTTTCCTTGTCTTTCTGTGCTGTTGTCCCAGATCTCTAAATCTTAAAGGTTTTCACTCTTTCTTTCTAATTTTTAGTGTTTTCCTATAATCACTCGCCTCTAAATGCAGCCATACATTTGTAACCTTAATTCTCTAGAGGAGGAGATAAGTCCTAGGTGACTGTATTCTGCCCTCTTGGATCCTCTTAAGAGGACACTTGATACTGTAAAGTAAACATACTATACATTTGTAGTCATTTTCACTATCCCATTCTTTATGTAAACATTTTATCTATCATTTTCTTTAAAAATCCCAATACCTCCTGCCTTGATCTCACTGTCAGTGATACTCTTATTTATAGTCTACTGATAAAAGTGATTCAAGAGAGATCTTTCCTGATTCTTCAAGCATATTTCTTCTTTTTCCAGGTTTGTCTTCTATATACTGTGCCTTCCCTAATGAAATAAGGGATTACATGTCCACTCTTCTTTTTTTTATGAGGCTGGGTTTCATTATGTAGTTCAGGCTGACCTTGAACTCACTAAGTAGCTCAGGCTGGCCTCAAACTCATGGTGATCCTCCTGCCTCTGTCCCTCAAGTACTGGGATTACAGGTATGCACCACCACACTGGGCCCACTCTTCTATCTAATGTCATTCTACCACTTGTACATGGGATACATTTACCTCCTGCCTACTCAAGAACATTATTGCCATTCTTTCCTCTTACCAGTGGATCATTCCCATTAGTAAGAAAACACATTTTTTCTCATCCCTTTAGAATAATTTTTCTTTGCCCTCATTTTTCCATTTCCCTGTCATCTATCTTCCACTTTTGCTCCTTTTGTACCAAAATTCACTGGAAGAATCATTGATGTTTGCTGCTGCCCATTCCTTTCCTTTGTTTTTTTATGCTGTTCTCAGCATGGCTTTGCTTTTCACAGTCTGCTAGAAGAGTGGCCAGTCACAGATGACCTCTCTTTGCTAAGTGAATGTGCATTTCTGATTCCTTGTTTTCAACTTATAACAACATTTAATGCAATTAATCACTACATCCTGAAAACACTTTCCTTGGTGTCTGACATATCATCTCCCCCCACCTTAAAATCTGTAGTTTCTGCCTCATTTTCTCATCTTCTTAATGTTTAAATGATGATGGAACTCAACACCCAGTTCTTAGACCTCTCTTTTCTTATCTACATTCTTTCCTCAAGGTTCTCTTCCAAGGCTTTAGGTACTCTGTCAAGGTTGATTATTACAAGTTTATATGCCCAGGCTGCAATGGTTAAGCCTGAATTTGTCAAGTTGGGGGCCACCCAGGAGATCAGTGGAGCACACATCTGTGTTGGGGGATCTGAAAGTATGTCCTTGATTACCAGATCTGGTCCCTTGCTCCTTCCTCACTGTTGCTGTTTCCCTGCTCTTCTTCTAAGCCACTGTGAGCTAAGTGAACAGAATGTAGGAGTTGTGGGGTCAGGAAGGGTTCCACTCAGATTTCAAAGTAAAGCCTGAGAGGGCAAGCAAGGGGTTCTTAAAGAGACAGTTTGAGAAGCTGTGAGAATGAAGCTAAAGTTACAATAGAGACTCCAGATAGTCAGAGGTGCTAGGGATGTAGAACATACACCGAGGAAATTTACAGGTTGTGAGTAGAGCCAAGAGAGACACCATGTGGTCTGTAACCAGCAATGCCACAGGAATTGGGCAGTCAAAGCCCTCTTCCACTCATGTCTCACCACCATGTGCCTTGGATACCTGATATGGAAGGATAGGACTTATTGTTTACTAAGGCTCTGTCTGTGTTGGTTCTATTCTTTTATATCCCCCTTACTCTTTCCTTTTGGAATGGAAATGCTTACCCTGTGCCATTATACCTTGGCATTGTATAATTTATTTATTACTTTTTATAGACATTCACAGATAAGTGTTTATTTTGAGTCCCAGAAGAGACATGGACTTGATCTTTTGAAAAGTTCTGGAACTGTTAAGGGTTTGGGAAAGGGATTATTACAGTTTTTCTTTCTATGAAAGATAGTTGTATCATGTTAGGTAAAATCACAAACAACTGCTATATGGGGATTAAGTATGATTTAAGGAGAAGTATTTCTATGTCAAGTTGGTAAGTGGTGAGATGTGAGAGTTCAACTTGATTGTGTCAACTCTGTTGTCTTTGGAGTTGCCAAGGATATTGGTGGACTACATATCTGGGTATTTCTGTGTGGGTTATGGGGGCATGACATTGGGTATTGTACGTACTCTTCCTCTCTAGTTCTGTTCTCCTTCTTTGCTTGCTGGCCACAATGAACTAAACATCTCTGCTTTTCCATGCCCTTCTGCCATGATGTTTCTTCCTTTGAGCCAGTTGACCATGACCAGTTGACTGTGAACTGAATCCCTCGGAACCATGAGTCAAGTTAAAGTTCTCCTCCTTCAAATTGTGTGTGTCAGGTATTGTACCCAAGCAACAGGAACAATGACTAATGTTAGTCTCATTTAAAACAGTAAACTCCATCTTTGCCATTATACTATATACTGGTCTTTCTATGTAACTTTTAACTTGACCTCTTTATTTGATGCCTAACAGGCACAAGTTGATCTATTCAAAACTGAATTATTTCCTCACACCCAACCTTCTTTTCCTACTTATCATCTTTTCTACCCTCTTGGTTTCCTGTTATAATAAGTAAATGTTAAGCAGGTACCTGCAAAGCTTATATGCCTGAAAATTTTATAGGACAGATAGACACTTACTTCTTGGTCTCTGCCCTCAGCATTTAATATTTAATAGAGACATTGTAGCATGAACCAATAGCTTTTTCCCACTAGCCATTCTTTCTTCAGGAATCTTGAATTTTATTTGGGTTTATGGTAGTGTAATGGCAGACTGATCATGACAGTCAATGAGATAGGAATAACACTGTCCCCAGACTCCACAGAACTGCAAGATTATCCCTAGGCTCCTCTGAAACTGCTATATGAGAATGAAATAAACTCTTCTGTAAGCATCTGTTATATTTTGAAGCAGCTGAATTAAAGTTTTAATTATGGAGATAAGAACTTAAAGGAATCACAGAAATCCTTGAAAATACAAAACAAACAAACAAACAAACAAACAAACCAAAACAACAAAAACAGCAAGAAGGAAGATAATTTGGGATGACCAAGTAACCTGGTTGAGGGAAGTACACTGGTATAAAACAAAGAGGAGCTGTGGGAACCTTGTACTTTATAGATCTGTGATCTCATTGAAGATATTAACATTTAGACCATATGAGTCTGTTACTGGGAGTGGGCCAAGCCAGTTTGTCAACTCTAATAAACCAAGAGATGCTTTACAATACTTTGTTGTTGCTAGCAACTCAAGACCTTTTCTCTCTAATCTTATGCAGGACTGGAAAATAGTGTCCTAAAAGTCAATTTGTTCTGAATGAATGGAGGCCATATTCTGTTTCTCCCTAACCATGTAGGTGGGCACTGCTATAAACCAATTTTAAAATGACTTACCTATTCTAAGCTCCTTACTAAACAGGCACACAAACTTAGACTGAGAGAGAGGTACTGTGAGACTGGAAGCCTGGCATTTCACCTCCTTGGCCTTAGTTTCCTCTTCTTTTGGTAAACTTGAACAATTGATCTCTGGCAGCTCTTTCAGTGAGCACAAAGGAAGCACATACAGAAGAAAATGCACATCTATCAATGGACTGCTCTGTTCATGTGAAAGAACACAGGCTTTGTTCTGCACTGGCGTCAGGTCTGCCAAACACATTTAATTTATGCTAGAATTACAGAGTAAGATATTTCAGTGTTAGTGTATGAACCCTGAATTTTGTTGTGTACCTGACTTTGCATATCTTGGTAGTAGAAATGGCAGCTGATTTCACTTAGTTTGTTTACTTCCCAGTGAAATAGCCAGAATAAGGTCTCCTCTCCCCATTTTACAGATGAAGGAACTGACAGAAAGTGCTTTCACTAAGGTCACAAAATTAGCTACTATAAAAACTAAGACTTGAAACCCCAGTCTAGTGGTCTTCATAATTCTTAAATTATAAGATCTAACAGTATGATTGAATTCGCCCTAGGCTTTATGTAAGGGATGATTGAAAAATGTGAATTTTTAAATTTTAAAAATGTATTACAGTAAAAGATTCATCCCCATTAATCTCTCTAAAAATACTCCCCCTCACTTTAAACACATCTATTCTATTGTTTCTGCCACTTTCTGAAGCAGTTGTGGAAGTCTTCTTTTGTGAGTGAGATGATCAAAGCTGTGGTGAATGGTGCTTCCATGGCAGACTTGTAAATATATTATGGTGTGCCCTAGTCTACTTTGTTCACCAGATCTGGCAGCCTGCTACTTCTGGTTCCTTCCCAAAGTCAAAATGACCATGAAAAGTAAACATTTTGCACTGACTTAAAACACGTCACAGCAGTGCAACTTAAAATACCCACTGAAAAGAGCTTCTAGAATTGCTTTCTGAAAGTAGCAAGAATGATGAAATAAATGTGTTTCACCAATGGCCATGTGCCTTATGCAGTACTAACGTTTAAAATGTAAGTGCTCACTATATATTTTTCCAATCAGATCTCATAAGTTTCATGGAGAAACTGACTCAACTCATTTTAGGCTTCCCACCTCATGCACAGTATTATTAACCAATATATGTGGCACCAGTGTGTACTTAAAGGTGAGGGAGTAATTAACAGGTGATATGGTTGTTCTACCTGAGGATAGGTACTTGGCTTCAGAGAATAACTTCAGGAGGCACTGGTTAGATGTTACTGAGGGGCAAACCGTTCATTAGAGAAGATAAATTATTGTGTGGGGAGATTTTGATGGAAGAGTGTTAAACCCTGTATGTTATCCAATATTCAAACTGCTATTTGTAGCATGTAATCTTCTCCATTGTCTTCATAACTCTGATATATTAAGGATGACCAAAACAATTAATCTCTGGCCATTTCATCTGTCTCCTTTTAAAAGGAAAGGTCATTGAACCGGAAACCATATTAAGCATTAAATTTTTATGATCAAATTGAAATTCTGCACAAATACAGTTAATTAAATTTGTAGATGATCTACTGTCTAGATTTACATGAGAGCCCTTGATTGAAAATGAGCTATAAAACATATCCTGAGTGGGTACCCCCAGCCTGCACCTTCCAAGCCACTATTTCTAAAACAAATGCTCTTGGTGTCCCGTGTCCGTGTGTGTGAGCGCCGGTTATCTACTCAGCAGGAGGTCTGATGGCTCCTCCCCTGCCTGGCCTCCAGATGTTGCCGTTCTCCAATAAGCTTGAGTCTTTCCTCTTCTTTTCCAGCCTTACCCCATGTGATTATCCATAGCTTGTCTGTTTGAATAGCTACTGCAAATTAACATGTTGGGAATAAAACTTTTGGTTTTCTAGTGCTATACATCTTTTCCCCTCCAGTCTACTCCATCTCAGGAAAATGATCATTTATTTGATGCTCAAGCCCAAAAATTGAGTGTTAACTCTTTTTTTCTACTTACTCCAAACAGATCCATCCATAAGTCTTATTCTGGGGTCATTTTCTACCATATTTTCTCCATCATGGGTCTTCTCTGAATCACACTGGGGCTGGCAAAGACTAAGAGCTGCCCCACCCAAGATCAGTCACCTTTATGGAGAAGGCAAGATGTGTTCCTTTGAGGTGAATAATCAGAAGACCCCCTTGCAGTCTGGGTTAGCCTCTTGTCAATTTGGGCCAGAGGCTTAGCAAAAGCCTGAGCCCCTGGATCAGGCACGCATGGGCTGGCTGTACCATACACAGTTCTTCTCATATGGTCCACTCCCGCCAGTCTTCCCCCAGATGTCTCTTGTTCTCCAGCCTTGTTCTTCTGCCCCATCATACTGTTAATCTCAAAGCATAGATCAGATAATTTTATTGGATAAAGTCTTTACATGCTTTGTTGTTATACATAATATAAAACCCAGAGTCAAACTGGGCAAGGTGGTTAAAGCATGTAATCCCAGCACCCTGGGAGGCTGAAACAGGAGGATTGTGAGTTCAAGTCCAAACTTGGCAACTTAGTGACTTGGAGAGACCCTGTTTCAAAATAAAAGGTGGGGAGCTGCGGATGTAGCTCAGTGTAGAGGTCCTGCTGTCAATATCATTGCCAGAAAAAACAGAATCCTTACTAGGATTACAAGTACCTCCATGATCCGCCCCCTGCCTCCTCTTGTTCCCACCTTTGCTCTGTCTGATCACTCCACCCACCTTCCACATCTATGAGCTTCTTCCTGCTTGGGGGCTTTAATATCCTTCTAGATGATTTGCTTCTCATCCCAGTCTCAGTTCAGATGTTCCCTTCTGACACAGGCTTTCCTTGACCCACTTACCTAAAATCTGTCCATCCAATGAGCCATTGTCATTATCCTTCAGTCCCACCATCACCCAGGCTTATTTAGCTCCACAATCTGCAATTAACTTCTTGTCTGCCTCTCCCAGAATATGAGCCTCCTGGGAGGCAAAGACATTACCAAATTCCTCAGAATCGTGTCCATAGCAATCAGAAGGGTGCAGGACTTGGTACACAGTGAGCCCTCAGCAAATGCTACTGACGGAATGAAAGAGGATGGAGTCAGAACACCGAAGGGTCAGTGACAGGGAATAATGATGCTCAGCAAGCACGTTTGGGAGAGTTATTTGAAAGCACATTTCCATGGAGCAAACCCAAAAATGTTTTCATTTGTACTTTTCTCCCATCCTTTACCTTGTGAACTTGTGTGATTTGGTTAAGAAAGCTGGGTGGGACATTCGTGTGTGTTGAATTATTAGTTCCTGGGACATACTGACTTTTAAAGGAGGTTGAACATCTCTCCCAAGTAGAAAACAAGGCTTTGCTATTGAGAGAACCTTCTGCATAAGGACAGCCTGGTACAAGGTTGAGATCTCTCTGTCATTGGCTTTCTAGACACAGAAGAGCAAAGCAGCATTGTTTAACCTTTTGGAAGCTGTGAATGAAATTTACATTAGCAGGGTGTTGCTGTTCAGTTACAGATGGTTTACCTGATGAATAGCAATGTAACCCTTTGCTCTGAGAAATTATCTTCTCTCTGTTGAGAAGAGCTAAGGGAGCCATAAAAATGTGACAAAGATGAGAGAGAGAATCTTTTTCTCTAAGACTGTGAGGGAGAATGATTTGGGAGCATAGTGGTCCGTGTACCTCAAAGAAAGCTGCTGGGAAAACCCCATGGAAGTCTCTTCTTTTCCATCCCCAGGGATGATTTAGGATAAATATTTTGCATCATGTATTTAGAAGTATGTATGGCTAGGTGTGGTAGCACACACCTGTAATCCCAGCACTCGGAAGGCTGAGGCAGGAGGAGTGCTGCTAGTTCATTCTAGCACAGTCTGGACTACAAAGTGAGTTCAAGGGCAGCCTGAGCTGTGTAGTGAAACAGTATCTGAAAAAGTCAAAAAAAAAAAAAAAAAAAAGAAGTGCATACATTCCTATCACAAAGTAGGTACTTCATAAATATCCCCAATTTTTGATATTTAAGAATGCTTATTAAATAGAAGACTAATCCATGAATTGAGAAGCAAAATGACTATGTAATCAAGACAGTACCACCATAAATCTACAAATTTAATGAATGACTTTTAAAAACTTCTGTTTGAGTCAACATTGATGACCCCTAAGGGAGCTGTGTTTCTCTCTTCCTTTTTTTCTTCTTCTTTTCCCCTTCCTCCTTCCTCTTTTCTCCTTCCCCTCCTTCTTTTCCTTCATTCCAAGCAGTTTTAGGTTACAGAAACTTGAGCAGAAAATACAATGTCCCTACCTGCTTTATTTCTCCACCTTCTTTTAGATCCCTTTGTTCATGACATTTTGCATCAGTCAGGCACATTTGTAAGAGCTGATGAAACAAAACTGAGACATTCTTACTAATTGAAGTCCACAGTATGTATTAGAGTTCACTTTTTGTTTGACAGTTTTGTGATTTTTGACACATGTACAATGTGTCCATGGCTACACTATCTTACAGAATAATTTCTCTACCCTTCCCTTCTTATCTCTTCACCTGGACCTCTCTGACAGCCACTCTTTGTCCACATTTTTAGAAACTATGGTAAAATATATGTCACTTAAGTATGTTTAAGTATCAAATTAAATGGCGTCATGTACATTTATCTGCTCTCTTTTTACTGACTTGGTGCTTTTGCCTTTTCTAGAATGTCAAGTAGTTGGAATCATAGAGCATGTAGGCTTTTGGGACTGTCTTCTTTCACCAAAAGGTGCACCTTAAGGGAACTCTGAGGTAGTAGTGCTGATGAAAATTTTAGAAAAATTCCGTCATGGACACTGACCCTGATTTACTGCCTGGAATGAGGATGATACTAGGAGGTGTCTTAGTCTCTTAGCCGTTGCTGTAACAGAACACCTGAGACTGAAACATTTACAAAGAAGAGAGGTTTATTTTAGCTCACCATTCTGGTGGCTGAAAAATCTAGAGCTGTATCTGCTCAGTTTCTGACAAAGCACATGTGGTTTGGGTAAGAAATGACCCCAAAGCTCTGATCCACAGTGCAGTAGTGTTTAGAGATGATTGGAGCTTGAGAATGCCTATCTTGGCCATGGATTAATCCATTGGTGGGTTGATAACAGAATGGCCTATTGGGAAGTGGAGAAAGCAGCAGGAGGTGGGGCCTATGGAGGAAGTAGGTCAGTCCTCTGTGTTCTCAAGAACTACAGTAACCCCTGCTTAAGGGCTCTGCCCTCATGATCCCAACACTGCCTACTCCACACCACCTCCTAAGGTCCAAGAATTCAGCCTCAGTGTGAATTTTGGTGAAGACAAAGCATAACATGGCAGGAGAGTTCTCTCAGGAAATGTAGAAACTTAGACTTGAGGAGTTTTCTAGTGAAGGGATTTGAAGTAGAAACAACAGAGTAGTTAACTAATAGTGATGTCTGCAGATCTGTGATTGCTGCATCCAACCCTTTGAGATATGATTGTTTCTGTTTATTTAGATTTTAAAGTGCTTTTTATATATTTTAAAATATACTTAGGGATCTTTGTAAGGATTCAAAGTCCCTTTATTTCATCTAATAAAATGGAAAAATAAAATTGTACTTTCTCTTATGAATAAGCATACTAAAATACTATAATCATTAGAATAAAAAACTAAAGCATAAATTCTGTCTAAATGGAAAGAACAGATATGAAGTTATTACTTTTGTGTGGAATGAAAGCTAACTATTGGTAAAGGACAGGTTTTGTTGGCAAAAATCACAGATTAAGCAAGAGATTCCTAAGAAAACCTAGAATGAAACTCGCAGAAGAAATGATCATTTCTTTTACCGATATTTCCACGTTTGGAACTTACAACAGGGGCAAGCGTTGACAGCATGACTGAGGAGAAGGCAGAGTTGGAGAAAAGTTTGACTGTGGTGTCAGGTTGCAATTGCCCACTTCGGGGTAATTGTGAAGCAGGTGCACAAATTATAAGCACACAGAGCAAGTTAAACAAGTTGCGCCAGTGATGACGTAGGTAGTGTGGTGGCTACTGGGAATACAGTGGAGACCAAACACACTGGTGCCCTAAAGGAGCAGGGGTTTTGGTGCCAATGAAGTCCTGCGATAAACCGAAATTAAAATATAGATAAGCTCAGGAAGGAAAAAAAAGCATAATAAAGATTAGTGTGTTGGGGTATCTATTTCAGATAAGGTGGTGGGGGCAGGCCTGTCTCAGCAGTGACATTTGAGCAAGATGTTTAAGTAATGAGGGAACCAGCTATGAATAGATTTTGGAGGCACTCCTCCTAGGCAGAGGGAACGTCAAGTGTAAATGTCTGGAGACTGGAGTTAGGTTGGTATAGTCAAGGAAAAGAACTCTAGGATGACCGGATTCCAGTGAACAAATAGTGAAAGGGATAAAAGTTGAGTTTGGAGGGGCAAACGGGACCACATCACGGACGGGCTGGTAGTCCAAGGAAAATAATTTGGATTTTATTCTAAGTGTGTTGGAAAGCCATCTGGAGTGCTGGAGCCAGGAAGTGACATGATCTGACAGTATTTTTAAAAAAGATTATTCTGGTGTCTGTGTTAGAAATTGACTGAAGGGAGGGAGGTAAGAATAGGACAAAGGGGCCAGGCGGAGGCTGTTGTGGATCTCCGGATGAGAGCTGCAGAGGCCTGCGCGTGCGGGTGGCAGCGATCATTGCTGGACCGGATTAAGCAGGGCTGGAGGAGGAAAGTAGACCCGGAAAGAGTTGCCGGTGGATTAGCTACTGGTGATAAAGGATGCGAAGGAGTTTTTGAGCGTCAGAAAGAGAGTTTTTAACCTCTCGCTGGGGTGAGTTGGGGTCTTTCTTGGCGAGATGGCGCCGAAGCTAAGTGGAGTAGTGGGAGACAACAGCTATGCAGGGCCAGCGGGGAAGAAGGCAGATGCAGCAAGGAGCCTGTTCTGCTTAGGCAAAAGCAAGCGTGGTGTCTGGAATTGAGATGAGAAAACTGCGGGTTAAATCTGCAAAGAGAGACTGGGAAGGGCCTGAAATGCCAGGCCAATATTTGATTTTCCGAAGCAGAGGAAGTGTATCTCTCAGAAGTGAATTTAGTGGCAAGAAACTGGAAGCTTACCAAGGACCTTGGACACGGAGGACTTTTTTCCTCTTCATAATGAAAGACCCAGGGATGCTCAGTTGAATGTGAGGCTGTGCGTGCTCATAAGGAGCTTAAACTAAATCTTTATGTTTTATCATCTTTAATATTTAGTTTTCTTTTTTTATTTTAAAAGTTAGAAAAAACTAACAAAACACCAATGAAAGACAAAATAAAAACAACACAAAAATCACAAAATGATACATGACCTCAAAACAACATGATAGGAATTAACAATGGTTGCTGCATTACATACTGTTATCTTCAACAAAGTTGCTCAGTTCACCAGACAAAAGAATGTAAGATTGATCAAACAACTAAAGACAGTAATAGTAATAATAAAAAACATTGGAAATGATGCAGAGCTTCTCCATATAAGATGGCAGGAGTTCAATAATGGTTCTTATACTGCATATTGTTGTTTTTAGATCAGTCATTCTGATTACCAAATTCAAGCATGCAAAATTGGCCAAGAAAAAGAAAATTTTAAGCTTTGACTGTTCTTTTCAATAAACCACAGACATCAGCAATTCACTTCTTCCTGCTACCCTTATATTAATCATCCATCCTCATGCCTATTACGTCAAGGTTTGTACTCTGAACAGGAGGTAGGAGTACAGGGGGACAAAAATAACAAACCCTTGTGTTTTCCTCCCTTTTCGTTGATTGTGGCAAAAATATATATAAAACACAAAATTTGCCAATCTAAACATTTTTAAATGTACAGTTCAATAGCATTAATAGAACCCATAATATTGTGCAACATCAAAAAAAAAAAATATTGTGCAACATCACTACTATTTCTTTCCGAAGCTTTTTTATCATCTAAAACTTGTTCATCATCCAAAACCAGAAACTCTGTAATCATTAAACATTGCAACCTTTGTAACTCTGTAAGCATTCCTCCCTTGCCCTGCCCCTGGTAGTTCCTAATCTAATCTGCTTTCTCTCTCTCTGAAGTTGGAGCCAGTCTCACATGATCAGGAAAATGAGAACCTCTATGAATGTTCATTCAGTGGATTTATACCTAAATGATGTTTTTATACGTCCTCTGGGGAATTTCCCTATCAGCCCTCTCTGCATTGCTTCTCTCACCTCTTTTTTTTTTTTTTTTTTTTTTTTTTTTTT
>NW_004955408.1:10869382-10879012 GCF_000276665.1 Chinchilla lanigera | reverse complement strand
TTTTGGTTTTTCTCCAGTACCGGGAACCGAACTCATGACCTTGCGCTTGCCAGGCAGGCGCTTTGCCACTGAGCTAAATCCCCAGCCTCTCTCACCTCTTGACGAACCACTGATGACCATGGCTGGCTTGCAAGAGATGGCGAGGAAAAAGTAGTGGAGGAAAAGGGTCTGACTGAGAGATGTCAGTGGGTGCTGAAGAGTGAGGTGTGCGAAGAGGGGAAGGGCTCTGTGCGCCATCAGGTTGTGAGATCCTGAGAAACTAGGCCCAGCGAGGCCGACTGTGTGTAAGAAGGGTTGTTGGCGGTGACGCACTGGGTCTCCTTTGAACCCAAGGAAGGGGTTAGTCCTAGTTTTAGGACAGTGTTTCTTTCATTCTAGCTTTTTTCTCTTTTTAATCTAATGGATGCTTCTAAGATATGTTTTTCTTAGTTAAGATGCATGGCAAGATTTGGCAATGAAATTTACTCAAATTACTGACTCAATGATCTTTGCAAAACTGGGAACAGTAATTCTTTCTTTTGGTCTAAGGCTTTCTCATTCTGTATAAGTGTGTTTATACAAACAGATGCATATATTTATATATATTGATATTTGTCCATGTTGGTAAGTATATCTTTACACTATCATTTTTATTTTCTTAAGAGTATTGCCATATCTGTGTGTCACTTGAGTATTTTAAAAACTAATTAACCATCGATGCATGAGGCGTAGTTTTCAGTTTTTAATTATGACATGAAAACCATCCTTACAGAAATGTGTGGAGACTCAGATCTGATTATTTCTTTAGGAGAAACAGTTTGAACTAGAGCTCCTGCCAAAGGACATACACCCATTTTAAAGGCTCTTGATACCCACTGTCAAACTGATTTCCACAATAATTTTATCAGTTTATACTTCCAAGGCAACTTGGGTGTGTCCCTCCCCTCACAAATTTTTTTAGCAGTGGGTGTGGGTGATCTTTTTAATCTTTCTAAGTTTGAAGAATTAAAGCTGTATTATTGTTTACCTTTATTGTGAGTGCTAGTTAGGCTAAATGTCTATTCACACGTGTAGTGCTTTTGTATTGGGTGTTTGTGTGTGATAATGAAATGCTGAGCTCTACCCTGTGTCCATGGCCATGTGTGGCATGTGGGCTTTGGGAAGTGGGATGAAAGTTGTTGGCTGGTAGATATTGCTCTTATCCAGACTTGAAAGGGGGTATGGGTGTGCAGCAATGGGAATAAGAAGATTCTCAGATATCAGATAATTTCACAAGATGTGGTCAGGGGTTGAGTGAGTGCAGAGGCATAAGAGAAGGACACAATACAGGTGATCTTAAGACTTGGAACATGAACTGCAAGGACAGTGACTGGATCAGAGGAAACAGTAAGCATGGCCAGGAAGACTGACCTTACCTCTGGAAGCGAAGAGGCCAGCAAGCGGAGATGCCATTTCATATCTTATCTTTCTTCCCTCCACCACTCCTATTCTAAGCCCCATCAGGGTGCTAATGTTCATCTGTTTGCCCAAGGGTTTTGCACACAGGTCTCTCAACACAGAAAACATTTCCTTCCCACGATGGGGCTTAGCATGGATGTCCCTTCTGTCACTCATGCTCATCTACCTACTTCCTGCTACATCTTCTCTGGGTGCTTCCACTTTGCTCCTGTCCCTTCCCACGTGCTAGCCCTTGTCACCCTGTAAAGCTGAAGACAATGTTGAGGTTGGAGTTCAGTTTACGTGGGCGCGTGTTTGAGTTTTAATACCTGTGAGACTTTCAGTCATTTTATTTCTCATATATTTTTTATGAAATATTTCTTTTACTAAAATGTTATGTTTACATTGGACTGTTATGAGTCTTGAATGGAGCATATACAACTTGCTGTAACTTGGGTAATCTTATCGCTATCTGGAAAATGAGGATAATATTCTTTTCTTATAGAGTTGTTGGATGGAGTCCATATTGTCTTTGAAAATCACCGTGATCAATACCCATGTCATACTGTGAGCTGCTGTGCTGATGCTGATAATGCATACAAATATGAAAATTACTTTACAGATATTATAAACCTTTGGAAGGTGAGGACTATGTCTTACTCATACTGGATTCCCAGCATCTAGCAGAGCAGCTCCCATGTAGATCTTAGCTGTAATTTGTTGAATGGATACCTTTGAGTTTCCATCAGCTCCCTAGAGCCAGGGAGGACAGGACAGGAGACCAGCAATTGAAAAGCAGCTAGGAAAGTGGAAGCTGGGGGAGGTCTCTGAATTGAGCGTGATCCTTTCTGACTTCTCTCTTTCATTACTCTCTGCTTCTTTGGTCACAAATTACATGTCAGCTTGTAAAACAAGTATGCATTGTCTCGGTGACCTTTTCATTCCTGCATGATTAAAATAGTTTGGCCGTTCTCACTTGCTGAGGGATGAAACTGCTTCTACTTTTCTTGAGCTGAGAGAGATTCTGCAGAAGAAGATGTAAGAGGTCAACAGCAAACTGGAGGAAAAGGGATAACCTTGAGCAGTGGGAAAGACACGCTGTTGTTAGAGCAATCCAAGCTCCCTTCAGATCTGAGCTTGTGCTTTGCTAGTAAGTGAGTGGTTTCTCCTTCCTGAGCAGCACCTTCTCAGGGATACACTGTGGTTTTATTCCTTACCTTGGCTTCACCCACAGCGTTACCCTGTGACTGCTTTAAAATGGATGAAGGGCTTTTGCTGCTTTAAGAAATAAAAGGGAAAGTCACCTGTATCCACGAAGATTAGAATGAGCTATAGCTGGAACGCAAGAACAGTGTGAAATCAGACAGGCATTTCTTTCTGTCTCCTGTAAAGCCCAGACTTAAGCAGAGCAGAGCCGGTGTGGCAGCTGCACATGGATCTGAGACCTGGCTGTTCCTGTGTTCAGCTTTCTGTGCTTCCTGCATAGATTGCAGCTCTGTGGTCCCAAGGAGAAGGAGCTGCAGGCATCACGGGGACTGCAGGCATCACGGTTGCTGGTGAGGTGGTGGCAGGACACAGCCTGTCCTCCTGGTACTTCCCAGAAATTGCACACGACTTGCTTACAACCCATCGAGTTGTGGTATAGTCACACAGTCACACAAGCTGCCAAGGGGCTTAGGGAATGTGCTTGTCCTCTGGAATGTCATGCCCAGCTATAATCCAAGCGTTCTAAAATTAGGGAAAAAAAGGGGAGCTAATATGGGAGCAACTGGTTTGAGATGCGGAAAGTTAGGCCTGTGTAAGGTCACACAGCTCGTAACAGTGGAGCTGAAATTGGATCCTGTTTTTTGTTCCTTCCTTTCTCCTTTGTTTTTGTTTTTGTTTTTTTTTTCACAGAAAAAAACAAATTTGATTTTACTTGCATTTAATAGACATAAAGAAATAGAAGTAAAGTTGAATTTCACAAGTTTTAGATAAATGCTTCTTCTTTACAACATGAAGATAACAACTACCTGTGAAGAATTCATGAGGCATGTGTGGTTGCCTCAATTGATGCCTATTTCATTCTAGGATTTACATGGCAATGATAACATTAATGTAAAACATCTAATAAGACATGAAATATAATAGTTATTTTTTTAGGCGATTATAAGCCTGTGGAAGATAGGGACTGTGTTTTACTTATACTGGATTCCTGGTATCTACCAGTGTCTCCCATGTAGATGCATTGCACTCATTAGTTTTCAAACCACCTATTTAAATTTTATCTAGCATCTATTGGCTCCTGCCCATCTTTTAAAAATATCATGACGTTCATTTTTATAAATCATCAGGATTCATATTTATATTTCATCTTCTGATCTTTATTCCTACTGCTATATTTATTACTACTGTATTTAAAATGACTTGGTGCTCATCCCACATTGCTTCATCTTAGTTTCTTTATAGTGAAGGGATTTATTTTGATTTTTGTCTCAATTGGCTGAATTTATCAATTCATCAAAAATAAGTTTTTTTCTTTCTCTCTTCTTTTTTTTTTTTAAAAAAGGGTTCCTGGACTACAAAAGTCCATGAGTTCCTTTTCTATCTCCAAGTTGGTGACATTTTTTATTCTTGAAGTTCAGTTATTAATATCACAGCATTCATTGTCAATCAGGACTTGCAAATTGTGCTGGAAAATGATGTGTCCAGTTAATGTATAGATTTCCTGTTTTATTCATTTCATTTTTAATATGTGATTAGTATACATTTAAATAATTTGTTCTTTGTTTCACTTGTACACTAACTACTTGTATTAGATATCCCCAAAATAGATTGGTTTAAAACAACAGAAATGTATTCTTTGCAGTTCTGGGGCTACTAACTCAAACTAGTGTATGGGCAGAGCTGACTGCTCCTAACAGTGTGGAGGGACAGTCTGCTCCAGGTCTCCTACCTCCTGTAGGAGCTGGTAATGCTTGGTGTCCTTGGCTTGTGGTTGCCTCAGGCTATTTGGCCTCTATATTCACCTGGCCCTCTCCTCTTTGAATGACTCAAAAATACTGATAGGGTGCCTCAGACTGCATCTTGGGAGAGGGGGAGGAAGGGTGATATAGCAGAGCCAGCCAGAGCAGGCCTCTCCTATTGTTCACTCCGACACCAGAGAGCTCTGACATAGCATAATACCCTGCCCACCTCCCACCACCCACCACCAACTCTGGCAAAAGAAACCCTTTGTAGAATCTGGGGGCTGTGCTGGCATTAGGGTGAAGGTCTTTGGACAGTGACTGAAAAAGAACTGCACACAGGGGACAGAAAGGTGCCTGGGCCAGAGGACTTCTGGCAGTGAACTACAAGGAAACACATGTTGGAGGGCAAACATGGAAATGACCATGGGATTCGCCTTACATTAAGGGGAGCAGGAGTAGGTGGTGGAAATCAGTGGTCATTGAGAAGTTGGGCAAAGACCATAGCCTTCCCACCCCAAGTTAACTGACCTCTGAACAGATACAGGTCCCTGTAATTAGCCACATGCAAAGCATGGCTTATAGGATGGAGGCAGGCTGACAGAGCTTCCTGGTAGGATGGCCTGCCTGCTAAATGGTATGCAATTAAGCAAATTACTTAGTGGGTAGGGGCTTGGAAGCATGCAGTCAGAGTCTGTTGGGGAGATGCTTCAGCTTTCTGCTATGCTAGCTGCATCGTTTTTGTTTTGTGTGTCATTGCTTAGATCTTGTTTTATTATCTTTTTCTTGCTTTATTATTTTTTATCAATTTCATTTTATTTTTTATTAGTTATTTCTCATTTGTACTCTTGAATAATAAGTGGGTCACAGAAAAAAAATGAAGAAAAAATTAGACAGTTCTTAGAATTAAATGATAATACCAAAACACCTTCCCAGAACCTATGGGATATCATGAAATCATTCCTGATAGGGACGTTTATAGCAGTGATTCTCAACAGCAAAAAAACAGGGCCAAAATAAATACACAATGATGCACTACACAAGAACAGTCAAAATCCAAACCCAGTACAAGAAATAAGATAATAATGATTGGAGCAGAGATTAATGAAAGTGAGACTAAAGAAAGCAATACAAATAATTAATAAAAAAGCTCTTCTTCAAAACAATAAGCAAAAGAGAGAGATCTTTAGCCAACCATACCAAAGAAAGATAGAAGAGACCTATTACAGTACAACTGGAAATGAAAAAGGTGAAATCACAATGGACATTGTAGGAGTCAGGATGATTATTGGTACTGTAACTACTTTGAAAACTTGTACTCTGGTGAATTAGAGAATCTGGAAGAAAGGAATAGATGTCTAGGCACAAATGAATTACCAAAATTATCCAAACTGAATTATCATGAAGGCATAAAAAAAGCATGAATAACTGAATAACAAGCAATGAAATTGAGGTAGTAACAAAAAACCTACTCAGGAAGGAAAGTTTGGGAATCAGTGGATTCACCGATGAATTTTACAAAAACTTCAGGAAAGACCCAATGCCAATAAGCCTCAAATTTTTCCTTATTGAAACTTAAAAGGAAGGAGTACTTCCAAACTCATTCTTAGAAGCTAGCATTTCCTTGATCCCCTGAACCTAAAAACAAAACTATAGGCCAATCTCTTTAGTCAACACAGGTGCAAAAATCTTCGACAAGATACAGCCAAACAGAATACAGCAAATCATCAAAAAGATCATATACTGTCATGAAGTAGGCTGCAGCCTAAGGATGCAAGTTTGAGTCCATACGTGCAAATACAGAAATGTAATACATCACATAACCAGAAGCAAGGGCAAAAATCACATGATCATTTCAATGAATGCAGGAAAAGTCTTTGATGAAATTTAACATCCATTCATGATTTCAAAAAATGTTCTGAAGAAAGTATATAATGACTCAACCTGAACGTACTGTTAACATCATATTAAATGTGAAAAATCTGAAAGCTTTACATCTAAGATCAGGAACAAGTCAAGGATGTCCACCGCTCAATAGAGTATAGTACTGAAAACATTACCAGAGCAAAAGAGAAAAAAGGGTTATGTATGATAAAGAAAGAAGTCAAAGTGTCAGTCTTCAAACATGATGTGATCCTTTATGTAGAAGACCCAAAAGTTCTACCAAAAGACACCCAGAAATAATAAACACGATCAGCAATACAAAATTAATAGCATTTTCTACACCAGGGATAGCAAACCTTTTATAGAACATGTGCCCAAATTGCAATCTAAAATCAGTAATTTGTCACAGACTACCAACACTGCAATTAAACCTGAATACTGAGGCTTTAGTTTAGAACAAAATAACTCATACATTAACATACTTTGTTTTAAAAGAAAAAAACAATAACACTCCTGCCATAGGTTCACCATCACTGATCTACAAAAATAATGAACCCATGGAGAATGAAATTAGGAAAACAATACCATTCAATAGCTTCAAGAAAAATTAAATACTTAAAAATTAACCTAACAAAAAAGTATGAAAGACTTCTAAAATGAAAACTACAGTGCTCTAAAAAGGAGGTCAAAAAAGACATCAGAAAATGCAAAGACATGTCCCGAGACTAAATAGGCAGAAAAAATATAGTCAAAATGGAGATGCTACCCAAATTTATATGCAGATATAATGCAATTCTAATCAAAATACCAACAGTATTCCTCACAGATTAGAAAACATCAGTCCTAAAATTTGTATGGAACCATAAGAGATCAAGAATAGCTAAAATAAATTTGGGCAAAAGAAACAAAGCACGAGGCATCTCAATCCTGGATTTTAAATATTACAAAGCTATCATGATAAAACAGTACGATAGTGACACAGAAATGATAGGTGATTCAGTGAGACAGAGTAGAGGATGCAGAAACAACCACAAGCACACTCAGCTGCCTGATCTTTGACAAATGGGCCAAAAACATACACTGAAGGAAAGAAAGATCTTCCCCATGTGGTGCTGGGAAAACTAGCTATACTTAAGCAGAAATTGAATGTAGACCTTTATCCATCACTATGTACCAAGATAAACATGAATGGATCAAAGACCTAAGTATTAAAAGACAAACACTGTATCTGCAGTAGTTAAAATAGATAAAACTCTTGAAGATATGGGCACAGATAAAGACTTTTTAAATGAAACCCTAAGTGAACAAGAAATAACATCAAGAATCAACCACTAGTATTATAACAAATTTAAAGGCTTCTATATTGCCAAGGAAACAACAAATAGATTGAAGAGACAATCTATAGAATGGGAAAAAATCTTTGGGAGCTACTACTCTGACAGAGGGCTACAATCTGGAATATATAAAGA
This sequence comes from Chinchilla lanigera, assembly GCF_000276665.1. Lineage (NCBI taxonomy): Eukaryota > Metazoa > Chordata > Mammalia > Rodentia > Chinchillidae > Chinchilla > Chinchilla lanigera. The sequence continues at coordinate 10,871,298 of NW_004955408.1, read as the reverse complement.
ACTTCAAAAAAATCAGACTGCCCAAATAAAGGGCAATCACAAAATACTCAAATAAATAATATAATTCATAAAATGAATAAACATTTCTCATGAGAAAAAATACATATAACCAATAAGTGCTAAAAAAATGGGCAACATCTCTGGCTTTTAAATAAATGCAAATAAACAGAACTGAACCAAACCTGTGGACAAATGGACTTAGTAGATGCTTTTAGACTGTTCCACCTAGCATCATCAGAATACACATTTTTCTCAGCTGCACATAGAACATTCTCTAAAATTGACCATATAGTAGCCCACAGAACATGCTTAAATAAATGCAAAGGAATTGAAATTATCTCATGCATTATATCTGACCATACTGCAGTGAAATTAGAAATTACAGGGAAAAGAAATTGCAAAAACTCCATAAACACATGAAAATTAAATAATACCCTTCTAAACAACCAATTGGTCATAGATGAAATAGAGCAAGAAATTAAACAATATCTACAAATAAATGAGAATGCAGATACAATATACTGGAACCTATGGGATGCAATGAAAGCTGTCCTAAGAGGGAAATTTATAGTGGTGAATTCTCATATCAGGAAAACAGCATGAGTACAAATAAAAAACCCTAAAGTTTAGGTTTTCTTTTTATTTCTGCTCAAGATGCCAGAAAAAGAAGAGCAAGACAAACCCAAAGCCCACAGAAGGGAGGAAATTCTAAAGATCAGAGCAGAAATTAATACAATAGAAATCAAGAAGAAAAAGCAAAGAATTAATGAATCGGAGAGTTGGTTCCTTGAAAAAAATACATAAAATTGATAAAAGCCTAGCCAACCTTATCAAAAAAAAAGGAAAGAAAAGACTCAAATTCATGCATTGAGGAATGATAAGGGTGAAGTAACTACAGATCCTGTGGAAATTTAGAAGATTTTCAATACTTACTTTAAAAATCTTTACTCTCATAGAATGGAAAACACAGAAGAAATGGACAGATTCCCAAATACAGATGAATTATCAATGCTGAATCAAGAAGATATAAAAATTTTCACTAAGCCAATATCAGGTAATGAGATTGAAAATGTAATTAAAAACTTACCAACAAAGAAAAATGCAGGTCCTGAAGGACTCACTGGTGAATTCTAAAGAAATTTAGAGAAGATCTAATGCCAATACTCTTCAAACTCTTTAATGAAATTGAAAGGGAAGCAATACTCTTCAACTCATTCCTGGAGGCAAGTATCATACTGATACAAAAGCAGAGAAAGATACAACTAAAAAGGAGAACTATAGACCAGTCTCCCTAATGAACATAGAGGCAAGAAATCCTCAATAAGATACTAGCAAACAGAGTTCAACAAATCATCGAGAAGATTATACACCATGACTAGGTGGGATTTATCCCAGGAATGCAGGGATGGAGAAATGGTTTTCTCATGCTCTTTCTTGGAGTTCATTTTCTACCCTGTGCCTAGAACTGCTGCACCTAATGAAGCTTATCATCACTTTTTCCTACAGGCTTCTGCAGTTTAGCAAGGTGCTCGGGAGCCTCTGCTTCCAGATAAGCAGGGCAATGTGGTCCTTCACTTCCATTTTCGTTTCTCCACCCCATGTCATTCTTTGTGCTTCCCTGAGGTCAAAAAAGAAGAAAACTATGCATTCCCCTTGTGTTTCTTCTCCAATTTGGGAGCATGATAGAATATTTCCAGAAGTCTCAGGATGCACTGGAGGATTGAAATGGACTAAAATCCTTCCCTGGTGATTACATTTTAGATATTATGGCATTCACTTTCCTTGTTTGCTTCTGACTGATTTATTTTTTAATGTTTCCCTTTATTTCATTGCTCTTGAGAAGGGGAAGAGCTTGTGGTACTATTTAATTATTCTTTACCTGAATTTCTTTTTTTGTGTGTTTTTTTTTTTTTTTT
>NW_004955408.1:10811172-10869197 GCF_000276665.1 Chinchilla lanigera | reverse complement strand
GCTATGCAGTTCAGTCTGGACTTGTGCTCACTTTGTAGCCCAGCCTGGTCTTGAAGTCACAGAGATCCTCCTGCCTCGGCCTCTCAGCTAGTTGTTTTGAGGTGTCATTAACTTCTCCCCTTTTTTCATCGGTGCCCTTATCCCTTATCCCGAAGTCTGATTTGGAGTATGATACTGAGATCTCAGCTTATGTTAGGACTGGAAAACTAGGCCATTGTCTTTTTTTTTTGTCCATAGGATCTAGATGTGAAATAACAATTATAAAAATACATTTTTACTCCTTCATTTTCCTTCAATCTCCAGTTAGAAATGTCACCAGAAGTTATATTTTAAATTTTGCTGACTTTAAAACACTAGTGACTTAGCCCATTGGGGTCATAGTGCAGTTCTCACAATGTATTTCTCCTGCCTGTCCCACCTACCTTCAGACTAGAGGTATAGGAAGGACCCCAAATTTATTTACTTTTTATTTTTAAAATTTTTTTTTCCAGTACTGGGAATCAAACTCATGACCTTGCCAGACAGGCGCTGTGCCGCTGAGCTAAGTCCCAAGCCCCAGGACCCCAAATTTAAAGGTTGGAGGCTTTGCTAGCAGATACACAAAAGTAGTCAAAGAGGGTCTCTGTCCTCTCATCTCAGATATTTATGATTTAGTATTAGAAGACTAATTAATAAATCAAAGAAATCATTCCAGGACAGTCCAGGGTATTTGGGATTGTATGTCCTGGGAAATAAATCTTGCATCTCGAAAGGCATATTTGTTTCCATATTGTGAGAAAAACACATTGTTTGAATACACATGCCTGGATATAATAGACACATTTAACTCAAATCACTTACTGCAGATCTTCATCAGAGACTTCAAAAGCAAATCAGTGCATGCTAATTTTGCTTCACACACCACTGACTTTTAGTAAGCATTTTTTTCTTGCATATTTAGGACATGAAAGAGGGTTTGCTTGTGCCTGAACTCACCTCGCAAGTCCTCAGCAATTCTAGGGCTTCAAATGAGAGCAGGTTACTGGACCACTGGGTGTCAGTATTGTCTTTTCCTGCCCAGGCAGGACCTGATTTGGAATGCCTTGTCCTTTTCAGAGACTGGGGTTTCATTGCAATACAAGATATTAGACTTTCTTGGCAAACCAAAAGGGACCATGTTATCCGATCAGCTTCCTTCACAGACAGAGGGCCTGAATTATGCAGCTAGGACAGGGGATTTCTGTTCAGGATGGATCCCACCCATTCTTTCCCCAGGTTTCCCACATCACTAGGGTATGATTTCAAATAAAAAATCCACGAGGTCTTTGTCTTGGTTACTTTTCTCCATTGCTGGGACAAAATACCTGATGCCCCAAATTAAGGAAGGAAAGGTTTATTTCTCTTACAGTTTGTGGAGGTTTCAGTCCATACTCGGCTGGCTACAAGACAGAGTGGCACATGGCAGAAGGCTACAGCTCAAGGCTGTAAAACACAGCCAAAGCAACATGCCCAAAAAGGAGGAATGGCTGCAAGCAGCCTCTTCCTCTCCCTGACATATGCAAACTCTCCACCCGAGGGCGGGTGTAGCTCTCACGCCCATAATCAATCAAATTCTAAAAGCCTGCCCCATCACTGCATGAGGCTTTGGGGGGACACCCAGACACAAACCATAACAGTCTGGTAGATAGAAGAGTAAGTGGATGCTGCCTCATAAACAAGGGTGGCTTCTCTTTTCCCCATAGAAATACACTGTTCCTTATTTTTCTTGATCAGTCCACTTGGTATCTTTTATTTTCTCAATATTGTTTAGAGAACATTTTTTCTATGTTCCAAAAACAAAAAGCCCCAAAGCATGATGATAAAAGTAACCAATTTTGATCTCTCACAGGGAAACAATAGGGATGTACAAAGGTCTGCAGTGTCCCATGCAGCCAGAAGATGGGGGCCTAACACAGAGAGATCCTCAGATTTTTCAAGCGAAATAGGAAACCTGAGTTTGTACGAGAATTCTTCTCATTTACATAAGATGACTCAAACCTAAAACATACAAATAAAAGTTTATTTGTGGCCCAGATGTGGGGCTTCCAGGCGAATGAGCTACTGTCTCTGTTCTATAAATTGGATGTATTCTCTTCTGACTTGAATTTTTTAGTCTATGTCTTTCAAATAGAGCAAATTGATTGGTTCCAGAAAGATGAAGGAAGGTGCCTTGGAAGATTCACAGGGTCTTGGGTCATTGGTCATGGTGTTACTTCTTTATCCAGGGAGAAATAGGGTTTTGCACAGCATTGTGAGGAGATAGTCACCCCCAAAGATTAAATATCCACTCTTTTTCCTGCTTTTTTTATTGTAAAGAAAGAAAAACAATAAAAACAATGATACAGAATTTCAAAACAATAGGCAATTAACAATGATTAATACACTGCATATTATTATATTCAAAGTAATTGATCAGATTACAAGGTATAGGTATGCAAAACTGATCAAACAAATAAGTACAAACTGTTCTTTTTAACTAATAGAGCTAATAGAAATTAGTAGTATAATTATCTTAGCTGTCTGATATCTATCTATCTATATTTTATTTTCCTTTCTTTCCTCCTTTCCTCCATCCCAGTTGTTTTTTCCTTTTGAGCAGTTTCTTTCCCTTTTGCAATATCCATTGTACATTTTGAATCTTATTTACTCGTTCAGTTTCTTTCACTAGGGAGCAAATACAATGTTTACACATTCAAGTCTGATTTATTTCACTTATGAGTGTGGTCTCTAGTTGTATTCATTTACCTATAAAAGCCTCAAGCTTATCCTTCTTTATAGCTGAGTAATATCAAAAGCTTTTTCTGCATCTATTGAGATGATCACCTCATTTTTGTGTTTGGCTCTGTTGATTTGGTGTATTATGTTTATTGATTTGCAGTTGGTGAGCCATCTCTGCATTCCTCAGATCCCATTTCATTATCATGTATAATCTTCTTGATGATTTGCTGTGCTCTGTTTGCTAATAGTTCATTGAAGGATTTTTGCATCTATGTTCATTGGGAAGATTGGCCTGTAGTTCTCTTTTTGATTAGGTCTTTCTCTGGTTTTGGTATCAGGATAATACCTCCAGTAATGAGTTGAGGACAATTGTTTTCCTTTCAATTTCATTAAAGAATTTGAGGAGTATAGGTATTAAATCTCCTCTAAATTTCTTGTAGAATTCAACCATAAATCCATAAGGATCTGAGCTTTTTTTATTGTTAGTAGGTTTTTAATTATGTTTCCAATTTTTTTAACTGATATTGACTTACTGAGAATTTTTATATCTTCTTGATTCAGCTTTGGTAGCTCATACATTTCTAGGAATCTTTCCATTTTTTCTGTGTTTTCCATCCTATGCAAGTAAAGATTTTTGAAGCAGGTGCTGATGATCTAAATTTCCACAGGATCTGTAGAGGTTTCATTCTTTCACTCTTCACTGCATGAATTTGAGTTTTTTCTTTCCTTTTGTTTGGTAAGGTTGGCTAGGGTTTTATCAATTTTATTTATTCTTTCAAAGAACCAACTTTTTGATCCATTAATTCTTGGGGCTGGGAATTTAGCTCAGCGGCACAGCGCCTGCCTGGCAAGCGCAAATTCGTGAGTTCTAGTCCTGGTACCGGAAGAAAAAGAAAAACAAAATTCTTTGTAATGTTTTCTTAGCCTCAATTGCATTAATTTCTGCTCTGACCTTTATAATTTCCTCTCTTGTGTGGGCTTTGAGATTGACGTGCTCTTCTTTTTCTAGAAACTTGAGGTGCAGCACTAACTTGTTTATTTGTGCTCGTTGTTTTCCTGATGGTGAATTCACCACTATAAATTTCCCTCTTAGCACTTCTTTCATGGTGTCTCAAAGTTTCTGAAAAGCTATATTTGCATTTTTTTTGATTGTAGATATTGTTTAATTTCTTCTTTAATTTCATCTGTGACCCATTGGTTGTTCAGGAGAGTATTTAATTTCCATGTGTTTTTTGAGGTTTGTGATTTCTTTTGTTACTAATTTCCAATTTCATCGCACGATGATCAGGTAATATGCATGGGATAATTTCAATTCCTTTGCATTTATTTAAGCATGTTCTATGGGATAGTATATGGTCTATTTTATTTTATTGTTATTATTATTATTATTATTATTACTATTATTGTTATTCTTTTGTCTTTTTGAGATGGGGTCTCGCTATGCAGTTCAGGCTGGCCTTGAACTCACTTTGTAGGCCAGGCTGGTCTTGAACTCACAACAATCCTCCTGTCTCAGCTTCCTGAGTGCTGGGATTACAGGCATGAACCTCCATGCCTGGCTATATGGTCTATTTTTGAGAATGTCCCATGTGCAGCTGAGAAGAATGCATATTCTGATGTTACTGGGTGGAACACTCTTTAAACATCGACTAAATCCATTTTTTCATAGATTTTGTTCAGTTCTTCTATTTCTTTGCTGATTTTTTGTCTCATTGATCTTTCTCTTTGTAACAATGGTGTATTACGGTCCCCCATTAGGATTGCATTATGCTTATTTGATATTTCATATCTATTAATATTTGTCTTGGGGCTGGGGATTTAGCTCAGTGGCACAGTGCCGGCCTGGCAAGCACAAGGTCATGAGTTTGATTCCTGGTACCAGAAAACAAACAAACAAAAAATTTGTCTTATACTCTTGGGTGCTCCTATGTATGTATGTATACATATATATATATATATATATATATATATATATGATTGTAATCTCTTCCTCTTGAATTTTTTTCTCTAAGAAATATGTAGTAACCTTCTTTATCTCTTTTGAGCATTTTTGGTTTGATGTTCACATTCTCTGCAAAGAGTATAGCTACCCTTGCTTTTTTCTGGGTTCCTGTTACATGGAGTATTGTTTTCTATCCTTTTACTTTCAGTCTATGAATTTCTTTTTTTTTAAAATTGTGTAAAACATAATGTTGGATTTTGTTTCTTGATCCATTCTGCCAATTTGTTTCTTTTTATTGGTGAATTGTGGCCATTTACATTGATGGCTGTAACTGGTATGCATTCGCTTATCTTTGTCATATTACTTTCCTGTTAATTCCCTGCTTTTTCCCTCTGTTTAATTGCTTGCCTTGCCTGGTATTTTCTTTTGTTGTTGTTTTTAGAATTTTGGTCATTTTTATCCCCGTCTAGAATAACTTTCAGTACTATTTGTAGGGTTGGTTTAGCAGTCATGAATTTCTTCAGTTGTGTTTTGTCATGGAGGGCTCATTTCTTTATTCATTTTGAAAGATAGTTTTGCAGGATACAACAGTTTAGGTTGGAAGTTATTTTCTTTCAGGACTTAAAATACTTCACACCATGCTCTTCTTGACTTGAGAGTTTGTGTTGAGAAGTTTGCTGTGTTTCTGGTGGACTTTCCTTTTAAAGCATTGCTCTAACAGCTTTTAATATTCTATTCTTGTGCTGAATTATTGGAATCTTGATTGTTGTATGTCTGGGTGTTGATTTATTTTGGTTATGGCTAATTGGAATTCTACATGCCTTACTGTATATCAGATTCTTTTCCCATGCTTAGGAAATTTTCTTCTATTACTTCTATAAATAGTTTTTTTACATTATTTGTGTTGACTCCTGCTTTTTCATTGACTCCAATTATTCTTACATTACATTTCTTTGTATCATCTTGCAGCTGTTCAATTGTTATTTCCTGAACTTTTGTTATTTTCAAGAGATATTTCCTTTCATGATTGCTAGCTGTGACCCTGTCTTCAAGGTCTGAAAGTTTTTTTCAGTTTCATTCAAGTGGTTTTGCTAGCTTTCAGTAGAATTTTTAATTTTCTGGATATCTGTTTGAATCAGTTTCATGCATCCTATTCTTTCCTATATTGATCATTCATGGTTTATATCCTCTTCCTATCATCATCTATTTTTTTATCTATCTCTATTCTAGATTTGCTGAGCAATTCCTTTATAAATATTGACATTTCTTTATTTATATGAAATATTATTTCTGATCTGATTTCCTGTATAGCATCATGGATTCTTTGGTTGCTATTATTTCAGAAATTTCTGGTATGTGTCTTCCATTTTTCTCTATCTCTTTGTCTCCTGGACTGTTTCTGTGTGGGATGGAGGTTTGATGATTCATCTTCCTTCTGCGTCTTGCCATTTTTCATTTCAAAAATTTTTATTTTGTTTTAATTTATTTTATGTTGATACTTGTAAGTTTTTATAGTAGGTAGCTATATCACTAGTATAGCTAGTCCTTCCTAAGGAAATCTGTTCCCCAGGGATGTTTTCTGTGTATAGGAGGTCTTGCCTTGTGTCTGTTCCAGAATCCTACCTGCCCAGTTAATTAGGAGTGAGATGTTGTATCTGTTTAGCTCAGTTTTCAGTTCTTTGTTGCTGGGCTGTGATGAGGTTATTACCCCAGGTCTTCCCAGTATTGTTACAAAAGTGAGAGCAACTGATTACAACAGATATGACATCCTAGCTAAAGTAGTATAATTAACAGTAACAGTAGCATCAGGCACAGTTTAAATATTGAGAAACTGTGGTAGATATTAATTTTGTGCCTTAAACCATAGGAGCAAAATCTACAGTTATGTGACAGAACCAGTTGTAAGTTGGGAGCTTGTAATCAAAGTGTTTCCCCTTGGTAGAGTGGTTTTATCCTGTGGTGGGAAGATTTAAGAAGGATAGTGGATTTCGTAATTTGTGGTTTTGCAAAGGAGAATGATATAATACAGGACACATATTGTATAAGATTATTTATAAAAGTCACCCAAAGAATCATATGCAAGACAGTTCAGGAAGTTTTTCCACATACTAAAGATCAAAGAATCCAGTTGAGGGCCTGGATCCCATAATAATGTCCTGCATGAGTTCAGCAGAAGACCTAGAGCCCATAACAATGTCTCACACAGACCTGTTTCATGAATCTGCTCTGGGAAGGACCAAAGATTAGTGGTGGAATCTAGAAAGTATATGCCAGTGGAATGAAGGATTTGTGCTAGCAGGCTGAGGGATCTACACTGGAACCAGGAAGCAATCCTCCAAGTAAGAATCAAAGCTCCCCTGAAAAGTATAATAGCCATCCTCAGCAACAGTGAGATCCTGAGCTCCTCTGATGATGAGGAAAGCCTCATTCTCATCAGGAAAGCCAGTGTAACTACCTTCTCCAGAAGACTGAGCAGTGCACCATCTTCTTCTCTGGAGGCAGGAAGCAATGCTCAAAGTGAGGACCAGAGCTCCCCAAAGTGAACCAAAGCTATTCTCGGTGCCAACAAGGTCCTGAGCTCCTCAGAGGATGGAAACAGCTGAGTTCATTAGGAAAGCCAGCATGACAAGTTCCTCCAACAGAACCAACTGTTCCTTACAGCTTCTACCAGATTCCAACAGCCTTCACTCAGCTCCCTACAGCCTCTACCAGTTCCCAACAGCCTACTTCTTCTTCTTCAGTACTGTATCTTATGCTGCTGGCAACAATCCTCAGGTGGGCCTCCCACTCCCAGCACCATGCTTACTTAGTTCAGCTGCGTGTTATAAGTTGACCACCAGTTGTCAATCACTATAGTGGATAAAGCAAAGATAACTGAAAAGAAAATAGAAGCAAGGCTGGAGAACAGAGGATGATCACACAAACTCTTGGAAACTAAAGGAGAGGGCAGAAAAGAAAGAATGAGGGAATAAACAAGTTATTATCTGAACTTGGTCTCTGGGTTTTGAGGATGAGATTAGTTTTCTGTGGCTGGAGTTCTCCCCAGCCATTTAGAAAACAGGGGAAAAATTAAAAGAAAGAAGACAAAGAAAGAAAGAAAAAAGCAAACAAAAGAACAGGGGTAACCCTGCCCACTTGCTTCTATTTTATGTACCTTTGTCCCCAAACATGGTGCTCGTTCACCTAACTTACCACCTGTTGGGTCTCTAAGCCTTCTGCCATAGTTCACCAAGGTCACAGAGGCAGTGGAGATGCTATAAATATGGGTGTATGAGGAAGCGAACCATGGGAAGGAAATATGTACAAGTCTCCCCCAATCCTGAAAATTGGCCTCTTTTATAGATGGGGAAGGTGTGTCTGAGAGAGGTCTCAGACTCAGACATGGAGCCATCTCCTGAAGCCATTGTGCTCTAAGGATTTGGACTGGAATGATGGGGGATGGAGAAGTAGGCTCTGGAAGAACAATATTCACATCTAGGAGGATTAAAATAGATTGAAAAAATGCATTGCAAGCTGAATTGTTCATCTTAAAGAAACATGCTTTTGTTTGGAAATCATCTGATGCCTATTTCACCACCTACATTGTAGAGCTACAATAGGATGGGAGCAGATATGGATCACTGGTAGAGTACTTTCCTGGCATGTGGGAGGTCCTGGGTTCAAATCAGACACCACACTGAAAAAAAGTGTTCTCAGCAGAGTATGGGATCTTTTAAAATTCCACTATTATATCTATCATAGCTAAAAGAAACCCAATGCCTTTAGAATTAGCTTAGTAAGACACTAATCTAACCATATTTATTGCTTTTTCTCAAAAATGTTGGTTCTTTGTACTTTGGTTCCTGGGTTTGGTATACAATTTGCTTCATCATGTCGATGGAAGTCATATTCTTTTCTGGAAGCTATCTACTAATATTTGTAATTAAAGGACAAACATTAATACCTGTGGTCAGATAAGTAAATAAAACCAAATGTTATGTCTTTCTCACAGAGAATCACAAAATATGCATTTAAGGAGATGATCTATCTTCTGAGCACCCTGAGATACACAAGAAAAAGGCACTAAAGTTTTGGAAGGTGCAGGAGAAAGGAGCTGACAGGGTTCATCAGCTGCCACAGTGGGCCCCTGAGCTTAATCCCATGTGATGCTCTGGGAAAAGCACCCACTCACCTCAGCGCCTGGTACTGGATGATGGGGTGTGTGGAAGCATTCACATATTACTTCTTTTGAGGCAGTCAGAAGCAGTGCTGAAGAGTAGTTTTCAAATTGAGCACACACACAAATGCTGGGGACCTTGTTACATTGAAGACAGGTATAGGAATTTGGGGATGAGGCCCGAGATTCTGCAGCTCTAAGCCGCCACCAGATGAAGTCTTTGCTGCTATGCTGAGGGTCACACTGAGCAACAAGCAACCAAACTGCAAAGATGAGTCAGAGGAATAGCAGAGGACTGGTGGCATCTGCCCAACCTCCTCCACAGATGTCCTCATCTTGGTATCCCCAGGTTCCCCAGGTTCACCCAGTTACTTTCCTGTAGATCTTGAATCACAGCCTGAGATGACTGCATCTGCGGTCTGAGTGACTTGATTATGTTAACATAAGCTCTGTCAAGGCATCATTTGCCCAGGGCCTCGCACAGTGCTTGGTGCAGAGAAGTGCTCGGTGGTTCTCTAAGAGTTCAGTAGCTTCTCAGAGGTATCTTCTCTTACATGCATTTATACTACAGGTACACTTAGACCTTAAAAAAGTTGTTAAACTTTTCCTCTGAAACTTTTTCTATGCTTAACCCAAAAGATACAGTGAAGTTGCAAGTACCATTTAAAATTATTCTTCTGGTAGGTTTTTCCCTCCTTCCCTTTCATTATTAAGCTGTGCATTGTGCTCTGTTTACCTGTTGGAAGTGAGATAACTGTCCCCCCTTTCTTTTTTCTGCAATTTCCCAGCCATAGGGCACCTTCTTCTTCAAACTCACCTCTTCTTCAGTGCATGCCTTCCAGCATTTTTCCTGTGCTCCTGTTGCAGCAGGAGCTGCAAGGTAGAAGCAAACAGGGGTGGCAGACACAGAAGAGGGAGCCTGTCTTGACAGCAACTTCTTCCTTCCCCCTGGCTCTTGCCAGAGGGGCGTGAGTGGCCACAGGGAATACATCTCTCTCTGCTCATCAGTCTTCTTCACTTTTATTCTAGCAAAACAGTGAATGATTGCAGCCTACCACTGAATGATCACTTACTTATTCCTGCACTCCCTTTTCTTCTCACTCCTTTAGCAGATATTTATGAGGAGTCCCAGGCAGTGTGCTTGGGATTTGGGAGTGTACAGGCAGACAGGAATGCCTGCCTTCATGAGCTCTCTTTTGAAGGGAGATAAGCAATGATCAAGGTAGGATGTAAGATATAAAATAGACTGTGAGTTATAAATGCTATAAAGAAAAGTGAAGCATGGAAGAGTGGGCGAAGGTTCACAGGGAGGTGTTTTATTTGTGCAATGGGAGCCTTAAGAAATGGGAGACTTGGTAGGAAGGCTTGTGTGAAGGGCCAGTGCCTCCTGTGGGTGGGGTCAGGGATAGAGGGCAGAGAGAGCTTTGGTCTCATAGTCTCCAAGAAGAAAGGAAAGGAAAGGAAGTGATGCTGGCTAGTAGAAATGGTTGAGGATCTTGGAAGAAGCACAGAGTCTCTCTTGAGTCTTGTTGATGGATGTATAATAGGAGAATGTTCAATTTTTAAGTGGTAAGTGTGTACACTTTAAAAAAGGTGGTATACTTACATGGATCAACATTTGAGAGGTACAAAAGAATATCTAATTTAAAAACTTGACACTCCTATTTCCATCCTTTAGGAATTTAGTTGTTCAAGGAAACTTTTCTTAACAGTTCATTTATTCTTTCAAGGGTATTTTACTGAAGTTCATGGAAATACATGCACACATATGTAGTATGTGTACATCTATGTGCATATCTAGATATCCACAGAATGTATATATTGTATATCTATACATGCAAATAGGCATTTATATATTATACTTGTATGCATGCATATGTAACTAAACCTATATTTGAAAGAAAAGTTCAAGATTATACAAGAATTTTTCAATAAGGACTTTTCCAGTCACTAGATTTCTCCATGTGTCTGCAATACTTACAAAAATCAAATAAGGCTTTAAGGTTGGTACATTGACAAAAAAGTCAACATAGTCAGGAACAAAGAAACTTTCATTTACTCGTGGCTAATGAGGATTGCAATCCGGGAAATCACCAATTTAAGCAGTTTTTAAAATGCATTTGGAGGTTTAAAAAAATGACAGTCATATGTACACATAACATTAAACCTTAAGATGCTTGGAAGTTATATTTCTTAGTGGCCAGGAATTATTATTGGTGCTGGCAGAATTATTAATTATTATTCAGCTATCTTATAAGAAATGTATGGGTTGTAGTCTGAGTTTCTGGGTACTTCAAGGAAAGGAGTTTATCATACAGTTAATAGTCAATGTTTCGGGGCTGGGGATTTAGCTCAGTGGCAAAGCGCCTGCCTGGCAAGCGCAAGGTCGTGAGTTTGGTTCCTGGTACCGGAGAAAAACCAAAAAAAAAAAAAGAAAAGAAAATAGTCAATGTTTCAAAGGCTAAGCTGTATCTGGCAGTGGTCATTTCTGCAGCTAAGTTCCAGGTTCAGCTGCAGAACTTTCTGGAACCGGGTTAACAATGGCCTCTTAACTATTTTAAATGCCATGAACCAGTACAATTTCATTTTTACGTTTTTTCTCTTGATATCTATGTCGCCTCTCTATTTCAGCTTTAGATATCCCATGATCAGTTAGGCAATACTAAACGTCTTTTCATGGCCAACTATTCTGATAAACACTTTATCTTTTTACCCATTATGGTAACTATATCTATCTTGTGACTAAAAATGTGCACTATAGATACACAAAAATGTGGAAGAAAATCCAAATTTTGGAGGAACATTAATTTATTATGGTTGTAACAATATATCAACAACTTAGTGGCCTGAAAATATATGTTTATTACTTTACAATTCTGGAGGTCAGAGCCCAATATGATTTTAATGAGCCAAATTCCAGTTGTTGCCAGAGCTACTACTTCTATCACCTCTATGGACAAACTGCTTTTTCCAGTTTCTGGAGGCTGCCTGCATCCGTTGGCTTAGGCCCCTTCATCTTTAGAGCTAGCAATGTAGCTCCTTTCAGTATCACTCTGACTTGTTCACCTCTCTCTTCCTTTCTCCTTTTCTCTCTCCCCTCTTCCATCATAATATCTCCTCTCTGAATGTGACCTTCATGCTTTCCTCTTATAAGGGCCCTTGTAATCACATTTGATCCACTAGGATAATCCAAATAATTTTCCCATTTTAAGAACCATCCCACATCTGCAAAGGCCTGTTAGCCAGGCGAGGTAACACTCACAGGTTCTGGGGATTAGGAGGAAGACATGTTTGGGCAGCCGGTATTCAGCTTTTCACCAGCAATCTTCTGAGGACTTTTTAACTTTAAATCTCTTGCCTTAGCTACAGAATTTTCACAAAACATCGACTATACTCAGTAACACAGTAGGAGCTCTCTCCTGTAGTATTTTAACACTTAACGAACAAGAGTATGATTCCATTTAATCTCTCCAGTCCATTTTGCTGTTGATATTTATAGGGATGTTTTATTCTTTTCCCTCCAAAGATTTGATAATTTTAGTTTATGGAATAAACAGAAAATAGAGCATCAGTAAAAGAACCTACAAATGTTATTATATGCCTGATATGCACAGAGGGGAAAGATGGCTGCACCTTGTACAGAACTTAACAAAGGGGTAAGAGCCTGTGATTCTGCAGAGAGGGAAGGGTTACAGACTATGGAATTTGGGGAGGATATTTTTGGGAGAGCACTGTCTTATGATATAGGTGAAGTCCTTCAGATTATAGCCACCTCTGGTCAATCTTCCTGAAGCAAGACCTCGATCTCTTTTTCTTGAAAGGTGGAACAGTTATTGTACACAAAAGAAAAAAACAACCCCAAAACAAACCTCGTGCTTGCTTTTAATGTTTTAATATAGATAAATGTAAATTTATTTTTACAAGGTCTTCAGAGCCATGCCTATGTCTACAGAGGCCTACAATTTCTCTGAATAACCACTTCAAGACATACTGAAGCAGTGTATTTGGGATGGAATATTTTGATCCTCCTCATGCCATATTTTTATTTCTCCTTATATTATGGATCCCTACATGTGCTACTTTCATAGTGGTTTTTAATAGTCAATACTTTTAGATTTTAAAAATATGCCTTTCCATTTATACACATATTTGGCCCGCTTTGGGTTCACTGCTTCCTGCAGATTGTGCTGCCAGCTTGGTTTGTTCCCTTTTAGTCTGAACAGCTGGTGACATATTTTGTCTGAAATCATTATTTTTAGAATTCTGGGTAATTTTCTTTTAAGATTTTAAAGGTATCAGTTCCATTGTCTTTTACCTTTCATGATTTTTGATGAAAAGTCAAACATCACTTGTTCTGTTTTTTAAAAAATATAATCTATTTCCTATGACTGCATTTAAGAACTGATTTTATATCTACATTTAAACCCTTTGCCTTTAGCTGTGGTTTTCATCAGTTTGATTGTGATTATTTGGTAGACCAGTACTCTGCTGGGTGCACTCTGCTTTATAGCCACTAAAATATCTCCTTTTCATGGGCTTTACAGTTAGAAATCTCAAATTTTCACTTGGTTTTACTTAAGATGTTTTGTTTCTCTTTTATGATCCTCATTCTTTTTTGTTTATTTTGTCCATTGTTTCTTCTAATTTATTTAGTATATTTTAATAGTTATTTTAAAGGATTTGCTAGCTCTGACCTCTGAACCATTTCTGGCGCTTCCTTTAACAGTTTTCTTTTTCTCTTATTTAGGCATTATATCCTGCTCCTTGTTCTCTTATTTCATAACCTTTTTATTGCAGGGCAGAGATTTTATAGTGAAGCAGCTGAAACTCCTGGAGAAAACATCATCTTCTAAATGACAACATGTCCTTTCCTCAGCCAGTAGGTCAGGGAGAAGGGTCACTGGAATCCATTCAGGATTTGAGCAGGTTTGGGGCTGGTTATAGCTTTAATGAGTTTCGCTCACTTGTTTTCAAGTGTCTTTAGGGCTCACTTGGCCTGCTCTGTATAGATATATGTTAGGTCACATCCTCTGGTAGGAGGTTAGTTTCTAAGCATCAAAAGATTACAGAGTACCTGTTCCTACTTCAGCGTTCATTTCACTTCCACATACTCAGCCAAAGTCCCAGCAGGGAGGTGGCAGGCAAGAACAGGTTCTCTGCATTAGAAGCCTCTACAGGTCCCAGAGCCTTCATGCCAGCCCACTGGGTGTGCAGACCTTTCTGTACCCAGCAATGTTCCAGTGCCTGGTGACACCCAGCATTCTAGTGGCCCCTGTGGAAACTCCACCGATGGTACTTGGCCCCTGTATCTCCTCTAATACAAAGATCTTATCCTTCTCTGTAATTTAATTTCTTTAGCCCATTTTGTGTCTTCAACTCACTAATTTCTTAAATAAGATATGAGTTAGTGGGGAAGAATCCATTACCTTTTCTAATTTATAGGGTGGCAGCAGTGGTCTCTCAAGATCTTCCTCTTGTCTGGAAGTTACTTTTGGAAGTATCTCTAGAATTCCCAGTCATGCCCCTTTTTAATGTACTGTAATTTGCTGAGATCAAGTTATAAAGATGTAGTTTTATTTCTCTTTATGGTTTTTCTGTTTGTGATTTACATATTTTGGCCTATGCTATTAGATACATGCACATTGATATTCAATTAGGTTTTTTTTTTGGTATTATTGGCTTTTTAAAATCACTGATAGTATTTTTCATCTTGAAATCACTGTAGCTTTATATTAGTGCACCTGCACTAGTTTTCTTTTCATTATTATTTTCAAGCTATCCTTTTTATTTGTTCCCCTTCTCTGGTTTTTATCTTTTAGATGTGTTTTTTTTTATTTTAAAGAGAGAAAAAACAGTAAAAAATGATAAAGAATTTCAAAACAAGGTAATATGAAATTAACAATGGTTATTATATTGCCTATTGTTATCTTTAAAGTAGTCACTCAGATTACAAGATATAGGCATGCACAACTGATCAAACAATATAAGTAAAAACCATTCCTTTCAAGGAATGAATAGAAACTAGTAGTGTAATTATCTTAGCTATCTTGTGTATTTCATGCCCTGGAGGAAAACAACTCCCACCCCAGATTGATGTACCCTGCAAAACTATATTTAAAAATTAATGGAGAAATAAAATGCTTCTATGACAAAAAACAATCTAAGAAATTCATGACCACCAAACCAACCATACAAAGAGTACTGAAAGATATTCTAGATAGAAATAAAAATGACCACAGTTCCAAGAACATTATCAGAAAGAAACCACCAGGCAGAGGAAGCAATTAAACAGAGGAGAAAAGAAGGGAAACAACAGTAGATGTGTTTCCTAGAAGCAACTTGTGGTAGAATTTTTTTCTTTATTTCCCAATTTGATTGTGCTTGTAGTTTTATAGGATATCTTATCCATTTGTATTTAATGTAATAATGATACATTTGGGTTTATATCTCTTACTTCACTGTGCTTTCCATTTGTTTTAGCTATTTTTCTTTTTTCCTCCCTGGCATTTTGGTCTTCTTTTGAGTTACAGAAATATTTTTATATGATACCCTTTTCTCTATTTTTCTTTTAAGCTTCACAACCTTTTATTATATCTTAGATTTTATTCTGAAGATTAATAAAATAATCATTGGATTATTTTAGCTTAAATTTTGTGTGTATTATTTTCAGGATAGATAAAAGTTAAAAATCTTTAACTCCACTACTTTCTCTCACTTATTATTTTGTCACTCATTTAAATTATGTAAAGTTATATTTATTCATATGTGTTCAATTTGTTCTCATGAGTTTTATTTCAGTCTATATTCATTTGTATCCATCCATACATTTTCCCTTTCTACTGGTCTTCATTTCTTTGTGCATTACTGTTCCCCTATCAGGGATCATCTTCCAACTACCTGAAGAATCCCTTTTAGTATTTCTTTAAGTCATTTTGTTAATGACAAGTTAATTCACTTTTTTGGTGAGGGTTTATCCTGACATATTTTTTTTTAACCTTAAATTCTGCTTTCTTCATAGTGTATATTTCATTTATTTTTGTGTTCCCAGCCCAATGAGATTACCAGATTTCTTTGCTTGCCAGATTTCTTTGACTGGTGATTTCTGATCTACTTTTGTGTTCTTTAAAACTTGGCAAGGTCACGAGGGGTGGAACATAGCAAATATATGGAGTCTCTCCATATATTCCAGGCCTCTTTAGGATTTTGAGCTACTGAGTTTTGGTTATCTTAATTGTATGAATATAGACAGGTTTTCTAAATTTTCATTTATTTGATCTAGCTTTTTTGTTGTTTTTTGTAGGAAGTTTACTGTGAATTGGGGTTCTTTGTCAAAGCTAACAGTAAAACCTCCAAATTGTTTACTCTCAGTAAAACATGTATTGCAAGGAAGTCTCTGTTTACAGTAACCTTTCAGATGTTCTTCCATGGATCTTACCTTGTCCAGTTTCTTTTCTCTATATTAGATGGCTGAAGTTTTTTCCAGCTCATGTGATATGATCTCCAGACCCTCCATCATTCTGGTTTCCTAGTTCATCTCTTTCTAAATTTTTAAATGGAAA
Source organism: Chinchilla lanigera (assembly GCF_000276665.1). Taxonomy (NCBI): domain Eukaryota; kingdom Metazoa; phylum Chordata; class Mammalia; order Rodentia; family Chinchillidae; genus Chinchilla; species Chinchilla lanigera. Next base: position 10,852,804 of record NW_004955408.1, on the reverse strand, counting down.
ACACAATTATGGATTACTGGTTTTACAGTCAAACAAGGCTGCTTTTAAATCCTGAACCTCTTATATGAATTGCTTGACCATGAAAAAGTTAATATTGTATTAAAGCCTTTGATTTTTCACCTGCTAGATGGAGGATCTTACCAAGCTTGCAGAATTATTTTCAATTTAAATGGCTAGATTATAGTAGGGCTCTGTCAAAGTCAGATGCTGCAGTTGCTTTTGTATTTGTCTACTTGTTTTCCCCTTGAAAGGTCTTCTAGCTGAGATACATTCGTGGTGGTGTTCTTTCTCCTAGGTTTGCTGAAATCTTTTGTGTATCTGTTCTTTCCATATATCTGGTTCAGTTGCCCAATTCCATTAACAACTACAGAATCATTAACAACTACAAAATCAAGTTATGTCTTGCTTCCTCCTTAGCACCTCCCTCTTCTTGGCTGAAAAAGTGAGAGGAAAGATGCTGCTAGAAGAATTTAATTTAGCTGCAGGAATACCATTTAAACAGCACAGCTTTTTTTTCCTCTCCAGGATGGCTCTTTATCAGGATTTCACTTGGCTTCCCTCTGTTTTACAGTGGAAAATTAATAAACGTTTTGCATGCAATCTCAAGCCAAGGTCAGCAGCTGCTGCTGTGCACTTATTTAAAATGCCTATTTTCTTCCACTTGTGTCTGACCCTTCCGAATCCTGTTATCAGTGCCTGCACATTTTTGGTAACTGATTGTCATTATATTGTAAGGATGCTGCCTGGGTGATTGCTCCTCAACCAGAGATGTCAGCCAGCTGAAACATACCAGGAGACAACAAAGGACATTCCTGACTTGGGGAAAAATGGAGCAGGAGAAATTTACATGTGTTTGACATTTATATTCTTTTGAGTAGCTTTTGTCTCTGAAAATTCGCTGTACTTACTATCCCAAGCAGAAGAGTGGAGCCTAAATGCAAGGGAGTGAAGAAAGCCTACTTTGCAGATGGAGAGTGGGATGAAGAATTAGAAGTTCTTCTCTCTTTATTAGCCCTTGTTGGTGATAGAAAAGGACAAAATTACCAAGTGGACAAGGTGACAATGACTTTAGCTTCTGCTGTGCTCTATTCTTGAGGGTTTGCTGTACCAGAGCTTCCTATTATCATCTTCCTATCTCTCCCTTGCACTAGACCCTAGCCCAAGTGTTTTCTGCATTATTGATCACATGTAAAGCACATGCCTGGAAGAAATACTACTTGTGCTCAGGAGTCTCTGTGCTGTGACAATACAGGCTTATTGCATGCTGAGCTTCTGATCTCAAATGGAACAATTTTACATCAAGGCTGATAAACCCAAGCAATTACACCCCAGAGGCAGTGTCGGTGTCCTGCCTTAATCTTTATTTTACTTTCTAACAAATGCAGGACTTATCATTTGGTGCAAGCTCTGGAGAGCAAGATGAACAGAATTTTATTTTATAATAATGGGTTGAAAGGAGCAGATGATCCTTTTAGATGAACACATAGAACACAATTTATAGGCCAGAGAGAGCTTGTTTTGTATGAAACTAGTAATTCCTTCTTCCATTATTTAAGACCCTCAATATCTGAGACATCTAAGAGCTCAGTTACTGGATGTATGCTATTTATATAGTTGAAGCAGCTAGTTTTTAGTTTGTTAAGCAACTGAAATTCTTTTCATAAAAATTTTTCTTCCAGGCCCAATGTATTGAAAGTAAACTGTTAAAAAGATGTTCTGATTGATTCAAGGTGGCAAGCGAATCTGTCCTCTTGCTTTTTTCTTCACCTGACCAAGTTTCTGCCATATTTTAGTAGATCCCACGGGCTCTACAAAACAGAATTAGCAAAGCCCTTGCCTAAACAAGCCAGAGAAACATAAGAGTTGTTGGGGAGGATTCATCGACTAGACACTCTAGAAGGAATTAAATTAATGCTATCAATGGATAGAACAGGCTTTTTGTGTTGCCTCTATTTTGAGAAATTATTTGTTTTAAAGAAAGATTTTATAGATTTTAAGATTTTTCATTTCAATGATTGTATAGAACCCAAAACATTTTTGCAATCTGAAAGAGATGCCTAAGGGTTATATAAATATTTGCTTCTATTTTTCTCAACTCCCACCATGGTTTAGTGTGATTTCTCTTTTCTACCTACCTTTTGGCAGTCATCACTAAAGGACATATTTGGCCTTTTCTGAATTTCTGTAAATTTTAATCTGAAAGCTATGCAATAAACAATACAGCTGAGTGGCATGAAATGTTTGCTAAGTGAAATGAAAAACTCTGTTTCCAGCATATGACATCTAAGGCAATGGGGAGAGGGTTGCAGAGTCAATGAGGGTCCCTAGAAAACCTCACAGATACCAGTATTTGGAATTTATCATTAGATGTGAGCTTAAACATGTCAGAATATTTTGAGTATGAAATGACAGAAGCTGGTTTACACAAAGGAAATTTTCCCTGCAAAAAATCCTGGGGGTAGAGGGATAATCTAGGTCTGTGCATATCATCCAATCTCTGTCACTATTCCTTTCTGTACCATGTATCTCTATGGGTTAGTCTCAATATTTCCTTCTTTAGACTAGATTTTTCCCTGTATCAGGTGCAAGGCAAAGTAGGAAGCAATGTGTCACTGCCATGGTTCAGGCTTAACTGAACCCAATTTAGCAACCAAAGAAATAAAGTTTCTTTTTCTAGAATCAGATTAGAAAATCCCAAGGAAGGAGTCACTTGGCCAGTTTGAGTCATGTTTCTATTTGTGTGCCAGTCAGTGATCAGAGCTCTTTGAGATATTATTTTTACTCCTGTATTCTAATCAGAATATTTTTGTAATTTTTTTTTAAATTTCTTCAAGATTCTGTTCAGCTGATCTATTCCAGCTTTCACTTAAGAATGTTGCATGACTTATGCTACTTCTCTGGAATAATATCTATATTTTAAAGAAATCTTCTAGAGCATCCACTCAGACATTTTGTCTATAAAGACATAGTGGTTGCTTGGGATTGTTATAGCTCTACCAGGAAGAATGACTGGCAAATTCTTATTGACGTTGAGGAAAAAAATCCATCTACACCTCACCTGCAGCTTCCTATTAACATGGCTTTACTACACTTTTAGTTTTCCTCAATATAATTTGGGGGGTGGTAGTGCTGGGGATAGAACCCAGGGCCTCATGCACACTAGGCTAGGACTCTACCACTAAGCCACACCCACAGCTCCATCAATACAAACTTCTTCCTCCAAGAAACACTTGCCCGAGAAGATAGGTATCACCAATAATCTATTGTTTTTTAAAGATCTATCATCTCTCCAATGGAAAATGAAAATAATTTTGTGCCCTGAAAGTACTTGAGCACACCTCTTCAAAACCTTTTCATGCCGTGTCTAATAATCCCAAATATTGACTCTTGCCCAATTCTAATGAAGCTCTCCACATAGAAAGACCTTTTGAAAAGGAGACTTCAAATCTAATAACCTCTCAAATTTTCTCTTTGTCATTTTGAGAATATGGAAACTGTCAGACAGATACTCTTCCTCAGTAAGAAGAAACTTGGCTTTGTCTTGGGTGTTTGGGTGCTATTGCTTGGGAGTTTCTATTTCACAGTGTTCATATAAGTCCAAGTGGATATAATCAGCATGTATTAGATGACTTCTGTGTATTTAGAGAACTGGGAAAGAGACTCAAAAGATGATTCACGTGTAGCTCCTGCTCTCTCAGTCTCACAGACTGATTCAGATGTGAGGTACTGAAGTACTTTAATAAAGTAATTTAATCAGGTAATTCCAGCCGCTAATTCCAGTGAGGACATTTCAGAAGGCTTCTCAGAGGTGATGTGTTTGAACTTGCACTAAAATATTGCTGATATGTCAAAAGGGCCATGGGTAGGGCAGAGCATGCTGTACTGAGGACAAAGCACAAGCCAAGAGCAGCGAATAAAGATACAGTGCAATCCAGAAACTCAAGTAGATATACGGGTTGCTGTAGAGCCTCAGAAATGAGGCTGGAGACTCGGGTACAGATTGAAGCATTATACACATAGAATGGTGGAAGAGTCCAGGTTTTATTTTGTGTGTGATGGGAGACTTTTGATCTCACTCTACTTCCTCACTCTAGCTGTTCTTTTCATTTTTCTTTCTTGCCTCTCAGATTCTTCACTTTCCCTGGTTTCTTCCACATTTTCCCGTCCTCCACCACTTATGATCCCTCCTCTCTCTGCTTTCCCCTCTCCCCTTCCCTAATCTCTGTCTCACCCTCTCTCTCTCACCTCTTTGGCTCACAAACTCTTGTTCTGTTTGGTATTCATTCTCATTTATTCATTATCTCTCCCTCTCTGTCCTCTTCCTAGTAGTTTGCATTCTTTGCTTCCTCTTGCGTTCCTCTTGTCTTTACTTTCATAATTTTCCTTATGTATTCCTAAAAGGATTGTTCTGGAGAAGGAGTTCAACTCATTTAATTCTATTTGAAAATGGTTATATTCTCCTTCTTTTTAGAAAACATAACATGCTAATATTTCCAAGGGCTGCTTATGTAACACTGAGGTATCCCCTTGTCAGGAGGCCAGTCTAGCTGGGGGGCTTGGAAAAGACTCCAGCGGTCAGACAAGAGCATGGTTCTCTGAAATGGAACCTGGGGCAATGCCACAGCTGTGCATTCTAATGTCTAAGGACATAAGCAGAATCTTTCATTTTTAAAAATCAAGATTAAAACTTTAAGCAGACCGAGTATGTGTCAAAACAGAAGGGAAAATATCAGTTAATGTCTAAGATAGAATCGCCTTGGGTAAACTAATTTCTTTTTACATTAGAGGAGAGGTATATTGCTTTTCTCCACTTTCATGTGTCTTTAATGGATTTATTTCTGGATATAAAAGGAATAAATGCACATTTTAAAAGTTTGGGAAAGTATATAACAGTACAAAGAAAAGGGGAGGAAACTGCTTAGAACTGGAGGAGTCTTTCCAGCCTTTTTCTCCTCTTAAGGGTTTTACATGATTCAAAAATGTTGCTGCTTCAATTTGGCATCAACAGTTTTTCACTTAATTGTATACTATATTTAATTAAATATATATTTCTGTAACTTGTTATTGTTTAATGTCACCCATACTCTTAGGAAAACGACTTTAAATTATTATGTAGAATAGGATAGTACAGTTGTACTATAATGCTTTAGTTTTTGGTTTTTCTCCAGTACCGGGAACCGAACTCACGACCTTGCACTTGCCAGGCAGGTGCTTTTACTATAATGCTTTAGTGCTCACTTTTTTATGGTTTCTTGGTGATAAATTGCCATGAAGACTAAAGCTGGCACATTCTGTATGATTTTGTGTTCTTGTCTCCTTTGATATGCCTGCATAGGAGGCATCACGTCCATGTTTGGACCTGCGATGCACCTACAAAACTCTCATGTGCTCAGAGGCAGGCTTTCGGAGGGTGGTTGGACAATGTGGGTGCAGCTGTTGGGAGGAGGGACCTCTCTCCCGAAGAGGAGGTTGCTGGCAGTGTGACTCGGAAAGAATCTTCCTTCTTGGCTTCTCCTGTGGGTCTCTCTACTTCCTGGTTACCATGAGGTGAGCAGCATTTCGTCTGCTGTTCGCCTCTGCCATGCCATTTCTGCCTCAGAACCTACCAACTTTCAATTGTAACCATGAACTGCAATAAACCTCTCTTAAATGACGGGTGTCAGGTATTGTGTGTCAGTGATAAGAATGTGACTAAGCATGTCCATAATTCAATCCTGTAAATGATGTCGGAAAATGTTCTTTAAATGAATTTACTTCTAATTCTGAGGCCCCGTTCCTTTAGCGCTAGCAGAGATTTTACTTCACCTATGATCAGTCTCTTCAATCTGCTAGGGAGCCCCTGAAGTAGGCAGCTCTTGAGGGGTACTAGAACTTGATTATGGACACCCTGTTGACCCAGAAAAATATTGCTTTAACAAATATACTTTTCTGAAATGTTTTAAATTTTTTTCTAGGTTTTAGAGGCTACGTAACAAACACCTGCTCATACTTAACAAACCTTAACATTTTGTTACAGTTGCTTTAGATATTTAGTTGAAGAAGCAAAATCTTACCAATACAGTACAGTCCAACTTTTCTAGAAGTAATCAGAATCCTGACACTGGTGAGAATCCTTCTTACCTGTGTTTTTATACTTTTTCCTTTAAAAATATGGGTCTTTATAAATTATAACTCGTTCTTTCTGTATTTAAAATTTTATTTTAGTGTTGTCATGTTGTATCAGAGAGACAATGGAGATTTTTATTTTACCTCTGAAAATTCAGTATGTGCATTCATGAAAAAAGTGATAATAGATTAACATGAGAAGAGGCACACAAATTTATGATGTCCATGAACTTGGGAGCCACAGGGATGGGAGGTTCCAAAAAAGCCAGGTGGCTGAACTTAAATAGCATTTTGAGCTATTGGGCCATGGAGGTTCAGGTGAAGAGGTGCTAAAGCACGCTGTGGGTGGCTGTGGGGATATATGCATGAGGAAAAGATTGTGCTATGATGCAGATAAAGTACCTCAGGTTGTGCCCTCGGTAGCACAAGGAGTGCAGTTCTAAGCTTGAGTTTCCTTCCCAGTGCTAATTGTCCCTGTGTGAGGAGATGTTGGGGGAAAGTTCATGACAATCGCGTTCCTTCTAGAGGAACTTCCCAGACTCAGGCAAGCGAAGTTTGGAGCAGCGTGAGCTTCCCCGTGCTTCAGGAGGGAAGGAAGGGCAAGGACATCAGGGCGTGGGAGAAGGCCAGAGAGACCTTGGTTTTGAGACTTTTTAAAAAGTACTCAGCATGCCTCGGTACCCTGCTTTAAGGTACTGCTTTCAAATCTCCAGTAATAAGTATCATTCCTGTTGTCTACTCAACAATAAACTTTCTAATTGTTTCAGTTTGGGTTAGTTAACTGATAGTCTCATTTAATTTCTGTGTAAATCTTTATTGTAAAAACTTACCCCATGTATCCACCCTTTGTCCCTTTGCCATAGTGATGTTCATCAAGCGATGTTTGCACTTGCTAATATCAAGTTTCTTATTCCTATCCAGACTGAGTGGTATGAAGTGCTACTTATTGCATATTTCATTTGCATTTCTTATTATTCTGGTGAGCATGTGGTCATATACTGTATGTATTGGTCATTCCATTTTCAGTGAATGAGTTTGTCATCTCTTTGTTATTCTTTTGGATGGGTTATTTGTCTTTTACTTAATAATTTGTAAGATTTGCCTACATATTCTTGAGACTGGTCCTTTGTGAAGTAAATGCTTTTCAGTATCTCTTTTTAGCCTGTAGATTGTCAATTTACTTATGGTGATGAATGTTATATAGAAGATTTCTTTTATGTTTAAAATCAAATTTGCCTCTCCGTTGATATCAATATTATCTAAGAAATGCATTTTGTCAGATATTTAAAAGTCATATTCCTATAGGTTTTGCTAAATGTTTTAAAGCTCACTATTCTATTTACATATTCATCTGTCTAGAATTTGTCTTAGGAAATATTCTGAAGTAAGAATCTAAACTGCTTTCATTTTTCCACATAAGAAACCATTGTTTGCATGATTTATCAAATAGACCATCTTTTCCCACTAGCTTGAAATTTCATTCCTCTCATTTTCAATTTTCTATGTATGTATGGATTTATTTCTAGCCTCTATCCAGTTCTCCTGGTGTCTTTCCTGTCTCTGCTGTAATAATAAAATAATACTATTTTAATCACAAGAGCTTCATTATACTGCCATTGTCACATAGGCAGAGTTCTCCTGAATTATTCTTCTTAAAAATTTGTTTACATATTTCTCTGATTTCAATCAAAGATGCTCTCCAAAACTTCTCGGTGATGGGAGTACCTGAGAGAGTGCTTCTCTTTTCTCTGTGCTTCCTGGCCTCCGTTCAGTGAGCAGTCTTCCTCTGCCATGTCATCCTGCCATGCTGCCTCTGCCGAGGAGCCTGGTGCCCTCCCCAAGTTGCAGTTGTTGGACCCCTTGTCCTAGTGACGTGAAAGTGACTAATGCAATATTCTTTCTATAAAATTTTTACTGTTAGCTTGTTGATGAGAAACACCAGGATTTTTATTAAAAATGCATTGAGCATATACAGACTGTGAGATTTGCAATTAGACATTTTTCTGCCCATCTGTCCAAATGGAATGCTACATCTTTCCATTTGTTCAAGTTTCTTACATCCTGTTATAACTTTTGGTGATTTTCTTTTGATAGGACTAACATATTTTAGGTTAAATTTATATTTAAGTGATCACAGATGTTACTTGCTTAAATATGACTTAATTATCTTTGGATAATGTATAAAACACTACTGATTTTTATTTTATATCATGTGTCCAGCAAACCTCCTAATCTTTCTTTCTTTTTTTTTGTTTTTCTTCCAGTACCAGGAATCGAACTCACAACCTTGCACTTGCCAGGCAGGCACTTTGCAGCTGAGCTAAATCCCCAGCCCCCCTGCTAATCTTTCTCATTAGCTTCATCAAAAAGAATGTGCAATTTAAAAATGACTTTTGAATCTTTCACATGACCAAATACTTTTTATCTAACATTTGTTTAGTGTGGTATGTCACATTTATTTCTTTTTAAAAACATAATCATTTGTGAACACCTGGAATAAACTCCATTTGATCTTCTATATTTGACTTTTTATGTATTAATGGAACAAATAGGCTGTTTTTTACTGTGGTAGAATTCACATAACAGAATTCACCATATAATCACTTTAAAGTGTAAAATTCAAGGGCATTTTACGCATTCACAATGTTATGGTATCATCCTCATGACGTAGGTCCAGAACATTTTTATCAACTCCAGGGCATTTCCACCAGCACAAAAAGAACTGTGTACCCTTTATGCAATCTCTCCTTAGACCCCTCCCCATAATCCCTGTCAGCCACTACTCTACTTTCTGTCTAGATTTTACTATTTGAGCATTTTCCACGAATGGAAAGATTCAGAATGTTGCTCTTCATGTCTGGCTGCAGTATAGCATTCTGTTCTCAAAGTTTCTGGTTGCAGTGTTTATCTATGTTGTGCTGTGAAGGTTTAGCCATGTTGTAATGTCTTCTTTTTTATGGGTGTATAATAACCCATCATAAGCACATATCAAATTTTATCTGTTCAGCAATTGCTGGACATCTAAATTGTTTCATGTTTTATTTATTGTGAATACTGCTGCTATTAACATCTTTGTACAAGTTTTATTTGAAGACTTGTTTTTAGTTCCTTTAGGTAGTAGTATGAATGCAGTGGTTGACCATATGATAATTCCATGTTTAAATTAATGAAGAATCTCCAAACTACTTTTCAAGTGGCTGTAAGATTTCGTATTCTTACCGGGAGCATGTGAGGTTAATGAGGGTCCAGGGATTTTGTGTTATTTTGTTTTTATTTGCTTTTTTTTCTTTTTCTTTCTCGCCAATGCCTTTTCTGTTTCTTTGATCATATGAATCTCCTTCATGATTTTGAATGGTGTGTGTGAAGTGATATTTAATTTTTAAAATTTGCATATTCCTAATGACTATGGTGTTTAACATCTTTGCATGAGTTTGCTCATCATTTGGACACTGTATTTGTAGAAATGTCTATTCCAATTTCCTCTATGGCACTGGGGATTGAGCCCAGGGCTTCCTGCATACTAGGCAAACACTGTCATTGAGCTACACCACTAGACCTTTTTACTTTACTTTGAGACAAGGTTGCACTAAGTTTCTAGGCTCGACTCTAACCTGGGATCTTCCTGCCTGAGACTCCTGAGTAACTAGGCTTACAGGTATGCTAGTGCTTCCTGCTTTTCCCCATTCTCAAAGTGGTTTATGTTTTCATTAAGTGTAAGTAATCTTCATATATTCAAGATACCAGGTTGTTATCAGGTATGTGATTGAAATATTTTTCTGTTCCTTGAAGTCTCTCTTTATTTCTTTGATAGCGTCCTTTATGCACAAATGTTTTTCATTTTGGTGAAATCCAATTTATATTTTCTTCTATAGCTTATGCATTCGTGGCATAAATGTAAGCATTTTTAAAACCAAAATTATGAATGAGATTGGTCTGAAATTTTTTTTTTATAAACTACTGTTATATTTTGAAATCCAGATTACGTTGGCCTCCTAAAAAAGTTAGATTTGTTCTTCCTTTTCTCTGGAGTAGTTGATGAAAAATTGATAGTTGAAAGAATTTTCCAGTAAAACCTTTATATATTGATTGTTCTTGCTGAGAAGTTTTCAGATGATGGACTCATTTTCTTTAAGAGACATTGGAATATTCAGAATTTACATTTATTTCTTTCCATAAGCTTTGATAAGTTGCTTTTTGGAGGGATTTTCTATTTGAACATGTCAAGTTTATTGATAAAAGTATTCTATCATGTCTGTAGATAGATTCCTTTTCATTTTAGAAATTGTTAATTTGTGTTTCCTCTCCTCACTCCTGCCAGCTAATTTTGTAAGAGATTATTAATTTGTTAATTTTTACAAAGAAATAACTTCTCCTAAATTTTTCTTGTGTACATTTGTTTTCTATTTCAATAACTCATACTTTTGTCCTTATTTCTTTTCTTAAATTTGATTTGTTATTATTCTAGCTTCTTGAAGTACTTACATAATTAGATTTTAAACTTTTTTCTTTTCTAATGTATATACTTGAATTTGAAGTTTTCCATCTACTATTTCAAAAGTAGCCCACAACCTCTAACTTTTTAAATAAAGCTTTACTGAGAAATAATTCACTACTTTAAAACGTGCCATTTAACAGCTTTTAGAATATTTAGGCTTGTGCAACATCACTATATAATCTCCGAAAACTTTCTTTATTCTCAAAAAGAAATTTTGTACATATTTGGAGTCATTTCTGTTCCCTATCACCTCTAATCCCTGGAAACCAATAATCTCCTGCTTCTCTACATATTCCAATACTAAGAATTTCACATAAATTGAAAAATACAATCTATGGTCTTTTATATCTAGTAAATTTTACTCAACATATTTTGAAAGTTCACCTATTTTGAAGCAAGTAGGAGAAATTCATTCTTTTTTAATATCTGTCAAAACTTTATACCATTAATACCCATATGCATTTATCTTTTCATAATTAGTGGACATTTGGGGGCGTTTTTACTTTTTGTCTACTATGAATAATACTGCTATGAACATATGTGTATGTTTTCAAACAGACATGTTTGCATTTCTCTAAGGTACATATTTAAGAGTAGAATTGCTGATGTATATGGTAATTCTATTGAGAAACTGTCTCTGTAGTTTACAAAGTACCTATGCTACCCTACTCTGTGTAGCAATGTGAAGATTTAAATTTTTACACATCCTCATCAAACATTTGTTATTGTTTGTAATTTTTATCACAGACATTGTGTTAGGTGCAGAGAGGTACCTCATTGTACATTTGATTAGCATTTCTTTGATAATTTAATGATTCTGAGTGAATTCTCAAGTGCTAATTAGCCAACGGTATATGTTATTTGGGAAAAATGTCTATTGAGATCAGCCATGTGGTTACTGAGTTGATTGTCTTTATATTTTAGTTTTTTATGGTTTAATCGTTCTTTATGTAGGTATCTTTTTATCAGCAAATAAACTATTTTATGGGTTTATATCACATATGATTTCCAGATATTTTCTTTGTGTGGCTTATCCTTTACTTCTGTAATGATGACTTTAATACACAAAATTTTTAAATTTTGATGCATTCCAGTGTTTCTTTCTTTCTTTTTTTTATTATGTGTGACTTTAACACCATATCTAGGAAACCATTGCTTGTCCATGATCACAAAGATTTACTCCTCCATTTTCTTCTAACTGTTTTATCATTTTAACTCTTCCCTTGAACCTCGGATTCATTTGGAGTTAGTACTTGTGTATAGTGTGAAGTAAGTGTCCATTTTTACTCTTCTGAATCCGGATATCTAGTTATCCCAGCACCATTTGTTGATAACAATTAGATACAAATATTGTCTAGTTTCTGTTTTGGTTTCTTCTTTGAGTCATGATTATTAAAAATATATTCAATTTATATGAATTTGAGGATTTTATTTATCATATATATGCTGTACAAAAACATTATAGGCACTATATGTATACATAAAATTTATATGTTGGCTTTTTTTAGTCAGTATATATTGACCTTTAAAATTCATTATTAGTGCCTATTAATTTTAAAGAATATTAATTTCTAATGCATATAATATATTTTGGTCATATCCATTCCCCTTTTTCCTGTTTTATTATACTCTGGCTTTCTTTATGGCCAGTAAATGGTTGTCTTTTATAGATGTTCATGTTATTTAAATTCCATGTCATTTATTTGAAAAGAGAGTTCTGTGATTTCTCAGTGAAATATTCAGCTCTGTAAAATATATCAAGTTTATTAATTATGTTGTTCAGAACTTCTTTATCCTTACGGATTTAAAAATTTGTCATTTCAGTTTCTGAGAGAGATGTGTTTACATTTCTTCTGTTACGCTTTTTTCTGTCTATTTTTCAGTACTGGCAATTACTTTTTGCTTTATATGTCTCGAAACTAAATCATTAGAGAAATTTTACACTGCTATCATACTCTCATTGACCCAGTTATCACCATGCAACGTCTCTTTTTATGTGAAATTATATTCCTTATGTAAAAGTCTGGTTTGTCTTGAGATGATGCTGTCTTCCTTTTGCAAAGTTTATACATGAGATACCCTTCCCAGTTTTTTACTTGGTATTTCACTTATCCTTATATTTTAAATATATATCTTATGAGCATCATATATTTTTTAGAAAAAATTCAGCTATCATAATTTTTCTTTGTTATAATAATTTTTAAAGCAATTGCTGATATAATTAGGTTTTAATTTATATTCTATTTTCATTTATTCACCTTACCTGTTCTTATTCTAATTTTAAAGTTTCTTACCTTATATGCTACTCTTCAGATAAATTCTCTTCTATGGATTTCTTATGTGGTAGTTCATTAAGAGACGTCTGCTAGTGAATATCCCGGGGCTGGAGTTATAGCTCAGTGGCACAAGTGCCTGTCTGGCAAGCGCAAGGTCCTGAGTTTGATTCCCTGTACCAAAAGACAAACAAACAAACAAACAAAAAGAAATGAAAAAGAGAATTTCCCATCCTCCTAGGCACTGAATCTGTAAACATTTGTGTCTTATCCTGATCTAACTCTAATGATAGTTTAAAGGTATAAATAATTTTTTTTTTTTTTTTTATTTTGGTTTTTTCTCCAGTACCAGGAACCGAACTCACGACCCTGTGCTTGCAAGGCAGGCACTTTTGCTGCTGAGCTAAATCCCCAGCCCCAGTATAAATAATTTTACATTGATTATTACGTGTACCAATCTTTTAAATGATAGGAGCTGGTGATGTTTATCATTCTTATCTACTTGATTTAATCCTTCAATTAACTTGTAAAAATTTTTTATTTTTCTTTTAAAGTTTTAAATTTTTATTTTAAAAATAATTTAAATTTAAATAAAATATTTATAAATTTATTTATATTTTAAATTTTTAAATTTTTATTAGTACATGCTTACAGTATATAATGATTACATTCAACATAGGAAAAGGTACGTGGATATAACAAATCCTAATTTTGCTTTTATCCTTTTCCCCTCCTCACCTCCCCCTTTCTTCCAAGTCTTGGGCCCCTTCTCTTTTGCAAAATATCTAACTTTTAAGATATTCTCTTGGGGCTGGGGATTTAGCTCAGCGGCAAAATCGCCTGCCTGGCAAGCGCAAGGTCGTGAGTTCGGTTCCTGGTACCAGAGAAAAATCACAAAAAAAAAAAAAAAAGAAAAAAAAACCAAAGATTTTCTCTTTATCATGATGCTTCTATTTTATTTTAGTGTTTCTATGTATAAATGAATTTTATTTATCTTGTTCCATGAATGCTCAGATTGAGAACTTCTGTATTTTTTTATTTTAGAAAACTCTTCCTGTATATCTCTTTGAATATTGCTTCATGAGTGTCTCATCTTTTATTCTGAAACTCCAGTCGGACATATATTAATACCTCTGAATCTAATCTGCATCTCAGTACTTTAATAATTGCTATTGCTTTTCTTCAATAATTGCTATTGCTGCACTATATCCAGATACTTTAATATTATTCTCTGATTCAGTGATGTCTTGTCTGTGCCCTTGATTATATATTTTATTTTCTACAGTTTTGTCTGATGCATCTAAACATATTACGTATAAAATATATAAGCATACATAGGAACGTGTATGTGTGTGTATAGAGAGTGAGGAAAAACTTTTGTTTTTTACATGTTTTCTATTTTAAGCATTGTTTTTCATTTATGTCTTTAAGGACCCTGTAAATACTTATTCTGAAGTCTTTGTTAAACAGATTTTTCTATCATATTAATTTATCAGGATTGCATTTTTTAAGTTGTTGACTTCCTGCTTGCATATGTTAGTATTAGTTTCTTCATATTTTAGATATTTTTTGTCAGCTGATTTTCTCTGATTCTAGTCCACAGCTAGATGTTACAAAGATGTGGAGGCTTTTACCTAGAGCAACATCAAGGAAATTCTGTGCACTTCCTGGTGCTGGTAATGAGGCCATGTCTAATCTCCTTTCTCATGCAGATGGGAACTTCTCATTGTCTATTGTATAGGCAGCAGCCAGAGGCAAGTTTATCCATTCCTGTTCTGCTCCCTGTCCTCAACTGTAAACAGAGAGCATATTACCCTCAGGCAACCTCCATCTGCTCAGTCCTGAGGCCCCTGCAAAGCTCCAAAGGTAGCCTTATACTCTTTTCATTTTTTTTTTTTTATCAGTTTCTGCTTTACACTGCATTTATCTCATTTTAGAGGCCCTCATATATTTTCATGTTATCCATTTTATATGTAATTTTGGTGCATGTTTAGATCAGAAAGTGGATGTCATGTACAATTGTACAATCTCATTATGTCACATTGACTGGACCTTGATGCCCTGGAATTTATTTCAAAGTGGAGGAGCGTGGTCTCCGGGGCCCAGCCTCCCTTGATACCCATGGTATACCGTCTCTTGTCTTCTGATGTTTTGGCTTCCACCATGGTGTGGTGTGAAATGTCTGATACTAGGGACTTCTGACTTCTTTCTCCTTTTTTATATTACAGGATCTCTGTACTTTCCTTTCTTGTTGGCCTCAAAGGCATTCTCTGTATCTGCTGGTTCTTTCATTACAGTCCTTGATGGTCAATTATAGAAGCCATCCTTAGCACCTAAAAAGTCATCTTCTTTCCTGGAGTCCAGATTAATATTCACACATTCCCAGCAGGTGAAAGGAAATAATTGCATTCCCTATGTTGGATTCACAGAAGAAAATGAAGATGAGCAAAGCAGTGGAATATGCAGGCTTCCTAAGTAATGACACTCATGACTGATACTTTTCTAAGAACTGGCTGTTTCCTCTGCTGGAACACGCTTCTAAATCTTCATGTGCCTGCTTCATCTCATCACAGCTCGGATAGCACTTCCTTAGGGGAGGATTTAATTCTATTACTACAGTTTGTACTCTCAGGAAATTATCTTGTTTGTTTGCCTGTTTGGGCATGGCTGCTTCCCACTAGATGGCAAATTTCTTGCTACTTGTTCATTTTTTAAATTTTTTTATATATTCACTTCATTTTTTGCACAACTGGGCATTGATCCAAAGCCTTTGTAATGTGCTACATCTCAGCCATTTTTTAATGTTTGATATAGGAATAGCTAAATTTTATGAGTTGAACCTGTACTCCTCCTCCCCCAGCCTCCAAAAATAGCTGGGGTTATAGGCACATGCCACCACACCAGGGTTTTTTTGTTTATTTTAATCTTTAAACATACCGAAGCAGAGTCAGTACTCTGCTTCATGAGTGTTCTTCATGTTCATAAATTAGCAGGGCCAGTGGATGAAGGGACAGTAGGGATTCAGCAGTGGTCACTCTGATGATGATTTCCAGAGCACTATGTAAAATCACCAGATGCGAAGGCTGGTAAAGTTCATGCATCTGACACCTTCACTTTGCAGAAATGATGGAAATGAGGCTCCAGGCTTTACATAACAATCAGACTACAAACAAGGTTGACGTTCTTCTGTCCATGCCTTATGAGCAGTTGTTGAAGGAGCATGCTCTTCAAGGCCCCTTCGCAGGTGGAAGTCTGTAAACATAGATGCTCCGAGGAAATTCCGGTTCTTCAGCTGCTGCTTTTACATGTGTCAAGTTGCATAGGCACTATGTCTCTCTAGGGCTCAATTTCTCTATTTCCAGGATGATATAGGTGACTTGCTTATAATATGGATTTACTGTGGCAATTAAGTGAGATAATTTAAAAGGTTATTTGGCAATGCATGTGAAAATTTAGTTAGACTGAAGCAATAAAGAAAGAAGCATAAAAGGAATGTCAATCCCTTGTGCTAGTGACACATATTGTACAGAGAGATTGATGGCCAGCAGCTGGGAAAGCTATTACAGGAGCCCCAAGACCTGCAGAAGGAGTTGATAGGCAAAGGGAAAGGCATGAGGAAAGGCTGGTGGTGTGAACTTCCCAGAGGGACTGAGGAGATGGGGAGTAGACCCCTTCTGTTTCTCTAATACAGTGTGTTTGTCCCCATCAGAATCTTGATAGAGCTGTCAGAAGGAATGAAATCAACTATACAAATTATAAAACATGTCAGACTTTGATCTGAGATGTCATGAAGCCACTACATTTTCATCAAAGTGGGAAATAAAAACCAAGGCATTCTGAATGCTTTCACTGCACTTACTTATTACTTATGAATAATATTTTATACTTTCTTGAGGTATGTGGATGCTCTGGGAGTTGGACAGGTGCCTGACCCGGTAAAGTGGGATTCTGTAAAGAAATACGGTGGATAAAAGGACACTAACAGGCCACCAACAAAGTGTACCACGAACTGAATTTGCGACTACTTTTGCGTCAAAAAGGAAACATCGTCCTTGGGAAGGTCTCTGACTTGACCATGAGTAGGTCAGTGGTGAGCTTCTTAGTGAATAGCATCATGTTAGACATAGGTAGAAAATTAGACAGGAGGGTCTGTTTAGCCTTCGGATGCTAGGGAAGATTGCATAGAAGAACTGAATAGGGATGGCTGAGGGTGCCAGGAGCCTGACTGGTGAGCTCAGAATCGAGTAGCCTTCTTTACGAAGGTCCTCCATCCTAAACACTGCTGGATCGGGACTGAATACTGCTGGAGTGCATTGCCCAGCCGTTCATGTGTTGGAGGCCTCATCTGTAACGCAGAAAGGTTGGGAGACACTGTAGGGACTCTGAGTGCCGGGCTTTAGTGTGAGGTAATTAGGTGTTGGGGCCACTGCCCTCAGAAGACATTAACACAGTGTCCTGGTTTGTTCTCCATAGAGGGTTGTGATAGAAGAGCGAGACTGGCCCTTCCTCTCTCAGCACATGACCCCCCTCCACGTGCCTGCTTGCCACAGTGCTGCCTGGCATCATCGGGAACCAGAGGGGCCCATACTAGAGTTGAATGAATGAACCACCTCATCTTGGGAGTTTTAAGCTCCAAATCAGTGCGCTGAGTAAATCTCTTTTCCCTTAAAATATCCTGTCTTGGCTGTTTTGTTATAGCAATGGGAAAAAACAAAAACCCTAGTGCACTAGTGTGGCGTAGACACAGGTCTAGCTGACATTAAACCCATGTCCTCTACAGTGTCCACATCCACTGCTCTATGCGAAGCCTCTTTCCAGTTAAGACCCTTCAGGGATAATTTGGTTGTAGAACACCAACCATTTGGCTGGAGAATGAAGGACTGAAGAAAGATAAACCAGTTGGGCCCATTACAGTGCACAGGCTAAACATCCCTCTTCTAAAGTGCTCTGGAGCACAAGAGTTTTGGATTTGGACATTTTGGAACTGTCCTTCAAATATTTGTGTGTGTGTGTGTGTGAGAGAGAGAGAGAGATTGATTATGAGATACAAGTGTAAACACAAAAAGCAATTATGTTTCATGTCCACCTGATACACATAGCCCAAAATGATTTCAGACAACATTTTAAATAATTTTGTTCATCAAACAAGGATTCACGTTGTAAAATTTTCCACTTGTGCTGTCATGTTAGCACTCAGAAAGTTGCAGATATTGGAGTATTTCAGAAATTGCCTTTTCGGATTAAGGTTGCTCTATTTCTATCTTTTAGCTTTTCAAGAGTAGAGGAATATCTCTGCAGTAAATATAGAATTAGAGAAAGGGTTATTTATTGTTTTCTGGGAGACCTTTGTGCATTGTCTATTAGTTTTTCATTAAGGGGTAAAAGAGCTAGTCATGATGACGCATTCCTGTAATCCTAGCATTCTGGGAGGCTGAGGCAAGAAGACCCCATGTTTGAGCACAGCTATGGTAACTTAGTGACTTAGTGACCCTGTCTCAAAATTAAGAAAATGAAAAAGGGCTGGGGAGGTAGCTCAGAGGTAAAGCCCTGTGTTCAATCCCCAGTGCCATCTACAAGCAAGTAGTTGAAAGGTTGACTAGATATTAGAGGAGTATGACTAGATATTAGAGGAGTATTACTAGATATTAGAGGAGTATGAGCTGAAGCATCACGGGAATGAGGGAAGGAGGCTGTGCTGTCAGAAAGCCCCAGAAGGGATGCATTCAGCATGTAATGCTTTGTAGGAAATCATTTGAAATTAGAAAAGGTCTAACTTGGCAAACCTGGAATGTTGAAGCACAGAAGGATTGTGAAACACTAGGAATGACATTGAGTGAAGGGCAGGGGTGATCAGCTGAGATCCCAAAGATTGGAATACCTCAGTTGTTATTGCCACGAATTAGACCATTAATCCACTTCAAGTTGTGGTGAAGATTTTCCTTGGTTCCTTTTCAAGTTTCTTAGAAGGGAGACTTGTCCTTGCTTGAAAGCCAACAACCTTGGTGCCCAAATAGTACTTAGATGTGTGACTTATTCTTTGCTGTCACATTTGTAGTAGAGCTTTGCATCTCTCTCAGACACTAGAACATTTTCAAAGGTCTTTTATGGGATTGAAAGAGAGCCACATTTAAATTCTGAGGTAATCTTTGCATTCAGAGGTCTTTTTCAATTTGACCCACTGGTAGCCTTGAATAAAGAGATGGAAAGTTGAAAAGTAAATATTTTTTAAGCATAACCTAAAAACTATCTTGTTCATTCACTTCACAGAATTAACGGTTAGCCTGAAGAAAATTTAAGAAAACATAGCTTTTTTTTTAACCTAACAATTTAAATGTCTGAACAATCTCTCTTCATCTTTAAAAATAGATATTTTTCCATTTTCAATACACTGAGTACTTGTGTCCACGAAAAAGTATATGTTGAAATTCTAACCCCTAATGTGATGGTGTTAGAAGGTGGAAGTGTAGGGACGTGATTAGGTCATGAGGATGGGGCCCTGAAGAATGGGATTAGTGCCATGTTTAAGGGAACCCAAGGAGATCTCTCGCCCTCTTTGTCCCACAAGAGGAGACAATGAGGCTGGGGATTTAGCTCAGTGGCAAAGTGCCTGCCTGGCAAGCGCAAGGTCGCGAGTTCGGTTCCCAGTACCGGAGAAAAACCAAAAAAGAGGAGACAATGAGAAATTTGCAGTCTGCAGTCTTATCAGAATCCTGACTCTATAGGCTTCCTGATCTCTGACTTGCAGCCTGCAGCAGTGTCAAATCACTCTCTGCTGTTGTTAAGCCACCCATTCTATAGTACTTTGCTGTAGCAGCCCAAGCAGAGATAACTGCAATTGATTCTCATGTAATTCTAGGTCTTTTAAACTTTTTTTAAGCATGTGACTTTGTTTTATGGTCTCCAAAATTATTTCAATATTTATATCATTTCAGCAATTAGGTATGTGGTGGATTATTTACCTGTTGCTACTATTGTTGAGAAAAACAGGAAAATTTCTTTTTTTTTCGAACACAGCAATACATAATTTGGGGTGTATATATATTTGTTTTTTATAGATTACTTGTGGGATCAAAATATGTACTATTAACTCCTTTACATAGAAAAGGAACACACGTTTGTCTTTTTTGGAAAAGTTTTATTTTACAAATATTATAAACACAAAAATGGTAAGAAATACCTATAATACCATCATCCAAAATAAATCAACTTACTTTATCTGTTTCCATAGAAATCTTGATTCATGTGTGTACATCATTTTTACATATTTTACATCAAGTTTTGCAGTATTGAAATAAAATCCTCCAAATCTTTTTAAAGGCAGCATGATACTCCATAAATTTGAAAAGACCATAATTTAATGAAGCTTCACTTTTTTCAATTATGTATCCTTGCTGAATTTTCCCACCTTTGAATTCCACTCCAAAGCATACCGTTGTTATTGACAACTCTTTCTTATTCAAAATTTTCCCCTAGATGAATCTTGAAAACGGGTTTTTTGGGTGTGAATATTTGTGTACAAGACTGACTAGATATTTCTTGCAGAAAGTACACACCCATCAGTACACAGCTGTGGACTTTGCTCTTTTGTGGCAAGATAGGTAGACAAACTCATAGCAGAAGGAATTATACTGGGAGTTGCAATTCAGCTCTGCCATTTGCTAGTAGAGTGACTGTTGGCAAGTTTCTTAATTTGTTCGAGTAACATTTCTGTTAAATGGGGATAATAATATACACCTTAAAACGAATTACTTTTAGGATTAAACAAAGTATAAAACAGCCTTACTGCGTGGCCCTCAGTGTAATAGCCATTAATTCACAGTCACCTTTTAACTAATGTGGTAGATTCAAAAACTGAGGAGGGGGCACATGAAAAGAAAATAACTTGATTTAATTTTCTGTATTCTTTCTTGCTTTTTTTTCCCCAAAGAGATAATCATGTTTAACTACACTGAGGTGATAAATTTAATCATGTTCCATTTACTAGACTCTGTACTGTACTTTTTATCATTTTAATATTTCTAAAATCAGATTGCCTGTTAAAGCAAATATTTAAAATGGTAGCATTCCTTGGCTTTCTTTGGAAAATGACCACTAATTGTGTTACATCTTCCTGTGTCTTAGAATGGAGAAAAAAATGAACGCTTTCATTTGTGTGAATTATATGCTTATTATCACTTGGTTCAGTTATTTATTGACATCTTGATGGTTTTCCTATTAATTTACAAGAGGTCCTCTAAGCTGATAATTTTTCACCATTTCTTCTATTTACTAGTTTTTTTTTTTTAATAAAAGTTCTGCTATGCATAGCAGTGGGGCAGGGAAAGGAAACTTAAGAATTATTCTTGAAAGGACCCATCTTTCCTCTTTGAGATTTTCTTCACTGTTCATCCACACATTGTAGGTATTTCCTGTCATGTTGTTTTACCTTTTGTATGACTTGTTGTAACTGACCATTTTAGATCCTTGTCTGTTCCTTGAAATGCTGAGCTATCGCACAGCAGCGAGAGTATGTTATTTATTCTCAAGGAAGTAAGCATTCAATAAATTGCAGATGAGCAAATGTATTTGACTATGGTCCACTGGAGTTAATTTAAGGTGTACCGCTGCAGCCTCCTTGGCCTCACCAAAAAAATTGCTGATCACTTTTTCTAATATTAGTCAAATAGTCATTTCCTTTCCCTTGTTAGTAATGGCAACCGCCTGTTACCCTGGCACTATGTTCTTGCCCGTATTGCTAATGTCAAGACTGTGGCTGTTAGTTTCATTGTCAAGATTGTCCATTTGCAAACTGAGTGAACAAGAGACCATCGTTTTGCTCTTGCTGTCTAGTTTGGAGTGTAAAAGCAGTGAGAGACTAAACTGATAGGCAAGACAAAGTCTCTCATTGGCTTGATCTTGAGTTTTCTGGCCTGTTTAATTGTGTCCCTTTAGTTGCCTGGCCAAATGTCACAATCTGTACTTGACATCTTCTCTGTTGCTGCTGTGTGATTTTAAACTGCTTTGTGATTTTTGCGATTTTATATCTGTCAGATTTTCATTATTTTAGCATCTTCTGGTAAAGAATATTGTTTATCTCTTTTTCTATTTTATTTTGCTGATAAATTTTAGATTTTGCTTACTTTCTGAAAAAAACGTGTTGGAATTTGTAATGGCATTATGTGAAATGTATAAAATTAATTTAAGGAAAAACAAAAATGTCTTTATCAATTTTGGTCTGTACAATTAAGAATTGGTATTTTAATCATATGTTTTTCTCCCTCAAAATTTTATATTTTTCTTAATGTAGAAGAAAGCAGATTTCTTATCATATCTTTTCACACATAAATATTTGAATGTATGTATGTATGCATGTAAAATTATATTTAATATAAGTAGTATTTATATCAGAAAACATTTTTAGAAGAATTTCCTAAACAAATATTATTTTCTGTTTTCTTAAAAAACTACTAATTTTTGCTTTGATTGTTTTTTAAATTATATATTTTGTTGATATTTTCTAATTTTTAAATATGGCAATAACATGCTGTAACACACAATTTTGTAAGTTTTAAAGTTTAATTTTATGATTTTAAAGATCTATCTGCAGTTTTATATGGTATATATTGTTGATTTCAATTATTAAAAGATGTAATGTTTAGGACCACTTATTTTTTGTTTTATTGTTCATATTCTTTTGTTTCCTGTTCTAGAATTTTAAGTTGAATGCTCTACTTATTCATTCCTCTGTTGATAAGCTTATATGCTTTTATTATGTTGGAAGACTTCTTTGGCTAAATTATGTAATATGTAGGATTTTAAATTATTATTTTTAATATTCTGGTTTATTTTTGAAAGCATTAATAGTTAGGGAAATAATTCTTAAATTCCTGGGACTTTATGTTAATATAAAATACATTATCTATTTTGAGATTGTAATCTGAAAATTTTTTTTCATTTTGAGGTTATATTTATTTCTTTTATATGATCATCAGTAATAAAAGTTTCTTTTGTTGCTAACATGTAGGGGTATGTATGTGCATTCATTATATAAATTCATTTTTTTTCAGGATTTGCCAATTTGTAAGTTATAAGTTACAGAGTGGTAAAAATTTCCCCTTGTAGCTATATTTAATTTTCTCCTCCTTCTTTTCTTCATAATTCTGAATTTTTGTTTTTTGTTATTTGTCTGCTTGGTGTAGTGGATTAAACACAAATAATCAACAAGATGGGACATAATAATGTTATATTATTAAACTGAATCTTAACATTTCTACTTTAAATTCTACTTTTAAATACTAATTACTTTTAATTCAAATTTTATAGGTTAATTATTGTCTACACTTTTTTAAACATAACTGTTGACTCAGTCTCAGATTAAAATTGGTTATTCAATGTTACAGTTTCTACCCTCATTTAATACCTATTGTCCTATACTGTACTTTAGTGTCAAAAAGTGCTTACTTTTCTGCTCAAATAACTTGAAAGAGTCTTTTTCACATTTTATGTACGTGTTCAGTTCTAGTAAGAGTTCTCTTGAACAACTAACTGGTATCTCATAGATATTCTTTGATTATGTTTTATCTGCCCACTGACAAGTGATAAGGCTCTTTATTGGGTGCTATAAGTTGGTTCTTGGCTGCAGGTGTTGAGAGGAACTAAAATTTGATTTTATGCCTGCCTGGCAGGCGCGCGATCACGAGTTCAATTCCAGATACCGAAAAAAAAAAAAAAAAAAAAAAAAAAAAAAAAAAAAATTTGATTTTAACAAACTAAAATTAGCTTACCATTTTACCTAATTGGGGATGCTACTTCATACATGTCGCTATTAAGTTTTTCTGAAATGTGTTTCATTTATTCCTTTGCAGTCTGATCCCCACTCCCTACCCCTTTATGTTGGTTTCTTTTCCCAGGATAAGGTGGCACTGATCAAGAAATGAAATACAGAATCTTACATTTTTTTTAAAGGGGTCAAGATATCCAAGTATTGGATATGTAAAAATTGTCTTAGATTGAAAGAAATCTAAACATTACTGATGTATGGCTATTTGCTACTTTAAAAAATTTCCTTTTCTTGGAAAAAGATGATAGTACTTTTTGGTTCCTGATACTTATTTCCATCTCATTTCTAATTTTGTATCAACAATGATGTCAAATAGTTTGACTTGTAACAGCCTTTTTCTTTTATTAGTATTTCTTTGTCTCTTTAGCTAAGGTTCAACTTTTTTCCCCTCAGGTCTCTTAAATTGTGATTTCATTCTCTTTGAGTTTTTTTCTTTTGATAAGCTTTCCCCAGAGAGAAGCCAGATAATGAAATTACTGCAACTTTAGACATAAATTGCACCCTGCCTGAGAATGAAATTTTTATTATAGTCTCTTGCTTAGAGAATTCTTTTATGTCTCTTCAGCGTCATTTGGAGTCAAGGGGTAAGTTTAACAAATTGAAGCCTTTGAGA
The DNA here is from genome assembly GCF_000276665.1 of Chinchilla lanigera. Classification (NCBI taxonomy): domain Eukaryota; kingdom Metazoa; phylum Chordata; class Mammalia; order Rodentia; family Chinchillidae; genus Chinchilla; species Chinchilla lanigera. The sequence goes on along the minus strand of NW_004955408.1, from coordinate 10,828,499 downwards.
AAAATACGTTAGGAATGGGCAATGGTTTTGCCAAGTATTGGATATGTAAAAATTGTCTTAGATTTTTTTAGATGAGGAAATTATCAATGTACTTCATAAAATTATTATGAAGATCAATTTAGATATTGATAATATCTTTAAAAATTAAATGGGACTATTCTATGGTACCAGATAGATAAGAAACAGGTAAACTATAGAATGTTGCAGTATGACAAAATAAAATCAGTTAATGAGGAAATCAAAAGGGAATGATGAAGACAGAGCAAGAAGACATATATGGATGAGGTTGGTATTTTGAGGTGGGGTAGCGCTCAGTATGAGGGGAGGATAGGCAGCTAACATAAATGGTATATGCAACAACTTGTCATTGTGGAGGGCTAGGAGATACGAGATGCTCACAGCGAAGGACTGTGGTGGGTAGGTCAGAGTAGTTGTGCCATGATGCCTTCAAATGTACTGCATCTCACACATGGCTCCATCTATGGAAGCTGTGTTGGGACAGTCTTTTGTAAGAGGATGAAAGCTGATAGGCCCAGGAACAAGCACGTGATTCAAAGACAGCTTAATCACCAGCTAACCAGGAATGCAGGTTGAAGAGATCCTACTGAATGGGGGCCGTTGCAACTGGCTTCTTCAAAAGTTTAGAGAGGGAAGTGGTATGCCTCAGGCAGAGGAACAGATAGAGGTCCTTGGGCAAACAGGACAGCTGTTCCCTCAACCTGCTCCAGATCCTGTGGATCCCCAAATTCCAGGCATTACCTTATAAAATAAGATCTCTTTGAAAGGCAGCCTCTGTGAGTTTCCTCCTGAGAGCTAAAACTGCTTAACCATGTTAGGCCACTGATCAAAGACATGCAGAAGAGAAGTTAATCTGAAAATTTATTTCTGAGGTAGAGTCCAAAGAATTGACTGCCATACTACTGTGAGAGAGGAGTTCCCTAAAGAAGTGGACAAGGGTTCTTTCCTTCTTACCAATCATTATTTTTTATTAATATATTTTACAAGACTGAAGTTGAAATAATATTAAATACAAATTTTTTTATACAGAAAGTGTAATAAAGTTAAAATAGTTCCTTGTAATTCATAGCATTATTGCAATGCTTACAAAATTTTTGCATAGAGTGTGCAAGGATCGATGTTATTCAAAACAAAACTAAAAAGGTCTTCTTACATCACACTCAAACCCAGAGAGAAAAGAAAACGAAACCAAAACTAACGCAAAGGCTGAACTCAGCTGTTTCGTGGGAATGGGGCTGCTTTTTCATAGTTAAAAATCTACACACAAATGGGACTCCTGTGACCTCATCTTTTCTGTGAAAAGCACCAGAACCTGGCTTCTCCAAAAGCACGTGTAGCCACGTCATGATAGATGTTCTGTTTTTGCTTTCTAAAACATGACCTCCTTAAGAGGTGTTTCTGCTTCTTGGTAGAGTTCAAAAGGAAAACTCTTGACTGGGAAGGGAGGTGGTCAAGGTATGGAAAACGTCATCCAATTCCCTCACAAGAACACTGGATGAAATTAATTCTGTGTTACTCAGATTTAAGTGTGCCAATAGTTTCTTCACTTTGCTGAAATCCCCTTCTCTTCCTGGGAGCCAGATTTCTGGCTCTGGTGAGATTAGTTTTATGAAATTCTTTAAAGGTACACTTTGTTGTCTTGCCATTTGGACGTTTAAGCCGCTAGAAAGGAAATCCCAGACTGACTTGCCCTGAAATAGGGTCTTTAGGAATTTTAGCCCATTCTTTTGAGAAGGTTTTTTTGGGGGGTGGGGGATAAGCCTGAGAAGCGCTAGCCCTCAGGTTGAGTGTGCTTGGAGACAGTGAGTATATCCACACTCTCCCCAGTGGATCAGGTGTGTCCTATGTAGAAAGCACAGAAAGTTGGATGGACGTTCATGTCTCTCTTCTGTGGTCCTCTCAGTTCTGGGTGAGAACAGATTGACAGTAGGATCTTAACAAGGGCGTACTGGTGTATAATTTACTCAAATGAGTCTTGGCTGAGTTAATTCACCAAAAAGATTCCTTTAACTCTAACAGATCAAAGCCCAGCATCTTTGCTCAGAAGGTCAAAATGCCCCAGAGCTACCCAGTCATAATGAACTTCAGACACTCTCATTTTTTCCTGTCCTAGCTGAAACACCACCGTTCTTATGGCTGAATCTAGGACATCATTTTGAAGTGAGCACTGGTTAAAGGGTGCCACTACTGGGATAAAAATTGGCAGATGGATCTTATTTCCAACTCAGATCAATTGGCAGTGGTGGCTTAAAAGCTTCAGTGAAGCTTTTCTGTCTGAGGGGAGGATCTGGATCATCATCAGTGGCTTACAAGGTGTGGGCTCAAGTCTTCAGACAAAGTGGCCAGCTCAGCTTCATCTGGTATTGAATGCCTAGTGCTGATCGGGTCCTCAGTAGTCTTAGCTTCTTGTAGGAACAGGGACAGTGATAGAGGCCGAGGGCTCTTCTATTAGATGTTTTAATTTTGCTACATATAACTTTGGCACTAGCAGAAAATAGTAACCAAATAGTGCCAAAACCTCACCCAAAATTAGACATCTGTCTTCCAAAGGGAGGTAGAAGAGAAGGAAAAAGATGTTCATGGGAATGAACCTTAGTTTAGCTATACCTGCAAGTTACTATTAAATTTTTCTGCTAAATATGAGGCTAGGATATCTTCCAATGTGTAAAGGCAAGGACCCTGACTTAACAAGCATCTAGAGCACACTGATTTTCTTGGCTCTGAATTCTATTATTCAGGCAGACTTTCTATATTTTCACCCCACATATTTATACTTAGTATTGGATGCTATCATGATGAGAAATGACAGAACACAGAAAGATAAAGTTTCTCTTCTTTTGTTCACAAAGAAGAGCTGGTTTAAAATTTAGTAGGAACCTCTTCCTAACAACTTGAAAACTAGTTTGACATGCCAGTGACTTCCTAACACAGTGGTCAGGAGCTAGACTCACAGTCAAGCTTGTCTGTTTTCTAGCTAGTGACTTTGGGCAAGTTTCTGAACCTCACTACACCTCAGTTTCAAATCTGTCTATTGGAACTATAAAGGAAGCTAACTCAAGAGATTGTTTTGAATAAGTGAAAATGAATTTATGTGAAATATTTAGCACAGTAAGTATTCATGACTGTTAATTATGAACAATAATTATGATGACCAGAGAATAGAATCCAATGTCTCACATATGTTAGGGTAAGGTTTGGACCCAAGAAAATCTTATTTTATGCAGTATTTTATGAGTGTGATTCTTTTCCCTGTAGAAAATTCATAGCCTTGCTCCAATTTTCAAAAGAATCCACATCCCCAAGCTGTTAGAATCTCATGAATTAGACAAATATGCAGACTGAAGAAATACCAAAGCATTCCTTGTTGACAAATGTCATCTTCCTACTCTCAGAGGAAATCTGTTGTTATAGTGCTTCCATGTAAACTAACAGACCAGTTTGGAGTTTCTTATTTTGTGACATCTGAGTTATGTCTGATTTTTCTCAGAAAATCCCAGTGTAGAAGTAGGCTATGAAGACATTAGAATAAGAGGGACTTCTAGCGACCCTAGAAATGAGCAGATGATTTCAGAGTAAACAAATATTTTTTCCTCTTTTCTTCCAATTAGGGTAGCTCTATAGTTGTTTTATGGAGCAGATCTTTGCTAAAAATTGTTCATGATGAAGCAAAATGCACTCATTTCATAGTGAGAATATCTATGTGATTAAGGAAGCATTTGGAACCTTCTCCGACTTCCTACGTGGATTTGGGCTCTAAACCTTCTTACCTATTGCAAACCTCAAAGTGGTTACTGATGCTATCAGCAGCTAGACTGAAATTAAGGTGCAGCAGCCAGTGTTGATGCTGTTCGGTATGAGACTATTTATCGCTGAGCTTGATGGCATCATTCATACTGTGTTACATCACACTTCCTATAGCATCAAGGGCTCATAACATTCTCGCTCTCTTTTTCTCAAAGGAGGATACTAATTTCCTATCGGTAAATTTCTACAAAAAGAAGCTGGGGGAGAACCAAATAGCATATTTGAACATGGGTTGTCCCCAGAGGGGTATTTTCTTTTACACTTGTGCTCTAACAATGCTCCAAAGGAGGGCCTCCCACAAGTAATTATTTTCGCTTTGCCATTCAGACCTGCCTTGAGAAATTTCAAGGACTCTATTATGAAGAAAGCTTTTAAGAGCCATGGAAATCACATTGCTTTTGAAAGTGCTAATGCGTGTGGTGTGGAGTGCAGGCTGAAGCAGCAGGCTCGACTGCTGTATCTGTTATCAGTGGTTTGGCTTTGTGAGAAATTCAGAGGCAACTGTATAATTTTAAATTCTGGTTACCACTAAGAAAGAGATGCGTCTGACATCCCAATGCAGTGGCTTTGACTATTTTAATGGAAATATGTTGAAACCGGGGGAACCTTCCACCAAGAAGAAAGTGATGAAAGACCGCAAGAGAGACATTTTATCTTTGAGATAAAAAGCCTGTTTTCTAAGGTTGTTTCTTTCATTATAACTTTTTTTCCCATTTGCTACTGGAGCACCATGCAAATGTATCATTCAAGAAACTGCTTCTGTATCCTCTTTTGTCTAAGATTTCCAGGGGACAGGAAGAAAGAGGAGAACTGGTTTTGTTTACAACTTACTTAAAATAGATTCTTCACTTTTCATAGACCTTTAAAAAAGAGGATCATGGGCTTAAATGGATCCTTTTACTTGTTTGGTCCAAATTTCATGCGACCTTTTGCCTGAAGATAAACAAAAGCAAGATATCCTCATTCTATAGCCAACTTAGTCTTCTTTCATTTATATCCACATACTGGAATGAAGAACTGCCTAAATGATTAGGGACTGGTTAATGGTGGTAAATTTTCACTTAAAAATAAATCCTGCCTCCTCAGTATGGATACTAATATTTGGAAAGGGTCATTGTTAACTGATGCTGTTTTAACAATTTGAGTATAAAGCAATTTTTAGCAAAAGGGATACCGTCAGAGGAGAAAAATCTCTGGTAGAAATCTACCTTAGCATACAGAAGCAGAGATGCTGCAGTCCAAAACACGTCTTTTTTTGCATTCTCTCCACACCAAAGAACAAAAACCTACATCCTAGGAAACTTGGGCATTAATCTGGTTTCTCCCAGTGATGGATCTGTAAAATAATTTCACTACATTTTTCTTCCTGCATATTTTAAGATGTTGCTTCTTTTAGCACTTCCAATTATCAGTGTTCCAGCTCTCTGTTTCAGCCTGGTGTGGCTGTAGGACCATAGTCACAGCCTAAAGACGCAAGTAACTGAGGTCAAGGAGGCCAAAAGTGACATTGTGAAGTTAAAAGTATGTTCTGGGAGACCTTGGAATGGACATCTTTCCTGAATATGGGAAAGTGAGGTGAAAATATGTTAATATACGTAGTAGAAAAACCTTCTCAGTAAAGAGACTAAATTTAAAGCCTAGGGTACCTTGGCTTTACTTCCTGTCACACAATGGACAGGATTTAAGGAACCATCTTTCTATCAAGGTTCCTCAGAAAAAACTCTTGGAAGATTACAGTTTTCCTTTTTTCCTAAAGCTTCCCCTAATTCCATTCTCCTTATTCCCAAAAAATCCTCTGATCCTGCATTTCCCTATTGGGAACACACTGTGGGTGTGTTACTTCAAGTAGTATAAGCAATATCTTCTTTCCTAAAATATTTGTCATGTGTTTATATTCTCAAGCCTACCTGGAAATGTAGGCTTACATTTTGCTACTGAGGAATCTGCTTTCTTGTTCCTGTGTCCAACACATACCACAATCCATACCTACATCCCTGTAGGTCAGGGTCAGCAAGTTTTCTCTATGGAAGGCCAAACAGTAACAATTATGGTTGTGGGCCATGCAGTCCCTGGACAACTGTTCAAGCCCAGTGTTGCAGAATGATATCAGTGGTTGGTAACATATTAATGAATGTTTGTGGCTGCGTAACAGTGAAATATATTCAGGAAAACAGGTACTGAGTCAGATTAAGTCTCCAGGTCAGAGTTTGCTGATCCTTGTTCTAGGGTCAAACCTCAAGCACTCTTTGGTCTATGATTGCTGGGGGTACAGTGGAAATTATCCAAAGGGAAAATGACCTTAAGGAAGTTACAAGGTAATTCAAGTTTATAAATTCTTTCTCTCTGATAACATAACAATTATAAAGCCATATGTCTTGTTTCCACCTAGCTAGATGCCACCATAGGGCTTCCAAACACCTTCATCATGCTTGAGTAGTTTCCCAAGATGGAAATTTAATCACCTACTGAGCATATATCAAGTAGAACTAAATGCTAAACATATCTGGAAATCAATTTTTAATTTATAAAAATTTTCTGAAGAGTATTAGCGTACTAGAACTTCTAGTGTATTGAAGATTCCTTCGAGCTCTGTTAAGCCTCCAACTGCTTAATGTACCCAAAGGTGTGATTGTCTACAGGATATTATAAACTATATAAATATTAGAAGCTTGTTTTTAAAATTAAGATTAGCTGATTTTAATGTAAAAGGTATTTTCCCCCCAGAATTCAGATAAAATCCTCTCATGACACTGGACAGATATTCTGGTTAGAGAGTATTGGGAGTACAAGATGTACACTGAAGAATATGGAATGCATTTTACTGATTTCCAAAGTCTGAACTAAAATACATAACTGCATTCACCCCAGAGTTCCTGCTTATTGCTTTATGGATTGTGGTCATTTAGCATAAGCAAAAGCCAGAGTTTTATATCAGGTTTCCCCCCAAAGGTGTTTCATCTATATTCGTGATTGGTATTCTCTTTATTGTATTTGTCATCTGATTAGTCTTAGGATTTAATTTCACAAGTGGGACCATACTACATTTTGGGGAGGGGCCATAAAACTCCCAAGGTGCTTATGTCATGATTAGAACAAAATCAGAGGAAAATGGTCCAGGGAACATTTTTTTTCTCATTTTCCATATGTGAGATGACAAAATACAAAGATAGCCTGCTTTTAAGAAAAACCGTTTCAAGGTTTTTAGCCACAAAGGACCTCAGAGTTATTACAGCTGTGTATCAGAATAAAATGGGGTTGGTGTTTCCAACAACCAAGGGAGCCATTTCCTGGCTGGCAAAAACCTTGTGTACAATGTGCGATGCATGCAGACTCTGCTAACATGGTCTTAAAGAAATACTGATTGGCAATACTGATCCAGAGTAACCTGATGTCTTTTATGACAGGTGTCCCTTGTTAGGTCCTAGTGCTGCAAACTAAGCAATCTTAGAATCTTGCCTTAAGATTGACCAACCTGTTCTTCTGCATAAGATATTGGAGAGCCAGCCTACAGCCTCAAAGCCAGCAAAATCACAGATGAGGCTAGGATCACCCGTCCCTCTCCCCCTTCTGAGTAACTGAATACTGTACCACACAGCTTGATTTTACATCTCATGTGTGCAAACCTTAGCCTGAAGTGTGGGTGTCATCTCGAAAATATCAAACCTCTTTTTATCTTCTGCCACAAACCTTCTCCTGCTAGTGAAGTAAGAAAAATAGAACCTTGTTGAGGAGAAAAAAAGCCATTCAGGCCTACAAAACACAACTTCATATAGGAGTGTAGGGCCACTGATTGTTAAATGGCATCCAAGACTCTGTAAGACAATTACATCTTCATTCTGGGCTCCATAGAAACCACATCTGTCAACCATTGGATTTGTCTACCAGATTTCATGCCCAGTCATAACTAAACAATTCCCCATCCAATGGCTCAAAATAAACTACAGGTAACAAGATAAATAGGATGTGCTTCTCCTTGCTGAGTGCATTGACGTAAGGCATAGGCACATTTCCCCCTCTTTGAACAGAGATGGTGTAATCCCCCGTCCCAGCACAAGAGCTGGCCAGGGTGACCCTGGAGCATGTGATGAAGGTGGAGTGATGAGAGGTAGCCGATGGTGGGAATCAGAGTTGCTTCTGCAGATGGGGATGGGGTTGCTTTTGGGCCCCAGGGGGCACAGTGATTCTGATAAAGATAGTGCTTCAGTTTACATTAACGTTCAGGGAGCAATTCTGGCAGCATGCAATGCTTTAGAGCTGTGATTCCTGGAGAAAATAATAGATTAAGGAATATATGACCAGCACTGAAAAAAAAAATATATAAGAGATCAAAGCCACAGAGTTTGTGCATGCCTTTAAGAATACAAGGCATGGCTCTAAGTTACCTCACAATCCCAAGAAACATATAAAAACTAATTAGGTTCTCAGCGCTACTCTTAATTAGATTTCTACCTTAAAATGACTTTTCCTGCCATTGTGGTTCCACGCTTAGGGATTTTGATTGACCTGATCATTTTGGGTGGGAGCATGTTGGGTAAAGTAAAAACTGAGAATATAACAGCTTTTGAGTCATTTTTCCTTTGAGCAGAGACATATCGCCCGTTTATTCTTTGCTCCCATGCCGTTGAGTAGCTTCCAGCCGAGTGAAGAGCAGCTGTTCTCCTATTATGTGCTGATTTACAACTCTTATTTTGACTGCGGGAGAATATGTGAGTTTTAAAGGAAGTAAGATAAGCAGAAGTTGTGTGAGCAGTTTAGAATTTGTCCAAATTCATCCTCCTCATTCATCCAGGAACAAAAGCCCCAATACATTGGGCTGTAATTGTGGGGTGGCCATTTTGAGTTCTTATGGCTGACTTTAACGGCACTGCCCCATCCGTTACTTGAAGGTAGAAGCTGGCCAGTCTTTGAAAACTAAAAAAGGGAAGCCAAATGTCTAGTGTGTTTGTGTGTGTGTGTGTGTGTGAGACAGTGGGGATGAACACAGGACCTCACACATGCTAAGCACACGTTATGCTAATAAGCAGCACCTCCCCATTCAAAATGTCTATTTTTGATACAAAGATTTCAGTGCTTGGCTTGACTTGGAGATTCCCACCATCGTGGCCTCAGTGACACAGGAAGAGAAGATATGCTATTACTTGAACGTGTTGATGAATATTCTTTTCAATGCACAGTGTGATCCCGAATGGTCTAGGGCAGTGTTGGTGAACCTCTGGCCACAGTGGGCTGTTCGTAACATTGAACTATCTAAAAGGTTCACCATCACTGGCCTAAGGAATATTGAGTGTGAATTAGTATTTAGACTTTGTCTTGTAGATGGTGGTGATGGAATGGAAAATGATGGTGGGTATCACAGGGTCACCCATGGTTCCTTTTGTACTGAAACCTCATTTTATACAGAGGATATATATATATTTATTTATATATATTTATATATATATTTATATCCACTCACACACACAAACACACTCACGCGTGTACACACACTCACACATAAAAGGTCTTTGATAGGCTTTCTGTGTTCTAGTAAAAAGAGCCGGCAGCCAGTGTCTAAAGCCAGAAAAAGGCCTTCACGTTGCCGACAGTGTCCACTCTGGAGAGTCTCTCAAAGGCAGACACTTGTGTTTATCTGACAAGTGGAACCGGTTCCTGCCTGGGAGAGGAATAATCTCCCATTGGCGCAGACGCAGATCTCGAAGACCTTCTGCCTCGTTCCCGTGGGGGTGTAGGATCCATGAGGCAGTCTAGGTAGTTTGATTTTCGCAGCATCTAACTTAATCTAGAGAGAGGGAATAGGTGGGAAAGAGTCAGTGAGAGGCTGTCGTCTGTGCTTTTGACATTCAGAAAAGAGCATGCTCAGGACCAATAGATGGACGTGCAGTTCAGTTAAAACCCCACGAACGCCTCCTATGGGTTGCGCCATGGAGGCACATGGAGGATTCGGGCAGAAGTAAGACAAAGTCTCTGTCCTCCCAGAAGCTAATATTCTAGCAAAATATGGTTCATTGCTTGTTATTAACATTTTGCAAAAGTACGACATGTAAAATGTGAATAGTGTCCTAGTGTGAAATAAATATGGAAATGCTACATTTAACAATTTTTATTACTATGGAATTTCTCAGATCTCACTTATGTCTACATACAAGGTAGATCTTTAAGAAGAAAGTATTTTCCAAATGTAAAGTGAAATGGTTAGTGACTTTTTCTCTCTCTTTTTTTTTTAACTCCCTGTGGGGCTGATATTCTATTGGATAGACTAAAAAATACATGACTATAAAGAATAAGCAGTACTGAAAGTTGTCATTAGATTTATGATTCTAACCATTTCTTGCAGCATTCAAAATCTGGTATCTATGAATTGAATATGTGAGGTAGTTTCTATTTTTGTTATATATGTGGCTTGCAGTTTGTGGTTATTTGAGGAAGCAGTTGTGATAACTGAATATTCACCTAACTTTTTCAAAAGAAAACAGCCAACACCAAATAAATCAAGGGAAGGACTTTTATATACACAGAGGAGATATACCGCAGCAAGTGGAGCATAGTATTCTCCACATAGATATGCGAGGTAGAACAGAGATTTGTCTTTTAAAAAGCCACATTTTCTGTCTTACTTTTGTATCAAAAGTTCACTTACAAACACTTTAAAAGCATTTTTAAAAGTTTGCAGTCAAATTATGATTTTGGGGGGAAGGGCATTTACTTTTTATTGCTTGCAAAAGCACAAGTGGAATTTCTGTCTTCCCAATTGGGAAGAGAATGGGAATCTGCCATCCTTCATTCTTTTGCTGCCTAGTTTTCCCCTGTTGACTTTTCTGCTTGTTCTGTTTAGGGATTGCCATTGGATGTGACTCCATCATCACTGAAAATTTAAACATATGACATAAAATAACTACAAGTAAATTCAGTTCATCTTTAGCCAGATGGGTGTGAAATACAACTTAATTATGCTGGCTAGCTAAATCTTATTTTAAGGCAGGAAGTGACAGAATTTGGAAATAGCCTTCATTGTTACGGTCATATAATTCTGTACTTGCAATACATGCCATTATGCTAGCATTTTACAAATAATGAATCATAACTTTTATGTATTATGGGTTTGGCTTATAACTGTGCTGTTAAACTATTTGTTCCAGAAAATAAAACTTTCTGATTGGCTTTTTGGTTGATACTGTATAGGAATGATATCGGTGGCAAATCAGCTTTGGCAGACTGGCCTCCTGGCCTCAGATATCTTTGGGCTCTGTCCCTCCCTCCTCCTCACCTCTCCATCTTTGGATTCCAGTCGCAGCTCGGTTCTGCAGGTGGCTTCCATGTTGCCTGCTTCTGCATTTATTTCTACTCCCTTGGGGGCTTCCATCACCAGAGACCTGGTTGGGGACTCCAATCTGAAACATATGAGAGCTGGAGATTAAAGATCCTAATCCCCTTTTTGTACATTTGAGAGGAAGTTGATGTTCTTGGCAATGAAACAGGATTTCAGTACTTGATCAGAGAATCTGTCCAGTTTTTTTTTTTTTCTTGCCATTCTGGACAAGTTATGGCAGAGAATATAAGAGCTCTAGGTTTAATCTTCATTGCTTGCTCAGAGGTCAAAAGGAAGGAGTTATAGAGCCATGGATTCATTTATCTTATACCTTGTCATTTATTGTTGTATTTACTTCATTAATATAATTAACCAAACTCTTACATGCACAGTTTTTTATAGACTAGGACAACCCTAGGTCTAAGATGAACTTTCTGAAACTGGTATTGGTGAATTGGTTTTCTTTCCACTTCGTCCTATTTTCGGTGTCTTCAGTGGAGGTAAAATCATATTGGAAAACTGGAAATACACTTAGTAATGACATGTACTTAGAATCAAGCCATGAAGTGGTCACTGTATGATCCTGGCCAAGTCTTTCTTCCTTTTTCTCTCCTTTCTAAAATTTCTCGAAGCCTCAGTTTTCCCATCTATGAAGAGCTTCCACTGGTAACTGACATGCAGGAAATGCAAATATGTATTAAACAATATTAAAATTGAATGAAGCAGAAGTGTTTCAGATATTTTTTTCAGATTTTGGAATGTTTTCATAGACTTTACTAGTTGACCATCCTTAATCTGAAAATCCAAAATTCTCCAAAATCTGAAGTTTTCTAAGCCTCCTATTAGCACCCAAAAAGTTTTGCAATTTGAATCAGTTTGAGTTCTCAGATTAAAAATACTCAACCTGTACTGGTGTTACTATTGTAATAATAGCAAATCATAGAGGAGTCTTGAGACTTACTTTACAATGAAGTTTTTCAAAAGAAGATTTAGAACATTTCCAATGGTTGCCAGGCAAGGTGAGCTAGTTTGGTTGCCAAGGGACAGCATGAATAGGGGATGTTTTGGGTGGTGGAACTCTGTCTTGTGTATTGATTGCAGTGGTTGTTGCACTTCTCTATGTATTTGCAAAAACTCACCAATGAGCAAATTTTACTGTATGTAAGATAAGAAATATCACAAGAGAAGTATAAGCAGTCATGGCATATGTTAATTACGATGACAAAAGACAGGATACTACTCTTTGGAAAGTCTTTTGCCTAAGTCACTAATGAGAAAAACATTACCAAAATCCAACCATCCCCTAATCATCTACATCTTAAAAATATTATTAGATTAGGAGTGTGTGAGGATCCTTGTCTCTGTTGCAAAGAAAAAAATCCCATTTGGGGAGGCAAGGGCGTCAGCAGTGACCTTCCACCTGCTTTGATTCAGACCAATTTCCTGACTTAACGTTTCTAACTTTTGGACATTCTCAGCATGTTAAAAAGCAACATTACCCATGTTTCACACTACTGACTCCCCATTATGCTTCTACCACTCCATCTGGGCAGGTCAAACCTCTTGGGTCACAGTCAGTGGCCAGAGGAGCAAACTGGCCAGTGAGATGCCACTGCTGAACAATCAGCCACATTACACTGACACCAGCAAGACTCCTCTACACATCTTGGAGTGGGTTCTTGATGACAGCTTCCAGGCAACAGCTATCTGCCTGAATTTTTCCTCCACAATGAGTCAACTGGAGTGAAAAGAGAAGCAGCAGGCCTATTGTTCTTCTACAAAGAGAAAGCTTGGCTTTCTCTTTAACACATCCTTATTGACTTCACTCCTTTGTGTGTAGCAAAAGTCGCCATATCCCATTCTTTACTTCTCACAAGATCTTCACCAAGGCTGCCTGAACTGCTCCGGTGCTGCCTATTATTATGGTTTACGTCATCAGCATGTGGTTTGCTCCTGAGGAGAAGATGTCAGGGCAGTAAGCAAGGAGTAGTTTCCAGGGCAACAGGAAGGCTTGACTATGGACCTTCACTCAGCTCAGATGAAATTCTGTTCTGTCCCTGGCCTCCTCTCATTTTTGAAACATGAAAATAATTTTGTGTCATTTTCTCATCTGTTTCTCTCCTGTACATTCCAGCCGACTTCCATAGTTTATTATCAGTTGTCTACTACTTTGTTCCCATGACTGATGACCCGTTAGCCCTGATAGCATACTATCATGCCCAGCTCATCCATGGACCACCGTGTTTCCCCTTCACCAGCCGAAATCCCTCATTCCATCCTTTCTTTCTCGTTCCTTCCTTCTTCCCTCCCTCAGTTCATCACTTAATTCAGCTTTGAACTCTCAAGTTCTCTCTTCTTCATAGACCAGGCCATCTGTAAGCTGAGTCATGGTACCTACCTCACAAGTTTGGTCTCAAACTTTTACATTTTCCCACTCTGCATCACACAGAAATATATCTTCCTGAAGGAAGTGCTGAATAGCTCATTGTTCTCATCAAAACTTTCCCGGGCTCCTCAGGAGAGATCTGAACTCCTAAGCTTATTGAGCCAGGTAGCATTTGCTCTGACTTATTTTGTTGGTCTTATTTCTTGCTGCAAACATGAGGTATATTTTATTGAGGGTTTACTAGGTGATGATATTGTACAAAAATCTTCATATGTGTGATCTTACGTATTTAATCTTTACAAAGCTGGATCAACCCAGTGTTTCCATGGTCTTAGTAGTACAAACAAGGAAACTGATTGCTCAGGGCTATACTTCCAATTATGGCAGAGTGAAATTCTAACCCTATTTTTTACAAGCAAGTATATTGTTTACCATATTTCTCCACAGAAGAACTGTACTTTCTTCTCATCCACATATTTATCCTGCTCTCTGTAATTAAACACTCTCCCTTTTCTCATGGAATTAGCACTTGCATTTCCCAACTTCATCCACATAAATGACCAGAAGGTGATAGTCCTGAATATGGCTGAGGGACACATACTTCGTGGTATTTCTCATGCACAAACTGCACATGGCTGATATCAAATTCAGGATATGCTAAATTAGTTCATACTGGGTACACAGCCTTCCAAGTGAATGATTCAATATAAAAAGATAGTTGGGGAGAATGAAAGAGATTACTATAGAACATGAGTGGAGTCTGGAGCACTTTCTCACATGCAGTGTGGTTACTTCAGGCAGGCATTAGAATTCGCTTTATTCTTGCAAACTGCATGAGGTCTCTGAGATCACTAGGAGGGCTTCAAGGTCAGAAAAATGGACTCAGAAATAACTGCAGCCCTTTCTCTTCTCTCAGCAATGGAAATGCCAGTGTGCTGAGGAAGGGAGCTACTCTTACGCTGTCCTACTGTGAAATGTCACAACCACCAGAGTATGAAAATTTCCTTAAAGCAGAGACCAAAGGATAACAGGCTCTTGCTTTCACGGTCATTTTAAACACCCTGTGATGTTGAGGCAGACTTACTACAGTATGTGCCCATGCTAATCTTTCCACTGAGAAAACCCACCTCCACTAGTCCTTGGGAACTGCAGAGGGCAGACAAGGTACTGCAGTGAGGCCCATCGGTTTCTAGCCACAAATTTACGACCACACCACAACTGCTTAGACTGCATGGAAGCAGGCTTCCTCCTGACAGAGAGGAGCGAGGGTCCTGCAGGCTGCTGTAAGAAAATGCTGCTTGCCTTAGGAGAACATGCAACTCTCCCAGAGGAGGAGGAGGAACAGCCTTGATGAAAAAGTACAGACGGAAGAAGGACCGAGTAGAAAGGTCCATGGGCTAGCCCAGGTCCTTAAGAACAATTTTCAAATGGATCTTCAGAATAGCCTGGAGGGCAAAAGCACAGATTCTCGGCCCGTTTCCAGAGTGTCTGATTCAGCACCCACATTTCTGTATCCGTAAACCTCACAGGGATGGGAATGCTTCTGCGTTAGGGGCCACAGTTAGAGAAGAACCGTTCTAGTCCAGGGGTCATAAACTCAGGTGCCCACAGAGACGAGACAAGGTGGTATCAGTGAGTGACCTGCAAGAAAGCTCTAAGTAAAACGACAGTCCCAGCACAGTGGTGTTGGGTAAATGGCGCAGACTGGTACGTGAAAGACGTCATGGAGATGCTGCTTACTGAGGCAGCTGCTATTCTAATCTGGCCAACTGTTGCCGGATATCTGCTATTTTTTTTTTTTTTTCTGATTAAAAACATAGTCGTATATTGAATCACTAAATTCCATGCATAGATACAAAAGAATATAATTATGGTATAAAAATGGCAGTGCATGGTGCCCTGTCTACTTATCATCTTTTTTTTTAAGAAAAGGGAAATTGTTACCTGTGTAGGATCCCGAGCTCACCTTCCTGATCCTATATATTTTCTTTTCTCCTTGGCAGTAAATACTACTGGAAATGCATTATTTTCTTGTATTATCATTACATGTTTTTACTATATGTTATTTACTATTGCATGCTTTTAAATTTTAAGCACAAAATAATCCATGTACTTTTTTTTATAAAGAAATCCTCTTTTTTCCTGAGATTTATATATTTCCTGGCACTTAGTTCTAATTGATTTGACTTTCCTGGTAGTATACTTGGTCTTTCATTTGTCTATTTCTCTGTTAGACATTTGAGTTGGTTCCAGGCTTTTGCTTCTGCAAGTAGGTATACATATAAGCACATTCTTGTGCATGGTTCCAGGTACATTCATGCAAAAGTCTCCTTGAGACAGGTACAGTTCAGTGGAACTGCTACTTCTAGGATAGGCATATCTATATCATCATGAGGTATGGCTATATCTATATAGATATAGATAAAGATATAGCCAAATAGCTTTCCAAAACTATTACTTCAGTTGCCTTTCCCACCAGCATGCATCAAGTTCACATTGTTCTATTTTCTTCCTAACATTTCATATATTAAATATGAGAAAAGTGTGAAATTAATGCTATTATCTTTTTAAATTACATTTGCCTAATTACTAGTGGAGTGAAGCAGCTTTTCCTTTGTAAACCATTTGGGATTTTTTTCAGGAAAATTGTCTATTTTTGTCTATTTTAATTATTTTAAAATCTATTTTGGCATGATTTGTAAAATACATATGCTAGCAAATATTTAGCAGTTTTTGTCCATTGCCAGTTCTCTCAGTTTGTAGTTTGTGTATTCATTCGCTGTTTAGTATCTTTGGATGAGCAGGAATGTCCCCTTTATAGTTTAATGTAGAAGAATTAATTATCTTTCTCCTGGAGGGTCTGTGCTTTCTATGTCTTACATGAAGCAATCCTTTCTTACTTTGAGGTCACGATGTTCTCCAATATTGGTTTTAGGAGTTTTTTTTTTCTTTAAGTCTTTAATTAAACGGATTTAATTTCTGGGGATGGTTGGGGGTTAAACACATAAGTCATTTTGACATCATGTGCTGAAAAGCTGATACTTAGTTCTGTCATAAGTAGCATTTCCAAGCACTGATGGTTCTTGTTTGGGGCCATTGTATCTGTTTCATCATTCTATTTGTCCATTCCTGAAACATAATTAAATATTTTTGCTTACTTATTAGAGTTTTAACATTTTCCATATTTCCTTTTTTCTCCTTCTTCAAGAATGTCTTAGCTATTCTTCTCTACTTAAATAGTGAAACATGTTTCACAGGGAAATGCTGTTGGAATGTTGACTAGATTTCAAAGTTTAATCCATAAACATTGTAGCTGACTAGTTATGTTTTCTTTGATGCATTTCAAGAATTTAACAATTTTATTTACAAAGGTTTGGCCATTGGAAAGTATTTCTGTTACTTGTGTTCCTTTTTCCAAGAAAACAGATATAGATATCCTACTTTCTAGGACAGTTTTCATGTATTGATCTTGTAGTCAATATGTAAATAAATTATTTTTCATAATTTGTGTACAGCTTACTTTAAGTTTCCATTGTAGCCACTAAAATATTTTAAATTACAATTTTTAAAGAGGTTTAAATTTATGACACCTTTGTTTTCATTTTCGTACTATCAGGTCTAGGATCATCCAATACAGTGTTTGCTAGAAGTAAGGAAATAGAAACTTGGCTTCTTTCTCACCTTAAAAAAAACTCTTAATAATTTATCATCAAGTATGTTTGGTGTTTTAGGGATTCCCCCCAAAATTCCTTTTTATAAGCTAATGGGGTTTCTATTCTTATTTTGTTGAATTTCTATTATTAATTAATATAA
>NW_004955408.1:10769467-10810192 GCF_000276665.1 Chinchilla lanigera | reverse complement strand
TTTTTGGTTTTTCTCCGGTACCGGGAACCGAACTCACGACCTTGCGCTTGCCAGGCAGGCGCTTTGCCGCTGAGCTAAATCCCCAGCCCCTAAGGTTACACATTTTGACAGCATTCCAAAGAAGTAATTATAATATAGATGCAAGTTTTTCTTGTTGTTCTTTTGAGGCAGGATCTTTCTCTGTAGCTCAGGCTTGTCTTGAACCCATAGCAATTTTCCTGCCTCAGCCTCTCAAGTGCTGGAATTACAGGCATGTGCCTCCGTGCCTGGATAATATTTTTTTAACTTTAATATGATTTCTGTTGCAGTTTATTAGTTTTAAAGAAAGATATTACTTAATTTCTAAAAGTACAAGATTTCCTATTATTGATCTTTAGATTTTTCCTAATACAGAGCTTGTATACTGATTCTGCCCTTTTAAAGATTACTTTTCAAGTGACTGTTTTATAATACAGAGTGTTTTCTTTACAAGCTCAATCTTTAAAAATTTAGACTTAGCTTTTGGCCCCATATGCATCCATTTTTATAAATGTTCTATGATTTTTTTGAGAAGAATGTGTGTTCTTCAACTGTTAGTGCCATGTTCTATATCTGTCTTAATAGCTCAGGTATTTAATTGTTTTGTTCAAGTTTTTATAGCCTTATCTATTTTTATCTGATTTACCAATTACTAAAAGAGATATGTTACTAGATACACACCAGCTTAGAATTGTTCTACCTTCCTTATCATCTTCTTGCCAACATATAATGATTCTCTTTATTTTTGTAATCCTTTTGCATTAAAATTCATTTGCTTATTAGTGCAGTTGTTCCAGTTCTGTTTCCAACAGTACTTTCCTTGGACATACTTTTCCCATACTTTAAAATATCAACCGTTCTGTATGGTTTTGTTTTGGATGTATTTATCATAAAACTGAATTACTTTTAACTCATCCACTTTGCTAAATTTTGATAAACATAGTCCTATGTGATTACATTTGTTTGTTTGTTTATTTTGAGACAGGGTCTCGCTATGCAGTTCAGCCTGGCCTTAGTTTGTAGCCCAGGCTGGTCTTAAACTCCAAGGATCTTCCTGCCTCAACCTCCTGAGTGCTGGAATTATAGGCATGCACCACCGAGCCCGGCTTCTATGTGATTATGACCCCATCAAACATCACGACTGTGTCTTTGCAGTGTAGGTAGTCGCCACCCCACATAGGAATGTGCTTGGAGGTTGGACGTGGAGCTCAGTGGTAGAGCCCTTGCCTGTCGTGCATGATGTCCTGGGTTCCATCCCAGCACCATGAAGCAGAACAAAGGCATCTCTGTCACCACAGAGTAATCTTTCTTGTTTCTGAACTTCACGCAATGATGCCTTTGGAGCTTTCATGATTCTTCCACATGGCTGTGTTCACCAGTGGCTCATTCTAATTCAGAACATGATCTATTTATCTAGTATGTCATTAGACATATGTTTGTTTCTAGTGCGTGGCTATTTCATACAAAGTATTATGAACATTCTTATGCAGCTCTTTTTGAGGATGAGTTTTCCTTGAATACATAGCTAGCAGTGGACTTGCTAGGTTGTACGATAGGTGTGTCTTTAATACCTGTGGCCCTAGGCTGGTCCCCAGTGACCTTTGCCTCCTGGGATTCACACCCTTATATAATTCTCTCCATCCTGTGTGAGCTAGATGTAGGATTTCACACAAATTGAATGTGGCAAAAGTGATGGTTTGTCACCCCGAGGGTAGGCTGTGAAGACTGGCTCCCATACTGGGCTGGTCTCCTTCGCTCCTGTACCAGGAGTGGGAGATGAGCACCATTCTGTGAAATAGCTGCGTGTGGAAGCCCCTGAGGAACTAGGGGAGGCCATTTGCCTAGGAGAAGCTGGTGTCTCAGAGACCGGCAGGCTACAGGGAACCGAATCTTTCCAGCGGCCACAGAAGTGTGTTAAGAGCTGAATCCTCCCCAGGTTAAGCGTGTAATGAAATTACAGCTCTGGCCAAGAGCCGATCTGCAACCCCATGAAAGACTTTAACACAGAGGCAGGAGCCAACTCACACCTATGATCTGACCCACAGAAACCGTGAGATAAGTGTCTGCATATATCACTGTAATGTGATGTCTTTAACTCTTTTAAGAAGATATCCAAAAGAGGAATAGCTGTGTCACTGTATTGTGAGCATATGCTAATAAAATTAAAAATGGGGGAAAATGTTGGTTATTTTATTTTTATTTATTTTTTATTTTTTTGGTTTTTCTCCGGTACTGGGAACCGAACTCACGACCTTGCGCTTGCCAGGCAGGCGCTTTTGCCGCTGAGCTAAATCCCCAGCCCCTATGTTGGTTATTTTAAATTGTTAAGTTTTGGGGTAATGTGTTTGCCCAGCAATAGACGTAATAAGACATTTTCAAACTATTTTCTAAGATTGTTGTACAATTTTATACTCGTGTCACTGCTGCTGATCCCCTTTTTTAATTATAGCTATTCTAGCAACTATAAAATGGTACTTGGTTATGGTTTTCACTTTTCTGTTGACTAATGCTATTGAACACCTTTCTGTATGATTATGGACTATTCAGATATGTTCTTTTGGAAGGTATATATTTAAATCCTTTGACCAACTCTTTCATTCTTGAGTTGTTTGTATTTTTGTTCCTGTTTCGTTGGATATCTTGGGTAAAAACTACTTTTCATCTATATTTCTCTCAAATACTTTCTCCCAGCCAATAACTTGCCTTTTAATTACTTAAGAGGATCTATTGATGAGATCTTAAATGTGATTATTTTCAATTTTGTCAATATTCTATTTACAGCTTGTATACCTTCTTTCAGAAACTGTTGTCTACCTCAAGATCCCAAAGATACCCTCTCTCATGTCTTCTGAAAACTTTGGGCTCCCATTTCATCTATGAAAACTCATTAGACACACTGTTTAGTATGACTCATCTTGAATTAATGTTGATGGTCATTTTCAGGCAGTAGGTTTACCCAGCTGTTCTAGCAGCATGTATTGAAAAGACAGTTTGTCCCTTTTGACCAGTACTGGTGTCTAGGTTGAAAATCAATTAGCCGTATATGGGTACATCTATTTTCAAACTGTCCATTCTATTTATTTTCCTAACTTCATGCTAAAACCTAGCTGTGTTGATTACCATAACTTCAGAGTAAGACTCAAAATAGTCAAAACAATCAGATCAAGACTGACACTATTATACGTCTGTTCTTTTACATATTAATCTTGGAATTAACTCGCCAGTTTCAAAAGAGCCTGTCTGCATTTACACAGACTGAGTTGAAATCATGCATTAATTTGGAGAAGAGTTCATCTTAACCATACTGTCTTTAATGGATTTTAAAAATATAAATATACAAATTTACTATTCCTAAATAATTTGCTTGTGTTGTAATGTATCCTAATTTTGTGTTAATCCTGCAAAGTGGTTTATATACTTAATATTTATTTTTATGTATTCATATACCATATGTACCACTTTATTTTTTCCTTGTATCATTTAGGCTGTTTTGTCTTATCATCAAGAGAATTTTAAATGTTTTCTGGTAGTGAGGGTCTTTTGGGGTAAGCTGTCAGTTATAAAATAAATCTTTAATTTGTTCTCCTTTCTGGAAGGAGTTTCGGCTGGATGCTTAACTACAGTGACAGTTACTTTCTCTGAGGAATTGGACTTACACTTTCTCGTACTCTAAGAGGTCAACTGTCAGGCTAACTTTAATTCTAAATTTCTACTGGGTTCTTTTCTCTCCTGCTTTTTATGTAGAATGGTATGCAGTGTCATACCATGAAAATCTAGATGTAGATTTTCATTTTATGCAATTTAAATGTTATTTTTGCTCAAGCACCCCGTTCTGTAGCTTGGACTAGATATTGTCATTCTGGTATTCGTTATTCTGCCCCTACTCTTTCAGGGTAGCTCTTCATATTTTTTTTCACATTGATTTATTTTTGTCTTCATCTACATCTTATCATATCCATTGAGTTTTATTTTTTGGAGATTATATTTTAATTTCTAGAAATTTTGTGTGGTTAATTTTCTAATCTATTAGCCGTTTTTATATTTCTTTACTTTTGATTCTTTTGGTTAATTCTTCTGTTCCTTCTGGTGTAGTAAGTGTCCTTATGGTATATTCTTTCTCTGCTAATTCCCATAGATGAAGCTTTGGTGAGTCTAAACTGGATGTTCTGATTTCCCACTTGCACTCTTCCTCTCAGTACCCTATTTCTGGGTGTATTTGTACTTGGTGACTCTGAGTTTATATTTCTTAGGACTATTATTTGAGACCTGTGCTTAAGGTAATTTTCTCAAAGGACGATATTGATTTCTTTCCATCAGTCACTGGCTCCACCATCATCTGGAGCACACTGTCATTTCTTGGATGGAGGTTTGAGGTCCAACCAAATACTCTATTATGAATTCAGGCTACAAACCGAGTGAGAGCCAGTTTGAAGTCACCACTCCTGGGAGAGTGTTTCCATTCCTTCCTATTCTGTGCCTCGTTTCCCAGCAGATAATTTCCTTGTAGTACACAGGGTGAGTAGGTGGAGTCAGTGGTAAGAAGGGAGGGTGGCTTAAATTCTTTTTCACCCTTATGTTGAGCTTTGGTCTCTTGAGGTCCCGGTTTCATCTGCAGTATCTCATTTTGTTTTGTTTTTTTGGGTTTTTCTCCGGTACCGGG
The DNA here is from genome assembly GCF_000276665.1 of Chinchilla lanigera. Classification (NCBI taxonomy): domain Eukaryota; kingdom Metazoa; phylum Chordata; class Mammalia; order Rodentia; family Chinchillidae; genus Chinchilla; species Chinchilla lanigera. The sequence continues at coordinate 10,805,514 of NW_004955408.1, read as the reverse complement.
AACCGAACTCACGGCCTTGCACTTGCCAGGCAGGTGCTTTTGCCGCTGAGCTAAGTCCCCAGCCCCTGCAGTATCTCATTAGAACCCTACTTCAGTGCACCCTGAGACTTGGTTTCTTCCTGTGACCAATTAAGCCAAGAAAACTGAGGCCAAGTTTTATCTACGCTGGTAAAATCTGTCAAGTTGAAACTGGCCTCAAGGCTCAGAGCCTTCTCTGGATTCCTGCTCTTGTTCTGGTTTTGCACTCTGAAAAAAATCTTGACTAGTTTCCAGCTACCAGTCCATTTGAAACGTTTCTAAAATAATGTAATCTAGTCGATTCACTTATTTTCAGTGGGTGGGATGGTCAGGTCCTTCACCCGTCACAGTGCTACACTAGAAGTCCAGTTTTCTGATTATTTCAAAAGAAATTGGACTTTGGCGTTAGATAATGAAATCACCTCATCTGCAAAACTTGGTGACTTGTTCTTTTCTTAACCACAGGTGTGGCAGCTTTCTGACAACTGTGTCTAATCTCAGAGATGTCAGTTTTCTGGAAAACCCTTTAGAAACTTATTAACTGGGGCTCAGCTAGAAAGAGAGTACCCCTGAGTGCTGGCTGAGTTTGTCATGGGAACTTGGAACTGACTGAACGTCTACATAAGGCTCTTGTCTTGGGGTCTGATGCTGGAGCCTACAGCCAGCAGGGCAGGCAGGCAGGAATGTAAGCTGAATGTGGAATGGAGGATGGTGAGGACAAAATGCAAGTCTCCCACTCAGTGGGGAAAAAAGTGGTGCCTTTCTTTTTGAAGTCACATGAAGCTGATCAAGAGCTTAAAGGCTGTTGCAGGATATGACGGGAGCCAGAAGACCCAAATTCTGCCGTACACTGACATACTGACAGGTGACCTCCCACCATGCCTAGCGCTCTCTGCAGCAGTCATTAGCACAAAAGGAATAAGGCAGCTGCTTTTCTCTTACTTTCCAAGCCTCCTGCAGCCTGGAGAACTCAGGGAGAGAATTCTGAGAAATGTAGCTCTAACTTACCCAAGTTGATCAACTATAAATCAACCCCATCATGCCATTCCTGTTTTAACTGTCTGCTTGTGCTCAAACACATAGAACTCAGTGGAACCGATTTCAACTTACATTATAGCAACTGGCGAAGATAAAGTGAGAGCAAGAAAATAGAAGAAATAGGCTGTTTTAATTAGATAGGTTCTGCTTTTAAGTCAAACAAGGGTTACACTGAAACTCAAGATCCTCTTTTGTGTGGGAGGCATTTAAATATTTCTAACAAAGTTGCTGAACTTCCAGAGGTTTGTCTTTAAATTTCAAGTTAAAAAAATCCTCACAGAATCTATATTCTAAAAGTTGAAGAAATGCATTGGATACTTTCACTTGAAGACAGTTTCTCTTAGAAAAGTAGAATATTCTATCCTTAAGAGCAAAACCACTGAAATATTTACTTGTATGATAGGCAAATCTGACTATCATATCACAAGCTTTTTAATCAATCCTTTCCCAGTGTAGAGATTCTTGATTTATTTAACAAATGTTTATTATATCAGTCTAAGCTGACATAGAGAAGTGACCTGTATCTTAGACTGGCAGAGTCTAGGTTGGCTTTGAATGGCCATTAGGAATTAGCTCACTCATTTGTTTCATGGACATTTATTGTGTTCTTAATACAATGCAGAACGCAAGATTACAGCTATAAACAAGACAGACTTAATCGCTGCTCTTGTTCACTTGCTGTTGAGGTACTCTAAATAACTATTTGTTCATGGCATAAGGAGTCCTTGGTGGAGAACCATAAGACACCGTGTGAACTCAGAACTGTGGACTAGGTAGGAGGGGGAGCTGGGGTCTGGGAGGTTCAGGTTGACAACTCAGGGATAGGATGCAGTGAGCCTTCCAGAAGGATGAGAGTTCCAAACCGACAGACCAGCACACTGCTTGAAGACTTTGAAGAGGAGGATAATTTTGTAGGTTACAACAAATTCAAAGAAGGTAGACAGAGAAGGTGGTTCTACTTTAATAAGAGGTAGGACATAAACGAGGCATGGATTTGCAGAATACTGTAAGATAATAAAGGATTTATATGGAGTGATGTGTCAAAAGGCAAAAAGATAATGCTTAATACGAACTGATTTCCACAGTGAATGATTACTCTGATGGTTAGCTTTTTATGTCATTTTGACTGGTTCATGGAGTGTCCAGACATTTGGTCAAACTTTATTGTGCAGTCAAATGCTCTACCACTGAGCTATACCCCCAGTCAAACTTTATTGTGAATGTGTCTGTGAGGGCCCTTCTTGATGAGATGAACCTTTGAAGATGTAGATGAGTAAAGGAGATTTTCCTTAATGAGGTGGACTTCATCCACCCAATTGATTACCTCAACAGAATAAAGCTGGGTAAAAGGGAGCTTTGCCTGCCAGGGTACTCAAAATACAAGTCTTCTGCCCTGAGAATGCAACTTATTTCATCTTCTTCCATTATTCTCAGACTTTCAGATCTGGACTAGAATTATACCGCCAGCTTTCTGTGGCGTCCTCCTGGTAGAAGGTAGATCATGGGACTTTTCAGCATCTACAACTGCGTGAGGCAGTTCTTTATATTTATCCCCTATTTCTGTTTCTCTGAGGGTAGAGTTGCTCTGGCTATACAGTAGAGAATAGAAAATAAAGGACAAAAAGATTATAAAGAAACTAGTGAGGAATCCATTACTATCCAGGTAAGAGGACATGGGATTTGGATTTAATGGTAGAATGAGTCAAGGCTAATTTTCAATTGGTAAATAGTGACCAAGAAAGGGTATGGTGTAAGCAGGATGCTTATTTGGTATAAGAGTATCCAATTGTGAGTTCGGTATTAAATAAGCTGAATTGGAGGTGTTTTTGAAATGCCAAGTGGAAACGCAGGATTAGAGAGAGTACAGTGGCATATATGCTTGTGATTCTAGTGTATTTCTGTATTGATGAGTTAGTGGTATGATATATATATATATATATATGAAATATCTGAGCACATCAAATTGTACAGAGTGCCAAGTGACTCTTTTTGGCTGGTGAAACTAGGAAAGTGCCCTCTGGGAAGCTGTTGTCTAGCTCACTCATGGTATAGTCTGCGTACTGCCAGTGTGAAAGTTCCCCCTGAAATGTTCTTATTCCACAGCTAAAAAGAAGGCAACATTCTGGCCAGAATTACAAAGTGCTCAGCCTCTGCATGTCGCCCTTTGCCATAGTTTCATATCCCGTGTTTGAAGAAGAGCTGGTGTTGGCCCAGGGAAAATGACAAGGATAAAACTTGTCATGTTTTTTACATTTGTGAAGCTCTGAGGACTCTTTTCTCTACCCAGACTTCTCCTTCCACTGTTCTGCATGCATCTGAAACCTCTCCTCCTCGGCTCAATTCCACTTTAAGCACCTGTGAAGGATGGCCAGCATCTGTACCCCTTTGTTTCTTGGTTATGCTTGGATGTATCATGAATCAAAAACCCCACAAAACTTTAAATGTTATCACTAGGTCTGTTTTGGAAACTAGGGGAATAATTTATTTGCCATTGGCATTATCAGTTTGTTCTCTCTGTCTCAGGCTCATTTTTTTGGTGAAATTGTTTTTGTTGAAATAGTGATTACTTATCCAGATTTCTCCTTTTCATTTCCTTCATCAGGAGAATCTACATTAATCACTTTCAAGCCTAGACAAGGTTTTAGATCATAGTTCGCTTCCATCCTCAAAAAATGGAGACAATGATTTTTGTTACTTCGGGGAGCGACCTTCAGAACATCATAAACATGGAGCAATTCATGTGGTAGCTGGGACAGAAGAGAACAGTACCAGCCTTTCCTAGGAAATAGTGTATTCCTATCAACAACCTCTGTGTGTTTTAAATTTAAGGAGAAAAGTCATCATGGAAAGTTACAACTGCAAAGGAAAGAAGAATTTAGCAAAAGCTGGTGGGAAGTGCTGCAATGTTCATGGAGCACTGGTCTAACAGAGAAGCTGCCCTAGAGGAGTTCCTAGAGTGGCTGGAAAATCTCAGCATGGTCAGTCTCACATGGGAGGTTTGAGTCTCAGGTTATGTCTTAAATAAAATAAGCCAGAATGACATGGCTTTCTGTACATTATAAAATATTTCTCTACAGAAAGATAAACACTGACATATACTAACCTAGCAGATGTATGCATGCTGCAGATCTTCGAGCTTTTTTATGCATCCTTAACACTCCAGTGCTGGGAATAGAAGCTATGACGTCACTTCTGGGGGACAGAGAACCCAAGATGCAACATACACTAGCTAAGTTAATGTACAGTCACGCACTGCTTAGTGATGGGGTACACGAACATATTGCTAGGTACTTTCATCGCTATGCAAACATTAAAGAGTGTGCTTACATGTTGGTAGAAGTCAACCATTCAGCACAGCCTCTGATACGGAGGTAAACGTGAGATTACTGAGCCTGATGCCGGCATAACATGACATATTGTTTCATAGTAAACTTGAGGAGTACACTCTAAAAATAATTAAAAAGTATAGTGTATACACCAACCAGCAACGGTGATTTCTTGTCACTATCAAGTGTTATGTGTAGTGCATACTTATGAGTGCTTGTGTACAACTGGCAGTGCTGTAGGTCTCCTTTTACTGTCATCAGCAGCAGTGTAGATGCATGCCCTGAGTGAGCACTGATGGCTACATCATTACAGTGTAATGGGAATTTTTCAGCTGCGTTATAGTCTGGTGGGATTAGTATTTGTACATGCAGTTCACGGCTGTACTTGACAAAATGAGGCTCTGCAGTGCCTACTTCATGGACTCATTACATTTCTGTGTTGCCAGTCTAATAATATTGTGTGTGTTCACAATCATAAATCAGTGGGATATTTGGTTTGTTTGCTTTTTGCCTTACTGAAAATAAACTGGGGACCATGTACTTACATGCTAGGTAAATGCCTTAGTACTGAGCTACCTCCCACACCTTCTCTGTTTCATTTTAAAAACAAGGTCTCATTAAATCACCCAGGTTGGCCTTAAACTCACACTGCCGCTGCCCCTGCTTCTCAGTGAGCTGGAGTTCCAGCGCACATCAGGAAGCCCAGCTTTAGTGGAACTCCAAAGGTATGTATTTCTAATGAGACGACATTATTTGTGGCAACTTTTAAAATCTATTTCTCAAATATTTTCTTCATTGATCTACGGATCATTAGCTTTCATTGAACATTTGAGAGCTCAAAGTTTAACTCCTATTTCAACAAAAGTGCTTAAAATTTGCTTTCATGTTCTGTGCTATTTGATAAATGCTAAGGACCAGCCTCTCTTTTGAAGAACTTGATCTTTATCAATACGATGTGCTATTTGAAGGAATGCTGAGGTTTTGATGTGAGACAGTTTCTAAGAGCATATTGTCTACCATCGTGTTAAACTCTGTAGTCCAAATAGGTTTCAGTATGAAAATTCATAATGTTCCCTGGGGTGTCCTTTTCCTGCAGCTCTTGTGACTCATCTAACATTGAGTTAGGCTTTCTCAGAGGCTAAGATTTTCAGATGGAAGTCTGTGTCAAGTTGCAGTGGCAATTCAGTCTGACAGCATTCGTGAATCTGTATATATACCATTCACAAGGTGTTTACCTGGTATTGACGACCAGCCCCACCCATGACAGAAGGTCATGGAGTTCAGAGAGGCTTAATGCTGGCCAAGATCGTGTGTCCAGAGAGTTATAGAACATGTAGAAAAAAGTCAGGTCTCCTGATTCATAGCCAGTATGTCCATGCTTGTGATTGTTGAACAGGAGCTTTACATACCGAAGAGAAATATCATCCTCTAACCTGCTATATTATCTGGAACTTTCATAGGTAAATACACCCAAGTTATAAGGGTAGCAGTCCTGGTTAGTCTAAAGGTTGTTTTTTTTATCCAGCCTGAAGAGGGTCTTCAAGAGATCTGCAATGAGTGGACATGAGATCTTCTTGGTCATCCTGCCCTGCAGCAGTCAGTAGGTACACTCTCTCTTCTTGATATGTCACTTTGCTCCTCATCCTCTACATGCCACGTAGATGTCACCTCTTAGAGGCCTCCCCTAACTACACTACCCCTTCAGTTACCCAGTGGCATCTCCTCATGTCAGAGACATAATTTATAATTATTCATCTACTTACTTGTTTTAACTTTTCTCCTTCTGTAGATTAATGTCTGAAAAGTTGATAATTCCACTAGATTTGTACTCAACATCAAGTATGTTTCCTTATGTTTAATACATTTATGATGGGACAGTAATTTGTATATCTCACTTCCAGGTGGCTTGAACCACCAGTGGTACCTGCATGACCATACTTTTTTTATTAATTTTATTAGCAAAAAGACTGATAAAAGCGATTCTATCTGTTTGTATTACCTGTGGTACAAGCTGGTGAGAACATGTTGCTACTGTTTGTTTGTTTTTGTGTTTTGCCTTTTTGAGATAGGGTCTCCCTATGTAGTTCAGGTTGACCTTGAACTTGCTTTGTAGTCCAGGCTGGTCTCAAACTCGGCAACAATCTTCCTACCTCAGCCTCCTGAGGGCTGGGATTACAGAAGTGCACCACCATGCCCAGAAAGAACATGTCAATAAGTATTTGTTGACTTGATGTACATCCTAGAATCTGTTCCCTGGCATTAAATATGATGTTCTAACTAAGGTCAAGAATCAAAAAATGAAAACAATACTATTTCCTTTCTGCCCCTTACTTTCTTTGTATGATTCTGAACAATTTGGGACTAGTTTTATAGTTAGGAGTCCCATTAATGTTACATGAAACAGACTGAAACAAAGTGCTTCTGGTACCACGTTTTGCCATATTATTTTTTAGACTTTCCATTAGGACAATGGATTCCCCTTTATACATGGCTTAGATTCTTCCTTCTTCTAACTTACTAACAATCCATGGTACCTTACAATCTTCCACTCCAAATGTCTGAGCCAGGACTGTTGGACAGTAGTTTAGAGATTGTTTTCAGACTCAGGGTGACGCCATGCACCTCCATGTGGGAGAATTTGTAAACCCTGTTGAGGTTGAGCTGCTTCTCATGTCCTATAGGGGGCAAAAGTGTCTCCCTTATAGGATGGTGATGATAGAATATGGAAATGTAAGTTAAACTCTGGTCACATACATGGTAGGTATGCTGTGGTGTAAGTGAAATGTGTTAGTATTGTATTTATTCAGAAGAACATTCAGTAGTGCCGGTTCATTCTCCCTCCTGACCTGGTTAGAATTGGTCATTTCTTTTGTTCCTAACTCTAATCCCCACTTAGCTTCCTTAACATTTTGTCATCCACAAGAAGCATCCATTTTCACCCAGGCACTGCATGACGGGCACTGCAAAGAGCCTCAATGCAGAGAATAATTTTAATCCACAGTACTCAAAGGTGAGTGAACAAAGACATCCCTTCATCTTCCATGCTGTTAAAAGATTTACTAAAACTTCAAGGACTTTGAGAGTACAGCCTTGACAGATTCTCTTTAATGTGTGTCAATTACCTTTCCCCGAGGTCAAAACTGATCATAAACATTGTACTTTAGTAGTTTAACATGGCCTTCTGAATTGTGATTAGAAGTTAAAATTTTGTAGTAAATCACATTCCTCACAATCTGAGGTTGTCAAGGTGACTGCATGTGAATTCACAGGCACCATAGCTGTAGTTTCCAGAGAAAATCTCCACGGTACCCCCTGGATCCTACCGTCCCCACAGCATTTCTCTATACTCTGATTCTCTCTAACATGAAGCAGAAGCTAAATATTTTATTTGAATATCAAAGAAAGGATGTACATTTCCACATTTCAAGCTTTCATCAGAGTGCTACTTTCTGAGTCTTCCAGTAAGAACTACTGCACTCAGAACATTTAATAATCTGGGTAACTACCCTGGCTCCATGTGTAACACAGAGTTAGGCTATTGAGAATTATAATTAGGAATTAAAGTAAAGAAATTCACAAATGCTATTTGCGCCTCTCATTTAAATGAACTCTCTAGCTTTGATCAGAACTGGAAATCAACTCATCCCTGTGCTATAGTGCGTCACAGCCAAGAGAACACCAGACTAGGTGTTGGTAGTGGATTCTGGTCACCAGGTTTGTCATCAACTTGCTGTAATGGCCATGCCAATGCACTTTTCTCAATATAATAAGAGTTGCACTAGCCATTTGCAGGGTTCCTCTCTTAGTCCTTAAACATCACCTTTACCACAAGTGTACAGATTTTGGAGGATTAATAGCAAATACATATACTACTTGTCATGATTATAATCTGAGATCTCTTTCCTTGAGACAAGTAGCCATGATAAGCTGTAGTCATCCTCAAGAGCACTCTGCATCCCCTTATTTATTGTTTGTACAGAAATCTGTGCAGATCCATATAGGTAAGCTGCAGGTTCTTTAAAAGGCTAAACATTGGAAACTATAAGCAAATAATTATACCTTAAGCTTAATTTTGTAAAAGGAACGTACTAAACTATATAGCTTACAAATGTTCTATATGTACTAGACACTGTGCAAAGTCTAGAAGAAAGCCATGATACTCATACTGATATTATTCCCATTTTACACAGAGGAAAAATGCTTGGCAATCTTCAGGCTAAAGACACACGGCTGGTGGGTAGCGGTAAAGTGGATGTTCCAAGCATCAACCACGGCTCCATCACGAGAATCGCTAGTTTTCAGTGCTGCTCTAAACCTACCTCTATTGACTGGGAAGACCCAAATGTTGGACTGAGTTTTAAGGCTGTGGCAGAAAAAATAAAGTAATTCAAATAAAATTTAGGAAGTATATAGTCATTGAGTTCAAAGACAGTTTGGCATCCATTTAAAATGAAAGTAAATGAATCTCTATTGGATATTAATTGAAAACTTCTGTTTTTGCTCCAGCCATGAAATAAATCATCTGGTTAGCAAGCAGCCTTCATGTTTTGCATATTTGTATTACCCATTTCAGGATTCTCTGTTAGTGAAAATGATAACATGGAAATTCTGAAATGGTATTAGAAAATTATATGGAGAGAGGCTGACAGTTCTGGCTTGGGGCTCAGTATGATGATCAGCTTGAGGATTATGTGAAAGCTGGTTGCTAAATTAATAAGAGGCAAATTTTGAAAGTAGTTCATGAGTGTTTTATAATAATAGCCACTATGTACTGAGGATCTGCTATGGTTTCAGACTTTCTCATGGTTTACGAAGTTCCCAGTATTTCCTACACAGTATGAAACTTAGTAAAGTAGAGCAACTTGCCCAAAGCCACTTAATCGCAGACTCAGAGATAGGACTCAGGCAAGCAGGGCAGCTCGGCTTCACTGTAGCCTTCCTAAAACTTTACTGATTCGAATTATCAACAGTAACAGAAGTTCAATACATTTTGGTGGGGTGTCTCTGGTACACCAAAAGGGCAGTGTTCATTTGAAATCTATTGTGTTAAGTATAAAAATTTATGCAAATATAGTACACTACCATTTAAAACATTTCTATTTAATGGAAAATAAAATAATTTAGCAAATAATAAATCATTGTTTCCATATAAAAATCTCTGGGCAAAATATTTTCCAGGAAGATATGTCCTATGCTCTATTTCAAGAAGAATAAAACTGCAATCAAGCAGAAGAAGAACACACAACTGGGGCTGGATCTGAACTTCTGTTCAGTAGATGGTTTTGGAAAAGTGTTCACCTTCTCTGAACCTCCATTGGCTCATCTGTAAAACAAATCACAATCATATTTGATAAGGTATATTTATTTGGAGCGTACTTAGCATTGATCTGGACTATCCTGCAGTGGAAAAGTTGCAAAAGAAGGTGAAGGAAGCTGTGAGGCATGAATGACAGGGATGTACAATAAAAATTATTTAACTCCTTTCTGGCTATTGTTTTGCTGTTTCAACTGGTTCAAACTATGGGGAGCCGTTTAGCATTTCTATTGTTGCTGCCCACTGCTTGAAAAATCAAGAGGAATGACTTAAATTTATAGCTCATAAAGTTACCAAGCTCTGGAAATAACTGTGAATCTGTTTGTGCCTCCAGGCCTTTTAGGGAGAGGTAGGGGATGTCAGAAGTCCTTTTCAGTCCTACTTGCAATTGGTGTTGAGAATATTGCGTATTTCACTATTTGGATTAACCTGTAAATTTTATCACAGTGCAAATGGAAACGGAGTGATAGATGCACGTAGTGTCACCTTTGCCTTTACTAGAGGACTTAAAAAAAATAGCACACTGTAAAGATTAAGATGTCTCTCCTAAATGATCAGATCAGCAAGACATGAATAGAAATGATGATGATGATGATAGTAATACTTATTAATATCCACTGAGTGCTTCTTGTAGTTCAAGAATTGACATATCCTTCATATGTATCATTTTATTTCATCCTTACTGCAACCCTAGGAAACATCGCCTGTCAATTGTATTTCCATGTAGCCAGGTGAGACACCTCACAGCTGTTTCATTGCTACCAAGTCCTGTGCTCTCATCCATTGTTAAAACATTTCTGCTCATATAATATAGACTAAGCCAGGGCCTTATGATTAAACTAAGCCGTGACAATGATAAAGGCACATGCCTGTAGGAGGAGGCCTTATTCTCAAAAGAAGCCTCTGTAACATTACACTTTTCTTTACCCTGAGTCACGACAAGGTAAGCAAAACTTCTCAGAGAAGTCTGAGAATGATATATGGTCCACACTATACTTTGTTGTAAGGAAAATTCTTTACACAGTGCAAATATCTTTGCTAACAATAATGTTTATCAAGATTATTTATTACAGGGCATTAAAATAAATCTTTTTTTCAATTACTTTCTAATGAAATGTACCAATTACCTTTAGAATGGTGACATATGGCTGTAATCTATTCCAGTGGGGATAAATCTTGCTTATATAAGGTTTCAAGGGCTCCCTCCTGAACTGCATTAATTACTGATGTAAACAAAGATAGAGGATGATTATCACATTTATCAATAAATCCTCACCCTCACCACAATAGAGTTCTCTGGGTTAGCGGACATTAATCATCAGGTAATTTCCAACAGTTATGGTGCAAATCTATTATAAAGGGGATGTTTTTGCAACCCAGCTGATTTTGGAGAATGTTTATTAATGTGGATAAATCCTGGGATAATGGAGGGAGAAGTCACAAAGGCTGTTGTGTACAATGAAGTGGAATAAATAATGCTCTTAAGCAGCTGTTGAGCTACCTATTGGCTAAGAGAGGAGATAGCATTTCAGAAAGATGCCCATGACTATTTCAGAAAGCATTATCTGGGGGTGGTGATGGAGAACCAAGCTTCCACCAGTGCCAGTCATGTGAAGAGTCTCTACTTCTCACAGTAACCTTTCCTCGACAGAATTATTATATTACTAAGGAACTGGAAGAGGTGATGGGAACAAGGTACCATGACTACAAGGATCCTAGTTTCTGAGCAAAGGAAAATCTACAGACCATTGTGCCAAGACCACTTCCTTCCCCATTTTGTGCTTTCTTGGATTTCAGAACAGTCTGGAATTTGTCATGAAGCCCTTCTCTTTTATTTCAGATGATCTTTTCTTGTGAGGATAAATGAGGTATTGAATGTAAAAAACATTGGCATCCCCATTTACCCACAGGATATCTGTTTCAAGACAGCCTATATGCCACAGTAGAGAACCGTATGTATGGACAGGTACATAGAAAATGGTTTATTCTTTACATCCTGTTGAATAAGAGATTAACTTATAACAAAATACATCAATTATAACCATATATTATAATAAGTGGTAAGTGATTGTGGTCTGTTTTTCCCAAGATACCTTAATCCTTCAAGTGAACTACAGTAATATTTTTGGACTATGGTTGACCACAGGTGACTGAACCTGCAGATTAGGGGGCTATTGTACTGAGAATAGCTGGGCACAATTTGATGATTTAAAAAATCAGCTACTTTACTGTCTGTGGAGCTTGCAATTTAATATTCACAGGGTTAAGAGAAAATTTTTACCTAATCTCACATTGTACTTTGCATTGAAAGGAAACATCTACAAAGGGCAGAGGGTGATTCATCACGAGAAATGTAATGCATTCATTATCTTCCTTATTTACCTCAATGATGAGTAATATCATGCAGTATTATTTAGTATGTGACATATTAATATTTTCATTCCCATTTTATTTGTGGAGAAACCGAGACAAGAAAAAAGGATCTATTTTATGGAACACACAGGTAAACAGCAGAGGCAGGATTCAACTCCATGTCAAACTCCACAGATTGTAGTCTATAGCCATTTGTTGAGGCCAGGATATATGCTTAAATGTGTGTGGAAAATATAATGTATTGCTTAATAGAGTCTATTATATCACTATTTTTGCATCCAAGGAAATCAAGGTTCCGAGAGGTTAATTAACCTTCCTATATTCTATATGACAGACATAACTAGGAAAGGTTCCGAGAGGTTAATTAACCTTCCTATATTCTATATGACAGACATAACTAGGAAAGGTTCCGAGAGGTTAATTAACCTTCCTATATTCTATATGACAGACATAACTAGGAAAATGCAGAATTCAGATTGGAACCCAAGCACTCTGGCTCTAAATGAGTGTTCATTATATTGCCTTCTGAAGGGAAGACAAAACTATGAAATGACAAATGAAATATATAAGAAAGCATTTATTATAAAATATTAGAAGTGAATTGGGGACTTTAGGAACATTCTCCAAGGGGAAAGAAACAGGAGATGAGGAGGAGATGGCTGAAATGAGACCCCAGTGCCTCAGGACCCTGCTGGCCAAAGGGATTATAGGAATGTCTCTCTGAATGACATTAAACGGGGTAGGGGTTGGGGTGGGCGGGAGGTAGGACTGCACCTAGAGAGACTGTCTGACCTCAAAGCAGAGAAATGTTGCAGCAGGTGATAGGTCAGACAAGAAGCAGTCAGATAGGTTACAGGATTAATGCAGATAGAATCCAGATTTATGTTCCTGTGCTTCTGTTTATTAAACTGGACAACACAGGACAAGGAGTGGGAATAGGATAGAACTAAGGGTCTTTGTTTCAGACACTGGAAGGTGTCTCATATTCCTGGGAGAGATGTCTATATTAGCATCAGGGTCTGAGGCTCACTACCCTTATAACTATTGGGATAGCCAACATCTCTGAAAAGAGGTAAGCATGCAAATATGTCTAAAATATTTTAGAGTTTTCAGAATTTTTAAGTACTAGCCTTCCTCAGGATACAGCAGATGAATATAACTACTTAGACACAGAACAAGATCAAACAGTGATAGAACTACAACTGAGAAGAGAAAAAATTATTGGGAGATGACTAGAAATTGAGACAGGAAATCTTAACATCCAGTAGTGAAAGTGACAGACAGAAAATACAGTTGGCAGAAAGCCTAAGATTAATAATTAACCAAGGAGAAATATGGACGTACAATTTAATAACCTACAAGATAATTAAGAGTTGTTGATTGTAAAGCAGAAAGCTTTCCTTTTCTTCTTCAAAGACCAGAAGGCCATTAATTATATTGTATTTCAGACATATAAGTCAATTTGCCTATGCCTTTTCTCAGAAATTCTGTTCCCCTGATGAATGGGCCATAGGAGGACTCCCTGGACAAAGGTGCTTTAGAGATGGACCAATAAGATTCTTTCTCTGGGGAAAGAAAGCAAGGCTAGCCAATTGCTGTTGATAGCTCTGGGCAGGAGTGGAATACCATGTTGTTTCACCAATAACAGGAGCAGGGAACAGTCACCTACAGAGAAATGGATAATATGTGTGCTTGCAGATGATGATGATGACCAATTCTTATTTTGAAACCAATGTGCCCAGCTAACTTTGGACTTTATCTTATACTCCTATTTCTTTATAACCAAGTGATCCAACATTAAAACAGCTTTAATCAGACACTCAAGTGATTTGAAGACCATCTGTTAATGAATCAGAATATCAGAATAGAAAGGCTTTGGTCCTGCTTCTTTAGTTAAATAGTTCCCTATGACAGCTCTTCTAATACACAATGCTTCTTGAACAAGCTCAACGCTCCTGGGAGACGGTTTAAGTAATTCTTAGAGTTGCTATTATGGACAATTTAAAATTCCACTCATATTTTTATTGACATCTAATCATCATGTTTCATCTTAGACATAACCCAACAGATCCCCAAGCTTGGCCATGCTGTAGCATTTCCTACGGCAGTGAGTGACAGTGCTTCCCTCAGTCGGCACCGAGGACTCATGCTCCATACTGCTGTATCCTCCAGGGTACTACATAAAAGGCTTAGTAGAAGTGCACTCTGGCATATGCCTTAGACAAGTTATACTTCACCATGATAATAACAAAATACTTTCTCAGCAAAGCACTAGAAGATCCCAAGCTGAGATGTATTTAAGGAGGGGTATTTTCTGATATTTTCCAAGCTCTTCCACCATCCCAAAAGATGTGCTTCATCTGATGGCTTTGAGAGTCTGTCTGTTCAGGGTGGACGCCTGTCAACTTGCACACAGACTGAAGTGAGAGCTTAACAAATACCCCCCTAACTGTATCATTCTGCAATGCCAGGACAATTAATATATGTTTTTAAACAACAGCAACAAAAGACTTAAAAAACCTCATCACCTGGAATAACACCCAGTCATAATATTTTCCAATGCTACAGTTCCATATTGTGCCACTGTCCGGGAATCACGGAGTAGTGACTAGGATGAGCATCACTTGCAACTTGGGAATAATGCCCAGTGCCTTGTCACGAGGAACAGATGATCTTCCATGTTGGATGACTGATAGGTGAATGTAATAGGCCAGGGGAGGGGTTCCTATCATCATCATGCTTTCCTTTGCCTCCTAGAGCTAAATCACCAAGGTACCCATTACTTTACTTCCTACAACTCTTTCAAAGTCATTTTTCTACACTGCAGCAGGAATGATTTCTTCTAGCTATAATTGTGGTTACACTGTGTGAGTACACACACTCACATTTGGCTTAAAACAACTTCAGTGCATTTTCACTGCTCTCAGGCTAACTGTAGAAGATTATGGCCTCACCCATAAACCACTGTTATTTGGCTTCCTCCGCCTTTCAAATTTCATTTTGACCTTGATATTCCATATTGTCTGCCTTCCAAGCCCTCACACATGCCTGGCTCCTCTACAATAGATTGTACTCAGATAAGCTTCTCCCTGCCAGAGACCTTCCCCTCCAAATCCTTTGGAGCCCAAGGCAAACACCACTCCCTCAGCAGAGGCTTTCCTGAGCATTGGGATAAGGGTGGATTCCACTTATTGCATACTTTTGTGGCACCCTGTGTCTCCCTTCATGGAATCAGTGCCTGTTCCAGTTTTGAATGTACTTAAAGCATTAATTGACTCACTTGCTTCCCCACTAGACTGTTAGCCATGTGAAGATTGGATTTTTTTCCAATTATGTTTTTCACCATTAAACCTCTAGCACCTGGCTTAGAGACTGCAATGACTACACCATGGAAGACAGATGCAGAGGAGCAGGACAGGAATTCAGGTTCCAGGGATGAATGTGAGTGAGTCTGTCTACTCTTGCCTCTCAATCCTTGGTAATCACAGAGCTCCTTCCTTTCCCTTCCTTCTAGTAGTCCCAGAAGACGTGTCACTTAAACATAAAACTCACCCAGGTCTAGCCTTGCATTCAGGCTTGACAGTCTTGGTAATCAAGGGACTCTGAATCCTCTTTAGGCAAAGAACTATTTGGAACATGACTCTAAGGTGGTATATTTTCTTTTTAAAAATTTATTAGCAGGCAGAGAATAGGAAAAAAAAAGCTTGTACTCTGAGTGTGAACATATTTGTGATTCAGAGTGATGGAATATTTAGCAGGCAAGATAGAAGTAAGAAGACAGGTGGTTCCTCCACTGTCTTTCCCCTCCAAAGGAGACAGAAGTCAGGCAGGATTGTGCACACCTGTAACCCCAGCACTCAGGAAGCTGAGGCAGGAGGATTGTCACCAATTCGAGGCCAGCTTTAGCTACATAGTGAGCCCTGTCCTCAAAAAACAAAACAAAACAAAACAAAACATAAGAAAGAAAGAAAAGGGTAGAATGATAGAGTTTGTTCTCTGGAACCTCAGAATCAGAGCCTCAAAGATTAGAAGGGAAAGATTCCAATTTGTTAGAACTTGGAACATTCCACAAGTGAAGCAGTCTTCCTGGTGATGTGGCAAGGGCTGCAGGTGTTGATAAAGCCTGAGGGACTAGTGATCAGGGAAGTTACAAGAGTAATACAGAACTGGATGAAGCATCCCATGCGATGACCTCTAAGCTACCTTCTCTGGAGATGCTATATTTGGTGTAAAGTGCATGTTGCGTTTTCAGCTTGGAAGTAGATAGTAAAACGCAGTACGATAAGGGAGTCTGAACAGCCAGGGAAGAATTTATTGTGGTGGATTTTGAGCCTAGAGCCCAGGAAACAGAATAAAGCCAAGCCCAGAGCAGTGGCTGTATAGATTTTATGACAACATTGCCATCAGGGCTTTGATTATAGCTGTGACAAGACAAATTATTAATGTGTGAGTGTCCACAGCTTTCCCTTCTGCCTGTGTGTGCCAAAAGTAAACGTGGCCTTGCCTGCTTGGATTTTCACTCCTTACTTGCAAGAGTTTGTCTTGCTCTATTTGTTTTTTTTGCTCTATTTTTTTTTCCCTATTTTTTCCCTCCAGAATATTCAGGATTGGGAGACAAACCTGAGTGAAGAGGTCAATTTGATGTAATAAAAATTAGACAGAGTGGTATAACAATGAGCCAACTACGCTGTGTCCTTCAGGGTTAGCAGAATGGGTTTGGGACTGCAGGCATCATTGGAAAGCTGGCATGAAAAGATGGTGGTGTCTACCTGTGGTGCTGGGGACCAAGAGGTGGTTCTCCATGACCTTCTTAGAGAGCTCTGAGTACAGAATGGAGCTCCTCCTTAATGACGTCCTTTCTAATGGGATTCCTCTTTAGAAATAAAGGATAACCCATGTGAGAGTGCTAAGGACTACATAGTCCTTTAATAAATAATAACTATTTCTGAGACCAATTGTTCCTGTTTTTCCATAGTCCAGTATGGGAGAAAGTGGAAGAACAAAGATGATGATGGTGATGATAAAAGTGATGATAGTCTTTTGTTTTCTCTGCTAATAACCTTCTTCCTGTTCCTGTAGGAAAAGACAACAATCAGAAGAGGACCTTGTCCTCCCGCCTTCACTGTGCATGGATGGACCCTTCACTCATAGTCCAGGGCTTCTCTCCCTGCTGAAGTAGATCATTGTGCTGTTCTCTCTCCTGTGTCCTCCATTTTCCTCTCTGTCTCCCATCATTCCCATCAGCATGCAGACTCCATGCAGTCATCTGCTGGTCCCAAACACCCCTCCAGCTACTGGCTGATTTCTACCTCTTTGAGGTCAAACCCCTTTAAAGATTTGATTACTTTTTCTCTCTCCATTTCCATCATGAGAATAAACCTAATGGTCCAGTTTTGATCTCATGAGTCAGTCTCTCTGCTCTATTTGACATGTGGCTTATCCCTCCCTCCTCCTTGGTGGTTAATGCACTTGACTTCTGGGATATCTTTCAGTTCCTGCAGTAGTTCTTTCTTAGGTGTACGTACTGGCTCTTCCTCCACTCCCTGACCTTGATCAATATTCCCTCTCCAGGTGGTTTTAACCAATGCTCTGGCTGGTTACCACCTCTATATAGATGGCTCCTGCATTGACATCTTCTATCCTGAACTCTAGACTTATAAGTGTAATTGCCTACTTAATTTTGTTATCTTGACAGCCAATTTAACATAAGAACTAAACTGCTGATGTCTGTGTCCATCCTGCAGCCTGCTTTCTGCTCAGTGTGTTCTCACTTTCCAGGTGCTCAGCCCACACTCACGAAGGGTACCAATGTGTCAGGAAATTCTTTTGTCTCTGCTTTTGATATACATTCAGAATCCAAGCACTTCTCAAAATTTCCATTGTTACCAGCACTGTATCTTCCCTTGATTTTTTAAGAGCCTTTTTAATTGGTGCTCTTACATTCCTCTCTTCCCCTTGCTCTTTTCCTCTTACAGAAGTCAAACTTCTATGAGGTGGCACATCTGGACCAACATGATGCTTGGAATACAGACCTTACAAGCAAAATCTCATTGAGTGAAAGAGAAAATACGCCTTTCTTTGGGAGACTGCTAGGGTGCAGATCTTGAGAATACAACCTTTTGTCAAGCACCCCTTGGTTCTTAGCAGCCCCGATTTCACTGTGCTGCTCAAGCTCCACAGGTAGTAGCCATGTCAGACAGGTAAAAGCTCCATTTTTTTTTTTTCTGTCTTTTTGAGACAGGGTCTTGCTATGCAATTCAGGCTGGCCTTGAGGTCACTTTATAGCTCAGGCTGGCCTTGATCTCTCAATGATCCTCCTGCTTCAGCTTCCTGAGTGCTGGGATTACAGGTGTGCACCACTACGCCAAGTGAAAGTTCCATTCTTCAAACCATCTGGAATGCTGTACAGGCCCTGGCCCTTGGCTGCCTCTCTACACTTCTCTCTGAGTTTTCTGGCTCTTGCTTACTCTGTTCGAGCTGTGTATGTGTCTTTGCTCTTCACCAAACACACAAAGCCTGCTCCCAGCTCAGGGCCTTTATGCTGCTGCTGCTGCTTGGGTCATGTTTTCCGAAATACAGTTTCTGTCCACTCTTGCTTCTCTTTTCCTGCTCAGAGGCGTGTTGGTTTGAAAGGTCTGTCTCTACTACCCACTTCTAGCAGTACACTTCCTAGGTGCTCAGCATCCTGCTTTTCATCTATTCCTAGTACACTGGTACTGGTTCACAGGTTCACCAACTTAGTTCTGTCCAAGACTCTGGAATCAAGAGTAGAGGGTGAGGGAAGGGCAGAAAAGAGCATTACAGGCAGAGAAAAAAGTTGTGCAAAGACCTTTGGCCCCTCACCTTTCCATCTTTAAATCCTTACAGTCCTTGGAGACAGACACCATTATCAACCCTATTTTACAGATGAGCAAAACAAAGCATCTTCAGGTAAAGTACCTTGTCCAGAGTCGCAGAGTGGGGAGGGGAGGTGGGGGAGGTCTAACAAATCATGCTTTGCACACTCTACTAGTGTCTGGTCATCTCAAGGAGAACTTGAGGAACACTCTTACTGAACTGATTCACAGTCAGCAGTTCTACTGGATTCACTTTGGAAGCTGTGTTCTTTTCAGCTCACCTACTTACTCCTTTCAGGTAGTACACACGTATGCTAGGCAGCATGCTTCCAGTTGGGAGTTTAGCCAGGAACTTTAGACTACAGAAGGGAGGAAGAAGATAGGCCCGTGCAGAGTCATCAGCTTTGTGACAGGAATGGTGTCAATGTCCCAGAGGAAGTGACTTTTAAGCTGCACTTTGAAAGATGTTATTCAATGGTAGCTGGGATTTGTTTTCAGCAGAAACAGAAATGTCTCTCATAGAGAAATAAGCTTACACTTACAGCTCCCCAAAACAGGAGGTACGGGACGCTATCCAGGGAATCACATGGGGAAATTTAAGGCTGGGCAGAAGGCAGAGTAGAGAACACGAGCCAGAGCCCTCACTGTGGCACTGCAGCGGGGTGTTCATCTTATGGAATAAGCGAGGTGTGGTGTGCGCGAAAGGGCCTGGCAGTTGGAGTGATTTCAGGGGGTGAGGTGTGGGAGCTTTGTTCCTCGTGTCTACTACCTGGTGTCTTGGTAATGGAGGTAGCTGGGGATCAGAGCCCTGGGCTGGATACGGAAAAGGTGCTTGCAGGCAGGCATTTGTCTGCTTTCTCTAGGAAGTCAACGATCCTGCGAGGGCAGCTCCAGCATCAGCCACACTCTGTAACGTCAAAGCATCTGTATACAGAAAACAAAGGCATCATCTGTGCAGATGCAGGGAATTTATTCAGAAGAGGTGGGCCAGACCTGCCAGGAAGATCACTTCAAGTACAGAGCCACCGAGGCATGAGGCATGCTAGCTGTTTCAGAAAAAGACAGAGGCAGATATAGCTCCAGAGAAATATGCATAAGGTCAGGTGAGAGCTGGAGTTAAAATCTGTGTTCCTCTTCAAGATGGTTATCTCCAAGCAGTGAGAGACATCAAAGACTGCATGATTAAATGCAAAAAGCATGGGTCTCTTTGAGGGATCTCATGTTAAGTGACCTATTTCAAACCTGCCCAGCTTTCCTAGCATTACTTTAAGTGAACCTCCTTTGAACTGTTTATTCTCTCCCAACCTGATGCCCAGATAAGTTCTTTAGATGTTTCCCTATTTAAAATCTTCCATGTGTCAATTTCCCACATGAGGAAAGCAATCATATGAAATCTTCCTATATAATTAGTCAAACCCAAAGATATTTTCAGAAACAAAGACGACTCATGTTGTTTCCTAATTAAACCTTGGAAGGTTTAATTAAAAAGCATAATTTGGAGAAAGCCTGCTTAGGAGGAACTGGGGCTTAGGTCCATACACAGAACTTCCCCACCCCACCTCTGAAGAGTAAAGAGATGCACACCTGATACACACTGTCCCTAGCAGGGGAAGTGGAAACTGTGCTGTGTCCCTGCCTGCATGATAGCTGTGAGACCACAGTGAGCAGCTTCATGGTAAAGAGCAGACTTGTAAGGAAGCAGTCATTCTACTGATTCTGTGCAGGAGACCTCGCGTATACACTGGAAACACGGCCTGGCTGCAACAGTAGGAATTTATGGAGTCTGGTGCTATGTTGCTCTGTAGGAATACTATGCACGCGCTGACAACCCCTCTGGTGAGTATGCCATGTGATTCCCATTCTTCACATATGAAAATCGAAGGCCTGAGAAGCAGAGCTAGCACACTGCTCTCCCACTTCACAGGTAGGTCTCCATCACATTTAGTTTCCCTCTGGACAGCAGGGAAAAACCAGGGATCCTGGAACTGAAAAATGTGCTTTCTAAGTTCAGGCATTTCTGATCTGCGAGATCTATAGCCTCAGTGCCTGATCTGTACAATGGCAAAGCACCACCTTAGAAGGTAGTTGTGAAGTTTGAGTAAAATAAGACAAGCGAGCCTGGTAAGAGTAAGCATGTCATTGGTGCATCAGTTTTTAGCACATCTTCCACCATCAACATCGGAGAAGGCTGGTGGGTTCCAGCAGGACTGTAACTCAAGGTATTTGGGAGCATTTGGGGTAACTCAGAGGCCAACCATAACTGAATGGAATTAAAGTATTAAGGCAGTCTTGCAAGTTTCCAAGTTCATATAATTTCTCCAACGTGGATTCTTTTTTTAGTAAACATACTTTCTTGTGGACAGTGTTGTCAGTGCTCTACTTAAAGCCACTGAAATGCACTTAAAATTTGGTTTAAAAACTCATTTTGGCTAGGTAGCAGCCACTGTAGGATTTGGGTCATGCATCTCTTCTTTCATCACTCTGTCTTTGCGAAGGGCACCTGGCACGGTCGCCACCCTTCTGCTTCTCAGACAAGTCCTCATTCTACGCCAGGTGCCGTGTTGGCCACTGATATGCAGATTTTCTCACTTAATCCTCACAACAGACCTCTGAGGTGGGTAATGGTGTTATCTATGCTTTACAGTGGTGGAGACAGAGGCCCGGAAGGGTAAGTAACCAACAGAAGAAAAGAGTTAATAAGCGGCAAAGCTGTAATTCAAACCCAAGTACCGCTGCTTCATAATGCAAACACTTCAACGTGACACAATAGAGGGTCCACGAGTCTGTCCTTGCCTGGCATCTGTGGTCATTCTAAAGAAAGGTTTGTGAGTGAGGAAGAGATTGTTGATGGTGTGGCCATAGAGATTAGCTGCTCAGAATGTAGAGAAGCCAGTATGATGCGCGAGCCAAGTCTGGCTCTTGAAGGAGCAAGCCCCTAATGTGCAAGTGTGACAAGTACCTCTCCATTCGTCCTCCTTGATTTTGAGCTCAACTTGAGCCACAAACGCCCTTTGCTGATGAACTCGGACCAGCCCTAGAGGTTCTAATCTCCTGTCCTTTTCACTTACTCTAGGGACAGTCAACTTATAATGACTGCATTGGGTTTAATCTCCGTTATACATCTTATCTGCACCTACTCCTCCCTCCCCTTTCTTACTTCTTAGCTGAGGGCCAAGATAACTGGTCACATTAGGGCTGGGGATTTAGCTCAGCGGCAAAGCGCCTGCCTGGCAAGCTCAAGGTCGTGAGTTCAGTTCCTGGTACCGGAGAAAAACCAAAATAAAATAAAATAAAAAAAACTGGTCACATTAGAAAGATGATACATTAGACACATTAGACACATTAGAAAGATGATAACATGCTTATGCGCAACTTCATGGCTGCAGAACTTAATGGTTATGTGCCAAAAGTCAAGTTCCACACCTCACTGAGCCCTGCCCCAAGCCTGCCAATGATGAACTTCCAAGAAACACAGTCTCTTCTTCCCCGGTAACCAGCAGAACATGCCACACCTTCAGCCCCAGGATTTATGGATATACATATATACACATGTGTACATGAGTGTAAAATATACACACATTTATCTCCCTCATAATGTGTCACAGCCTGACATCAGTGACCTGAGATCAATTTAGAGAAGTGGTAAAGAAAAGCAAACTGATTTATTGAAAAGATGCCCACTTTTCATCAAAGACTGCAGATCTAAGTGGCTTGTTTTGAGCACAAAAAACACAAAGATATGCCTCATGTTCTCCTTTATGTGGTGAAAAAAGCAGGCATGAAAATCTCCTGAAATCACACTGGTTTAATGTATATGATCACATCTAATTATTCACAATAGTTATAAAGTCACTGTGAATGCTGGAATAGTAAACACTGAACCACTTATCCCCACTTATCCTAGGGAAGTGCAGGGTGAGGGTCCTGCAAGGCTCTGGTCATATTTTTGGCACCTGATTAAGACACAATTTTGTTTTATTCATGTCCCTGTTGAAGGATACCTTTTAGAATATATGTATATTGATAATTCATTGTCTTGGTTACTTTTTTTCTCATTGCTGGGACAAAATACCTGACACTCAACATTAAGGAAGGAAAGGTTTATTTAGCTCACAGTTTGTGGAGGTTTCAGTCCATACACTAGCTCCAAGGCAGAGTGGCACATGGCAGAGGTGGTGGAGCACAGCAAAAATAACAAGAGAAAAAAGGAAGGAGTGACAGCAAGTAGCCTCTTTCCCTCCCTTACATATGCAAACTACGCCCCCCCCCCCCGGGTGGGTATAGCACTCGCACCCATAATCGCAGCACTGGACCATGAATCAATCATAAACTCTAGAAGCCCACCCCATGACTGTATGAGGCTTTGGGGGAACAACCAGACACAAACCATAACATTCATTAACACCAATCTCATGGCTAATAGAACTGTTTCTCATGCCTGATGAAGTTACCATTTTCCCTTTAAGACACTTGTTAGCCTTCTTCCATTTAGAAACACTACTCAGCACTTCACAACCAGGACTAAGGGTCATACTAGATGGCAGAATCACAGACGAAATACAGAAACAGAAGAAAAGATGGCAGGAAATGGACCCTGCAAAGGGGATGCATGTTATGATATGACAGCTAAAACAATGTGGGTGTTAGTGACTCACATTTACCCTTGCTCTGCACATGAATAACTGCCTAAACATGGTGAATACTGACGGTGGAGCTACCAGTACAGTAAGCAAAAAACACATCCTTATATGGATGTATGGAGTGGAGAGGGAAGACGTTCTGGAGCCAAGACTTTGCCTCTACTTGTCTCAAAAAGCTGGATGCTGGTCCTTGGATTCTATAAGAAACATAGCAAGTGGGGCTGGGGATTTAGCTCAGTGGCAAAAGCGCCTGCCTGGCATGTGCAAGGTCGTGAGTTCGGTTCCCAGTACCGGAGAAAAAAAAAAAAAAAAAAAAAAAAAAAAGAAACATAGCAAGCTTAGGATATGCTTTTCTTTTTCATCTTAAGCCAAATTTCAGTGGGGTCTAATATTTGCAACTAATGACTTCTGCCTAAGAGTAAAGTTGACTGGTGGTGTAAACTGAGGATCTTACCTTGGTTGAGAAAATTAACATATTCATAATGGTCTGTAATTCATATTTGTTGCTGCCCCGTTGCAGTCACCCACAGGTGTACTTGCATGGCTGTGCCATTAGGTGGCATGGGATTATTCCATAGGGTGATACAAGGTGCCAGATGGGACACATCCATGTACCACTGGCGGTTCAAGTTGGTGGGAATTTGTTGACTTATTAAACAAGAGGATTAACTGATAAAGTAAAATAATGACTATCTTATCTAATGCCAGTAACACTCCCATGCCAACAGCTCACCTGAAATGTTTCTGAAGATCTGGTAGGTTAGCAGTTTAACCTTCCCCGTAACAACTGGCTGGAGTATTAGAGCATCACATCTATATTTATGATGTATTTTATTTTCAGAAGTTTCTGGAAGTCATTAAAATATAAAACCTGATTTTTTAAAAACTGCATATGCTGGATTAAAGCTCCCAGGGATCTCGCACAAAGTAATGCCAGGTCAGGGCCTGGGGACAACCTCTCCCAGGAAGTCACAGCAAGAAGTGAAGTACAGCAATTACCACTCCTCACAGAGAGTGTCACCCTCAGGCAAAGTACAATGGATTAAAAAGTATTTACGTTCATGCTGACAGCTGCCAAAGCTGCTTGCATCTAAACATTTTCCCCACCTTCATCTTTCTTATCTCTGCCTGTTCTGTAAGATATCCTGAGATAGGCTTGCCCGGATTTAATGTTACCTTGGCCGGAGGTGATGGATTCCGCCTCTGTGCTGACCCAGCGGACACACAGTATTTACTAGATTAGCAAGTTCTAGGAACTAACTCTTTGGGGCAAAGCTCCTCCAAATATTTCTCTGAATTTGGAAAGTAGAAGTATTTTTAAAAGTACCAGGCGTACCATAGTGATGTTGCCCCAGGTTAAAAGAAATAATTTGTCTTCTCAGAGAGGCTTGCTTGGGCTTGGTTTTCTAAGGTGCTGGAACTGGCACTGGCACCCACACTGAGGGCATTGAGCATCTACTCTCTGTCCGGCCAGGGTCTAAGTACAATATCTGTACTTGATTGAAAATTTTCAAATCTTCTTGTTTAGCTTTTTGTCTACCACTGCTCTTGCAGCCAGTCAGGTGAACAGGCATAGGGTGGGGAGAGACCCCTGAGGTCCCTCAGAGCCTCTGGTCCTTCCCCAAGCCCCAAGGTGTATATGTGGCTCGTCCACCTCTGTGTTAACTTTGTGCAGGTGCTCTTCCCACCGTTTCTGCCACTAGATGATCTTGTAGCCTCTGCATATTGACCTTGAAGGGGATCAGAATCCACCATCCTCACCTATGCCCCTGTGGCATGAGGGTTATTTTAAGCTAAAGGCAGCAGAGATCCAGTGGACAGCTGTCCATCCTCTCTATTTAAAAGCAGGGCAAAACTTTCCCCTTGTGGAGGAATTCACTCTCCCTTCTCTTCGAAAGACCCTAGAGTGGCACCTAACATTTTGGCTTGCCTGGGCTGGAGTGAGTGAAGCAGAATTATCTTGGACCTCATACAAACTTATGCAAATATTGTTAAAGAATATATATGATATATATGACATATGATGTAGGATATATATTGTGATATATGTTATTATACATACGTATATATCTATATATGTTATTATCATGTTAAAAAGAGAGAGAACTTGGCTACAGGGCACGTCTACCTGTGTGGCCCATATTCTTACTGGCCTAGAGATGGCACCAAGAGGAACATATATAGCAAGCCTTACTAAAACCTCTTTTATTGGCTTCTGTAATTTTCTTCACAAATTTACTGCTTCTAGGAGCTCAAAACTTTCTTATGTCTTATCAAGTCTCCACAAATCTATTGCTCTTTATAAAAAATAGTACATAAGCCCCTGGGTCTGTTTCTTTGGGATCAACACTTCATTTCTATAACCCCCCTCTTTACATATGCAGAAGAAGAAAACCTAAGTATTTTGTTAATCTGTCTTTATCTGGTTAATTTTCAGGGCCCCAGGGTACACTAGGGGCATCCCAGAACCAATACCTACTGACAATATGACAACTTTCTCTTCTCTAAAATGGTGGACTTTTCCGTTTGCTCACTTCTGCCCACTTAAAAATAAGGAATAGATGCACTTGAAGATGAGTGATTTATCCTGCAAATTCATACCAGTTTAGAGGGGCCAGGAATACAGTTCAGCTGTACAAGCACCTGCCTGGAAAGCCCAAGCTCCTCAGTTCAATTCCTGGTACCAAATGGGAAAAAAAGAACTATTATAAAAAATTAGAATCTTTTTGAGGGTATATGTTTTTATGTATGTATCCAACTGCTTAAATCAAGTGAGATATTCCAGAAGGTATATCCCAATAATATTCTGAAACTTATTTTATACTTTGCAACCTTCTTCATAAACTAAAGGGGGGGGGGCATGAATTTACACCAAGTATTTTGCCTTAAAGAATCACCATTAAAGAAAACAAAATTGGTTTCTGAAAAGCCCTTAGAGATTACCTACTCATATCAAAAATTGAGTCACACACATACCATCTATACTATGATTTACTTATTTTTAAAAATATTTTTCTTAAATTTTAAAAAGCAACTTTGTTTTGTTACTACAGATAACAAATCAACATTCTTTGTTCCAAAGAAATAACCATAGAATAAATATTAAAAACAATACAGCAATGATTTATCTAGAACCTGTCATGTATCAAAAAGCTCTGAATTCAAGGTTTGCTCTCTTTTAGAAAAAGAGACAAATAACCCCCAGGAGACCACTACAACTTTATCCTTCACATAGAGTAGTAGAGTTCAAACGTAGACACTCTTTTATTTAATATACCACCAAATTATCTCCAATTATAGAATTCTATACTTTGGGAAACACTGATATAATCCCATCAGTTCAGTTGTTATTCAAAAAAAAAATAAAGTTCAGAGAAATGGAGAATTTACTTGCTAATAGCAGACATAAAACTTAGATCCTTTTAGTCCCATAAGTAATTTTTTAATCTCACAAAAATTCTCATTTGGGAAAATTATAGATAAAGGCTATGTTTATTCTCCCTGTCATGATGGTTGTTGGTGTTGATTCAGTTAACATCGTTAATGGCTTACACTGTAATCTAGTGAAGATATTTCTCATACTTCTAAAAGGAAAGAAGTAATTCATTGTCTGTTGTAAAACATAAATATAGACTAGTTTTCAAGAACAAGGGACAAATATGCATTCAGTTGTGTTCCTTTCTGTCCTTCCTTGGTGTTCATTTTGGTTGCTTTTTTTCATTTTATCTTGGGAACCCGCCATCCACAATCACCATAGTACTCCTCCTCTTTAAAGAGAAAAGACTTGGTCTTGTAGCAAGATCTCATGGTACACCAGAACTTATGAAACCATGTCACTTCTCGACCTTTTGGCTAAGATCAAGTGAAAAATGTACAAAAATTAATTACATTCAAGCTCTCTCCACTGACAGTACCAATTATAATAAGAGTATGTCAATCTGAGGAAATAATTTCATTGTGTAGAGCAGGCATGAAGCCAGTGAATGTGCCATGGCATGCTGTTTGGCATACTTTTATTTTTACCAGTACACATGTGTAGTACATAATGATTATATTCATCATGGGGGATTGGTACAGGTACATAACACATCATCTCCTTCCTCTCCTCTGCTTCCCCTTCATCTCTTGCTCCCCTTCTCTTTGGCAAAAGATCTATCTCCCATAAAATTTTTTTTTTTTTTTTTTTTTTGGTTTTTCTCCGGTACCGGAAACCGAACTCATGACCTTGCGCTTGCCAGGCAGGCGCTTTTGCCGCTGAGCTAAATCCCCAGCCCCCCATAAAATATTTTAAATAATACCTGTTATGGGTTAAATGTGCCCCATGCATTGGAAACAATCCTCAAATTCATGGTAATAGTACTTGGAAGTAATTAGAATTAGATAAAGTCATGAGATCTGGCTCTACATTAGCACCTGTGGCTTTATGAGAAGGAAGAAGAAGGAGGAGGAGGAGGGGAGGGGGAAGGGGAAGGGTGAGGGAGAGTGAGAGGGGGAGGAGGACAGGGAGGAGGAGAAGGAGAAGAGGAAGAGGAAGGAGAGGGAGAAGGAGAAGGAGAAGGAGAAGGAGAAGGAGAAGGAGAAGGAGAAGGAGAAGGAGAAGAGAGATCCACGCTAGCATACTTTCTGTGTCCCACCAGGTAATGCCCTCTGTCCTGCTACTGTGCATCAAGAAGGCCCTCAGCAGATGCTGAGTGGATGCTAGCAGTATGCTCTGAATTCTCAGCCTCCAGAGCCTGGGACCAAATAAAATGCTATTCTTTATAAATCACTCAGGCTCAGGAATGTTGTTATGGCAACAAAAGCCAGTCTAGGACACTATCCTAGTTTGCAGGCAAGAATAAATGGAAAGATTAATGGAAAAAATAATCAATGTTTACACAACAATGTCTAACTTAGAGTAAATAAAATCCAAAAGGTATAATAGATATTGTGAAAGGGAAAGAAACTGCTCAGAAGCAAAGAACAACTGGGATGGGGGAGAGGAAAAGAGGAAGGAAGGAAAGAATATATATACACACACATACATGCAGAAGATAGCTAAGATAATTGTACTACTAATTTCTATTAGTTCATTGAAAGAAATAGTGAATGTTTATATTGTTTGCTCAATCTTGCATTCCTATATCTGGTAATCTGATCAACTATTTTAAAGATAACAATATGAAATAAAACAACTATTGTTAATTTCCTACCATCTTGTTTTGAAATTCTGTATTATTTATATTTTTTCTTCTCTTTAAAATAAAAAAGAAGAAATGTCTGACTTCTCTTCAAAAGATCCTGTATTTAAAGCCTAAATTTATGTGTTTGGTTTAATTTATGAATAAACTTTTTATATATGTAACTGTGATTGAATACCATTCTGATTAAAATGATTATGGCTTTGGAATACAGGTTACTTCCTGTTACCTTTCTTTCTCTTTAGGAATCAGGGTGTTCTATGCAAATGAGGGAAGAAATAGAAATGAAAGAATAATGGAAGCAATAAGACAGCAAAGTTCATGACTTTTAGGTATTGAAAAGGCTGGGTCAGTACATAAACAATAGATCAGATATGATAGTAACATATCACCAGACTGAATCTAGACTAGATGAAGGCAGAAAGCGGTAAGTGAGAAGGGAAGAAGTTTAAGCAATGAGGAATTTCCCTCTTCCCAGAAAGGTCCCAAGGCAATAACTGTACTGCTGAAGTCTAATGGTTTATTGAAGGGAACAGTTAATGCCTAATTTTTTTTCTTTTTGACCAATTTTGAGTCCTTGTATCTGGCAATCTGAACAACTAATTTGAAGACAACAATATGCAATATCAGCAACCACAGGTGAATTCCTACCATCTTGTTTAGTGAAACTCTATTGTTTCTATTTTTTTGTTTTTATTTTTTATTCTCTTTAATGGTTTGATCAATCTTGTATCTGGTAATCTGAGCAACCTCATTGAAGATAATAATACACAATATAACAGCCACTGTTAATTCCTATCATTTTGTTCCAAAACCCTGTATCATTTTTATTGTTTTTGCTTTGCTTTGTTTTTGTCTATGTTGTTAGTATTTTGCTATTTTTCCTTTTTAAATTTTTTTAAATTTTTATTTATTTATTTATTTTTTTGGTTTTTCTCTGGTACCAGGAATCGAACTCACAACCTTGTGCTTGCCAGGCAGGCGCTGTGCAGCTGAGCTAAATCCCCAGCCCTGTTTTTATTATTCTTTTTAAAATAAAAAAAAGTGCCAAAGCAGGGAGTGGTTAACCACTGACACTGCCAGGTAAAGAACGGGAACCTGACAGCAGAGGGAACGAGCATCCTATGTCTTATCCCCAGATGGCAGGAAGGTGCTGAGATCCCAAGAAGAAATGGTTTCCGGAGGGCTTTTCAGTTTGCCTTTGAGTGTGGTACAAGAAGCAGCAAAATGTTTCCTCATATGAGAGGAGAGCAGGAATTGAAGCAGAACACAGGCAGAGTGCACATTCCTTCGGTCAGGATTATGATGACAGAGATACATCCTGCTACCACCAACGACTAAAGATCCGGAGACATACAGGCACCTTCTTACACGGCAGGAGAGGTGGAGAATGATAAAGAGTCAACTTTCACTGTCCAGAAGACTTGGACTGATGCCATAACTCTCACAAGTCCTGAGATACACAATCAGAGAGAGGAGAGTGATATCCTGCATTAGGTGAAAATAAGTTGATGCTATCTAGAAGGGTAAAGATTCTACTTTTTATTTCTCTGCTGAGGATTGAATCCTGGACCTTTACATTAAACTACATCCTCAGCCGTTTTCATTTTTTATTGTGAGATAGGATCTTGCTAAATTGTCCAGGCTGGGCTTGAACTAGCAATCTTCCTGCCTCATCCTTCCAGAATGCTGGGATTACATGTATACACTATTGTACCTGTCTTGGAGTCTATGTAATGTTTTTAAAGTCCATCTTCTTATTCCTTGCAGGCTAGAAGTTATACAGCACTTGCTATGGATATAATTTAAGATTATATACCCAGATTATAGATAATACACTAAACTAGATCTCTCACAGACATGAAAGAGAAAATAAGGTTTAAATACATCCTTCAAGTGACTTTTACTTTAGAATTTCTTACAAAATTGAATATGATTGCATTAGGTTGCGAATTTTAGTATACATATTTGAAATCAAGATGAATGGAAACAATTACTATGAAGCAAGAGTGAAGCTCTATGTCACATCACTATTAAAGAACTCTTACAGTCCTTTGATGTAAATTGATAAGGGCTTATTCCATGTCTCTGATCACAGAGACCTGATAAACTCATCTTTTAAGAGAGGAAAGTAATATTGAGGCAGAACCAATGCAAGCTGCTGATACACAGTTCATTGCCAGTACTCAAAATATCAGTTGCATCTTAATTGCTACAGACTACGACTCTGACCTTCAGGTTGAAGGGGCTAAAAGGTTCTGTATTTGTAGATCAAAGGGGGAATCACATTTAAGATTATATAATATTCTTTTAAATCTCTGAGCTTGTGTTGGTCAGTTTCGGCTACAGTATGCTTCAGTACTGAGGACAGCTGATAATCAGAGCAGAGGAGAATAAAATTAAAGAATACCTCTTTAAAGTTTCTGTTGGGAAGTACGATGTGTTTCTTATGAGCACACTGCAGTGATCAAAGCAAACCATGAGATTCCCAACAGAGGTGGGGCACTGTTACTCTCCTGGAGGGAAGGGTGCCGACATAGAAATTGTTATTTCTAGTATCACAAGTTGAACACTTGAAAAACCTCCCCAGAAAATTATTATAATAAAATGATCCTATTTATAAAATAGAATTTTAAGTTATAAGAAAAGAACATACTTCAATTAACTATCATGCTTTTGAATCAGTTTTGTTTCCTATTGCTGATACAGAGAAAATAACTGGTTGGATTTGGAGGTTAGTACTTCAGAATTTTCATAGCTTTTCTTTCCTTATTCTTTTCTTTTTTTTTTTTTTTTTGTGGTCTTGAGTAAGCTACCACAAAGTGGATGAAAATAGCTAAGGGTGACTACATACGTATTCTCAGCTGAATTTTAAAAATGGAAAATGTGCAGCTAAGCTCTCACTATATTTTAAAGGTGTTACTCAATGTAGACCAATATCATAAAGCAATATAACCATACAGATATTCTTCTATGATGAGGTACTCCATCATTCATTGCTTAGTTGATACTTGCTTTTCTAACAGACTTGAATAACCCACTGAGCTATTTTAATATAATTATTTATAGTGATTTCAAGAAAAGTTTAGTTCTACTGAATGTTTCACGTAAAATGACCTTGAGGTAGACATCAAACATCTGTAGTTGTGCCTGCCCATTACTCATTACCTGTCACTTTCACTAACCTTGCATTTCATCAGAGGATACAGTTCAGGTGAATCACCTTGACCTTCAACTCCAGGAAGAATGACATGACTCACTGCTACCAATGTGATCATTGTGCCTCTATGGTTACACATTATTGGTTCAAGAACATGGATGCAACTCAAGTCAGGCCACTGAGATTTAATACCAGGAACTTTATTGGAACTGTTGAAATTATTTCTCTTTTCTGCTACAGTGAATTAAAGAATAGCATGGAAGCCTGGCAGGAACCTTGACATAACTGCAGGAGACTACTCCTGAGGATGGGACCTACACAAGGGAAAAGAGGTCAGAAGTAGAATGAATAAAGCAGAATTATGATTATATTAGTTGAGTGCCTGAATCCGGTAGTGTCTGAAGTATATTCTTTATTGGACTTTTCTGCTTGCGTTAGATATTTTTTCACTTGAAACCAAAGTTCCTACCAAAAAAAGTCTATATGGTAGGAAGAATTTATTCATCCTTCACTGTTATAGGATAATGATCCAAAAAAAGGAGGGTAGGTCAGAGGGTACCATAGCATCCCACATAGAGATATAAAAAGATTACAAAGGCATAGATTGTGGAGCCCTTGCTCCCTAAGAGGCATTAATGGTGTGAGAATCTATTTTGGCATAGGCTTTATCACATCTTCTTGTTATTATTTTATATTTGTTTACTCCTAGGCTTCATTAAATTGAGAATCCTTATCTCTTTACTCTTTGGGTCCAATATTGTGCCTGGCACAAATTAGGTACATAATAAATGTTTGAGCAAAGAATGAATGAATATTCCTTATTAAAAGTGTTGTCTAGCATGGTACAAAAATTGAAGAATAGATAAATCTCTTTACTTCAATCAGTTTTCACAGCATGGGTGATTGATTTCTCAAATGCACATTAAAAAAAGTATGGTATTCAAAAGCTTTCCAAATGCCAGCTGTCAAATGACTGAGATAAATATGTAGAAGGGAGTATATTCTAGGCAGAGGGAATAGCTTGGATAAAGAAAAAAAAATAGAAAAGGACAGGCAAATTAAGAGGTACATGTTTCATGTTCTAGAATCACCCACTATAGATTTTTTAATCAGTGTTTTATTTTTCCTTGCTTTAACATTATTTAAAAGTATCTTTTTAGTAGTTAGCAATAAATATGAAGAATCTGAGATTTCAAACAACTTATAAACAAGATATTCTATGACCATTTCATGGATGCTAGCAAAACACATGAAATTCTGGGTTGGAGAAAAGGGATTTTAACACATAAATATTAAGTAACTAAAGAACATTATATCAGAATCAGTTTCCCATACAAAAAATCCCATGGGTAGGAATAACATAGATGTGGCCAGATAGATGTCTGTAAATATAGTACTTTGTGCTAAAGGAGAAGAGCTTTGAGGCTGGGGAACCCCAATCTTTTTAATGAGCAGTAATTTATTGCACAAGGCAGTAAATGTGGCTGCTCTGTGCTTTGGAGAGAGGGAGTATCTTTATCTTTTAAAACTTTTAACCATTTAAAAATGCTTCACGAGATAGTCTGCAACAAAGGGCAGCTAGAGCCTTTTTGAAAGGATATGTAAACCCAGGACTCAATGGATTCACCATTGAGTTCTATAAGAAGTTCAGGGAAGATCTAATGTTAATACTCCTCACACTCTCTAATGAAACTGATAGAGAAGGAGTACTCCTAAAGTCATCTCTGGAAGTTAGCATTAGCTGATACAAAAACCATATTAAGACCCAACTAAAAAAGAGAACTACTGGCAATCTCTTTAATTAACATAGACATAAATATCCTCAATAAGATACACTCAATCAAAAAGATCACACACCATGACCAGTAGGTTTCATCCCAGGGAAGCAAGATGATTTAAAATATACAAATCAATAAATGTAATGTATCACATAAACAGAAGCAAGGAGCAAAATCATATGATCATTTCAATAGACATGAAAAAATCCAGTATCCATGCATGATAAAACAAACAACCAAACAAACAAAACACCTCTGAAGAAAATAGGTACAGAAGAACCTTATTTCCATCTGATAAAAGCCATTAATGGCCAGGTGTGGTGGCACAGGCCTGTAACCCCAGCACTCTGGAAGGCTGAGGCAGAAGGATGGCCTTGAATGTGAGGCCAGCCTGGGCGACATTGTGAGTTCAGGTCCTGCATGGGTTACAAAGCAAGACTTTGTCAAAAAAAAAAAAAAAAAAAAAAGCAAAAGGAAAAAGCAACCATTCATGAAAAACCTACTGCCAGCATCATATTAAAAAGGAAAAAGATACAAGTTTTTCCTCTAAAATCAGGAACAAGACAAAGACGTCCACTATTACCACTCCTGTTCAATATGGAACTTGAAACGTTAGCCAGAGTAATCAAGCAAGAAAAAAGAAACAAAAGGAATATGTATAAGAAATAAAAAATTCAAATTATCATTATTTGCAAATGACATGTTCCTATATGTAGAAGGCCCAAAAAGTTCCAGCAGAAAACTTGTAAAATTAATTTAAAATTCCAACAATTTACCAGAATACAAAATGAATACACTAAAATCAATAGTGTTCTTGTATACCAATAATAAACCCACTGAGACAGAAATTAGGTAAACAATATCATTCACAACAGACTCAACAATAATTACACAGTTCAGAAAGAATCAATCTAAACAAGGAAGTAAAATATTCTACAACAAAAACTATAGCACTCAGAGAATGGAGATTCAAGAGGATATCAGAAAATGAAAACATATCCCTTGCTCCTGGATAGAAAGAACCATTGTTGTAAAAATGGCCCATGCCACCAAAACTGATACATAGAGTTAATGCAACCCCAATAAAAATATCAACAGCATTCCTTGAAGAACTGAAGACAACAATCCTAAAATTCATACAGATGCAGAAAGGACCCAGAATCACAAACGCAGTCCTGAGCAACAAGTAGAAAGTGTCACAATTCTGGGATTCACATTATATTACAAAGCTATAGTGATAAAAGCAGCATGGTACTGCCATATAAACAGACAGGTGGATCAATGGAACACAGTAGAGGATTCAGACATAACTCTAGGTATATTCAGCTCTCTGATCTTTGACAAAAGGGCCAATAATGTGGTATTGGGAAAGCTGGCTATCCACATGCACAAGATTCAATCTAGACCAATATATCTCAAAATATTCTAAATTATAATCAAAATAGATCAAAGACCTGAATGTTAGAACAGAAACATTTAACTTGCTGGAAGATAAAATAAATAAAACTTTTGAAGACACAGTTGCAGGCAAGGAGTTTCTGAGAAGAAACTCAGTTGTAAAAGAAATAACATCAAGAATCAACAAATGAGATTATACCAAGTTGAAAAGCTCTACACAGCAAAGAAAATCAATAACAGAGTGAAGAGATGACCTACAGAATGGGAAAAACAATTTTTGTCAGTATTTCTTTGGGCAGAACACTAATACCTAGAATATATTAAGAACTTTAAAAAAAATTAGACTCCTAAAATAAGTGACCCACTAAAAAAATGGACAATTGAAATAAATAGACACTTTATGGAAGAAGTACAAATGGATAATAAATAAGTGATGGGAATTCAACATCTTTGGTTATTAGAGAAATGAAAATTTAAAACCACTGAGCTTCCATCTTACTCTAGAAAGAATAGCTATCATCAATAAATCAAATAACAACAGCTGCTGAGGCTGTAGGAAAAATAGAATCCTTCCACATTGTTGGTGGGAATGTAAACTAATACAGCCACTGTGGAAATAAGTATAGAGGTTCTTCAAAAACCCCACTCAGCTAGTTCCCTGCTAGGTATCTTTCCAAAAGAGTTAAAGACGTCATATTACAGTGATATATGTATTGCCACAGTGATATATGTTTATGGCCATATTACAGTGATATATGTTTATGGCCACCCAATTCACCATAGCTAAATCTTGCAACCAGCCTATATGCTCATCAAGAGAAGAATGAATAAAGAAAATGTTATATTTATACACAGTGAAATACTTCTCTTCTATAGAGAATAAGCTTGAGTCATTTGTAGGAAATTGGTGTACTGTGAGACCATAATATTAAGTGAACTAAGTCAGAAACATAATTTTTTCTGTATAAATTAAAATTTATAAATTA